>NC_138759.1:36063707-36476207 GCF_965113315.1 Podarcis vaucheri
CAACGCCGTGAACTCAGGGGGAGGATAAGTTGGTGCTTCTCCTGAGCACCCCGTTGGGCAGCTCATAGTGGCTGCTGGAGAATGGGCAAGGAGGAGGCGAGGCTGCAGCTGCCGAGGCCCAGCCCCACTTGATGAGCTGGCTCTGAGGAGCAGGCAGAGGGCAGGGCTGGCCTGGGTGGGCAGAAAGGGGGAGCGGAGAGGAGCACAAGGGGTCTTGATTTTTTTAATGAAAAAAAGATGCTTTGTGCATTCATGTCTAATCTTGCCCCTTTCTAAAATTTATATACTGGTGTGTGTTTTTCTTTTTGCAAATCTATCAAAGAATAAAATAAAATTGGGATTAAGGAGTTTTCTCAGGATGGTGGGTGGTGTGTCTGCTCTGTCTCCTTGGGGTGGTGGTGGTGACTCTCGCCTTCTTCTGATAGGAATTGCTTGGGGGGGGGAGGCAGAGACAAAAATGGGGGGGATTGTGGAGGGTCACTTGTGAGGAAGTGAGAAATGCCCCTATTTTTATCTGAGGAATGTTGGAGGGTATGGGTGCTGCACCACTGTAGATGTTTGCATGGAACCAGTGTTGAGACTTTCATCAGGTATGCTGATGTACACAATTTTAAGACTAAGATAATATGGTACAGAGTTAGTAATATGTTGTTTAGCCAAAGACCATTCTTTTAGTAGATCTGATGAACTTCAGACCAGTACTGACACCCAAGTACATGCTTTATAAATGCTATAAATGCTAGAATTGTTATGAATAATATCTTCTTGCAATTTCTGGTTAGAATCAAGCAATTCCAAGGTGCACATAATAGCAATTCAAAGATGCCTAATTGCCGTAGGTAAAACAAACGTGCCAGAGACATTTGGAGAGAAACATGATGTCCAGGTGTTTATATGGTAATGCCTGAAATTTCAGAGCCAAGATGGCTTTGCTTGAGTGCTTGGTTTTAAAGAAGGACATATATAAGAGAAGCTCAGGTAGAATGTACACTGTAGATCAGGAAAGGAACCAACAAGAGCAAAAGGATGCTAGAACAACTAGAGGATAAGAAGGCCTCCTTCACAAAATGGAAGTCTTGTCCAGGTGATGAGAACAAAAAGGAACACAAACTCCGGCAAAATAAATGCAAGCTGACAGTAAGGGATACAACGAAAGAATTTGAGGTGCACATCACCTAAACCATTAAGATCAACAACAAAACGTTATTTAAATATATTTGAAGGAAGAAGCCAGAGAGGTAGTTGGACCCTTGGATAACATGGGAGTTAAAGGTGTGATAAAGGAAGAAAAGGAGATTGCAGAGAAACTGAATTAATTTTTTGCATCTCTCACTGCAGAAGATGGGCAGATGTGCCTGAACTAACTTTCAGAGGAAGGGAGTCTGAGGTTAGGGTTAATAGTAAACAAGAGCCAAAGTTCAAAACCTCATTGACAAATTAAAAACTGACAAATCACCAGATCCAGATGGTATCTGCCCAAGAGTTCTTTAAGAACTCAAATGTGAAATTACTGTTGACTTGTTTACCTAACTCATGATTAACAGTAGTCACAGCTTGTCTGGGTTACATAATGAGTAGCCTTAATGAGTTGAAAAACAGCAGCAAAAACTTCTGATCTCCTTGCAGCTGTGCTAGAAGAAGAGAGTGCTTGTTCTTGCCTGTGCCTCAGCTTCACTTCCAAAAATTGCTAAAGTATGTCTTATGAAGCTCCTTAAATGTCTACATTCATTTGTTGCAAATCTCATCCAGGCAATTCGTTCCAGTGCCTCCAGTGCTCAAGTGGGAAACTTCTGGCCTGTGGCCCTAATTAGGCCTGCCAGGGGTTCCTATTTGGCCCACAAGGCTTTCTGCCCAAGCCCTACCCACTGGCCCCACATCAGGTGTGAGGCAAGTACAGCTGCTACTACAAATGAAAAATTGACAGTGCACTCCCAATTATTTGTTTGAAAGCCAGGCTTGCAAGCAGTGCCTTTTTAATCTATTGCAAAACACAAGCTCTGGTGGGATTGGCTACACTTAGGAGCAGCTGGCTGTAGTTCCCCGAGTGCAACCAGTCTTTGCCACAGGCATGTCTTGCTTTTGGTGCCAAATGCAAGTCCTGCTTTCGGCTGGGAAACTGGCACACAATCATTATTGTGCAACCATGTCTGGCATCATGTGCCCCCCCCCAATGGGAGGTTTGGAGGGAGGCAATACAGGAATGAGCCTTTTTAGTGGTGGCCACCCCATGGGATGGACGTGGGTGGCGCTGTGGGCTAAAGCCTCAACGCCTAGGGCTTGCCGATCGAAAGGTCGGCGGTTCGAATCCCCGCGGCGGGGTGCGCTCCCGCTGCTCGGTCCCAGCGCCTGCCCACCTAGCAGTTCGAAAGCACCCCCGGGGGCAAGTAGATAAATAGGTACCGCTTACCGGCGGGAAGGTAAACAGCGTTCCGTGTGCGGCTCTGGCTCGCCAGAGCAGCGTTGTCACGCTGGCCACGTGACCCGGAAGTGTCCCCGGACAGCGCTGGCCCCCGGCCAATAGATGTGAGATGGGCGCACAAACCCCAGAGTCTGTCAAGACTGGCCCGCTCGGGCAGGGGTACCTTTACCTTTACCTTTACCCCATGGGATATTCTCCCTACTCTCCCTAGGGACGCATGCCTGGCATCATCTTTATCTAGTTTTAAGTGCCAGGCAAAGACTTTTCTTTCTCCCCAGACATGTGGGATACTGTGGCCTCTCTTAGTGGGTGGAGGGCTTATAGTCCTGCCTTTTTGTTTAACTGTATTTTTGAGTCTTTTGTTTGAATTGCTGTTTTTAAATGGTTTTAACTAAAGTTGCTATGAGTTACCTTTTTAAGAATAACAACTAACACTACTCCTACTACAGAACTAGCAACCCCTTGTCACCCTGCCCATGTTGGAGATTGCTATCAGAGGGCCAAAATTTCCAGGTAGTATCCTCCACTATTACACACTGGTGGTGTGGTCTCACCAGCAAATGTAAACTTTTCCTCTCTTAAACCAGTGCAGGGATGCCAATGGCACCTGCTTATGGTTTGGGCAGAAGCTCAAGTGTTAATGAAATTTCTGCCATGGTTCAGTGGGGCGTTGTTCCTCTGACTTTGCATTGTTCGTGCTTATTTTGATTTGAAGTGGGAAATGGAGCCTGTGCAGATAGTTTGGGGGATGTGTGTTTTTAGGGAGTAGGGGAAGCTGGAAAGAACTTAAAGCAGAGGAAGATGACAGAAGATGACAGAAAATTCAGCAACGAAGCAGCATTAACAACACACCTAAACAGATATTCTATTTTTCTACAGCAAGCCAGTAATGGGCTAAATTCTTGAATCTTTTGAAGTCTTGTGTTTCCAGGATATGATTCAGTCATACCATTATAATACAGTCAGTCAGTCACCATTATAATACAGTGGTACCTTGGTTTTCGAACGTCTTGGAAGTCAAATATTTTGGTTTTTGAACACCGAAAACCCAGAAGTAAGCACTTCCGTTTTCGAACATGTCTCAGAAGTCGAACAGCTTCTGCTGAGTCTCCCCCCCCCCCAATTTTCTCTATTAAATTTGCAGGCTTTGCACCTCAGTTTTCAAACGTTCTGGAACGTTCCGGCCTTCCAGAACAGATTACGTTCAAAAACCGAGGTACCGCTGTAGTTGTTATATTGATATTAATATCAACAAAAAGTCTTCTATCTAATCAGTTCCAGAGCTCCAGGACAGATTGGGCACATTTGTGATGTGTCCCAGTTACAGCCTTACGCCCTTGTTAAAAAAAGGGCTCTGGGGTAGATTTTGTGAATACATTGCAATTTTGAAACTTTTTTAAAAAATGTAGTATTTTGGGTTCTTAAACTTGCAAAGGTGTCTACTTCCCTTTAACACTATAAATCCAACTGAGCTGACCCCCGAGGAAGAAGAAAATGCTAACTATAACTTATCTAAAGCAGCTCTGCCTATACAATGGTATTATGACTGGAAATCACCCTATGCACCAAGACTGGAAAGAAAAGCTTTATTCAGATTCTCTTTAGAGAATCTTATAGCAGTATATCTTCAATAATTTACAACAATTTACTTTCTTTTTAAAACACTATTTTTAAGAACTGAGCCAGCCTTTAAAGAATGTTCTCTACACTGAAAAAATTGGGGTACATAAAAGCAACTATGTTAACTTCTCAATATTCCTCATGTCAGCAAATGTAAGTAACACAACCATGAAAAAGAATTTGTAAGTAGTTATAAATAAGTTAGTGATTGTTATTTCAGTTTTATGGATAGGAAATGTAACTAGACTCTGTAAAGAAAGCTGACCATAGAATGGGAAGTTTGTTCTCGTTAAAATTGTTATATAATTTCTTATTAAACTTCTACAAACTTGCATTGTTACAATATTTGAAATAGCTCTTCAAGTTTAACCCTACACTAAGCCAAAGCAGCGAGAGATTTTATCCAAAGGAAAACATTTCAAAAAGATACAAGGGTTTACACCTCAGGTAGGATGTCACACAATTCCTATATGTTTTCCTTTATTATGAAAATATATACAGTTTGATAATATACAGATTTATGGCTCATTTTAAAGACATGCACAACCAGTATCTCAGGGTATACTAATTCCAGCTCATAACTGAAAATGTTTGGCTGGCACTGCAGACATTTTTTGTACCACAACCCCTTGCTCTCAAACAAGAGTTATTAACTATTATTGTTGTTGTTGTTGTTATTAAAATTTGTATACTACCCTTCATCTGAAGATCACAGGGCTGTTCACAACGTAAAAATACAAAATAAGAACAGAAAATACATATTCAAACAAACAAAAGCCCAATAACCCCCCTCCCACAAGCACATTTAAAAGAGCATGGAATGTTAATCAGCCCACAGGCCTGCTTATAGAGAAAAGTTTTTGCCTGGCACCTAAAGATACGTAAGGAAGGCTCCAGGCAAGATTCCCTGAGGAAAGCATTCTAGAATTGGGGAGCCATTGCGGAAAAGCTCCCTTCTTGTGTTGCCACTCTCTGGACCTCTCATGGAGGAGGCACATTAAGAAGGGCCTCAGATGATGATTGCAGGGTCTGGGTTGGTTCATATGGGCAGAGGTGGTCCTTGAGGTATTGCGGACCTGAGCCATTTAAGGCTTTATGGGTCCAAACCAGCACTTTGATTTGGGCTTGGAAACTAACCACCAGTGCAGTCTGGCCAGGGTTGGTGTTATATGTTCAAACCATCTTGCCCTGGTGAGCAACCGGCTGCTGAATTCTGTACTAGCTCTCTGAATTTTCTTCAGAGGCAGCCCTACATATAATGGCTTGTAGGAATCTAACCTAGAGCTTGCGAGAGCATAGACGGTAAAAAGTTAGGCTATCCCTGTCCAGATAGAGGCACAGCTGGGCTGCCACCCGAAGCTGACGGAAGTCATTCCGCACTACTGAGACCCCCCTGAGCCTCAAGCAACAGCAAAGGACCCAAAAGTACCCTCAAGCGATTTACCTGCTCCTTTAGAGAAAGTGCAATCCCATGAAGAGCAGGCAACCTCCCATCTATCCAGTCTAAGGAACCACCCACTAACAGTGCCTTCATCTTATCTGGCTAAGTTTGTACCTGAGGTTCAGTTTCTTAGTTCTCATCCAGTCCATTACGGAGGGAAGACAACGGTCCAGCACTTCTTTAAACTCCAAATCTTTGTTCTGATCTTGGAGCAAAAATTTAAAACGTATCTCCCTGTAAGATAAAGGAAGTCTCCCTGCAATCTGTAGGCAGGCCTCTTCATGAGGCAAAGTGAAGCAATCTGCTCTTAAAGGCAGATCCCAGAGGTGAGGTCACCATCCTCTTGCCAATTGCCCATTTGCATATCTAGTAAGGCTTCCTTTCTACTGAAAATAAAACATGGCAGATATCCCAAATTGCTTTCCAAGCAGACTTGTTGAGACTTGTTATTTATTCTTTGTATGATTCATTCATTTGGATGATTTCTTCTGGATTAAGCGGATCCAGGTGCATAATTTTTTAAAAAAAATCTATAGCTTTATATTAACGAATGCTCTTTGTTTTAACAAGGCATACAACAAACCAAGGTTAGTGTATCTTTATTTTAAAAAAATAATAACTAAGGAAACAAGCCCAAACTTTGTAGCATTGTTGCTGCATTGGAAAGAAAACAAGAGTAAAAGTCATTGCATCTCTACTGGTGATTACGATAGTAACATTACTGTAAAAAACACACACACACACAAAACAACCCAAGCAAGCAAAAACTTTGTTCATGGCTGTCAGAAGAAATCCTAACAGAAACCACACATTTGCTATATCCATTACGAGTGTAAAGAATTGGTTTGAAATGCATGGTCCAGCTGTTATACACTCTCTAGTTCTTTATCAATTTCTAGAACAGTTTCCCTCTAGTGCTGAGAAGCCTTCGCATCAGTAAAGGTGGCAATAAGAGAATACCTCTTATGGAGGTATTTGTTAGTAAGTTGGCAGTCTTATATAGACTTGGGTAGAACCACAAATCATTCCTAAGTCAAAGCACAGGAAATATGGATTGACTGCAGCCCCTGAAATATTTTTACACCCACTATGGTCTGAGCTGATATTCCTGAGAAGTTCTGTTTTAGATTTCTAAACTTAACTGGGTATGGCGTGAAGTCTGGAAACTGTACAGCAGTGCACTTGATTTATATGGTAACCAGAAGGGAAAAAACCCCCAACAACAATTCTACTTCTAAATCTCATTGGATTTTAAAAAATAATAATGTTACTTTAATGAGTAAAATCAGTATTTTCAATATTTAAGACAAACAATAGATGCTTGCTATCCACCACTGTGGCCTGGTCCACATACCACATGAAACTATTGTTTAAAACAAACAATGGTATAATGTGAATGAGGGGACTGAAAAAGTACCAAAGCTCCTCCCTCAGTCCTCCTGACAAAGCAAGCCAGAGCCAACCTTGTCATGTCAACTGAATGAACCACAAATGGAAACTAAGGTTTATTCTTGGCACCCCACTCATGGTTTGTCTGTACTCTGCAAGAAACAAAATGTACGTGAGTTTGAACATGACAAATCAGATTCTGACTTGTTTCGTCTGTAGCACAGGAACAGCAATAAAAGGAGCGCGGTAGGGTGCCACAACAACTCCTTCTTGTTCACATTAAACCACAGTTGTTTCAAGGATTTTTTACTGTGACATGTGAACTGGACTAGTAACTATGGATTAAGGAAAAGCAGGGATTAAGGCAGCTGGACCCAGGTGTTTCACCATGGCAACCTGTCAAAGAAGAAAGCTGCTGGACTGCTGTGCTGCTCAGTATGGATCAGATGACACAGGCTGGCCAATAGCATTCCATCTAGGCCAGGGGTCCTCAAACTTTTTAAACAGGGGGCCAGTTCACTGTCCCTCAGACACTGTTGGAGGCTGGACTACAGTTTGAAAAAAATATGAACGAATTCCTATGCACACTGCACATATTTTATTTGTGGTGCACACAAAAACAGGAAAAACAATACAATACTTTTGAATTTATAATCACATGAAATGCTTTTTTACAAAACCTTTTTCCCTCGGCCCATAACCTTTGGATCGTGGTATTCCAGCAAGTTTGAGAGCTGCCAAATCTGTAAGCCACTTGCACCAAAACTGTCAAGAACTGAGGCTTCCCATTCATCAAAGCTAAAAAAATGTGTTCATTATGTGTGCAACTGAATAATCATACAAACTTTTTAAAAAACAACAACAACAATAAAGCTACAAATTAAAATCCATCCTATTCAGCTTCCCAAACCTTTTCTTGGAGCCAGGGCGGTAAAGCGGACCCACCCAGCCTGCTCCACCCCAATGCATGGCTGAGCGCCCCAGAACGACAGCGAGTGCCGCCTCAGGGCAAAAAGCCTCGAGTGGAGGAGCTCCGATGCGGGTCTGGGACCGGCGATCCCTGGAGCTGCCAAGTGCCTGGCCTGGCCCCAGGGAAGCCCCTGTTGCAGTCGGGGCAGCCGAGAGCCCGGAGCCACCGAGACTCACTCTCCTGCTGGTGAAGAAGAAGACAGTGAGCAGCATGAGCCAGGTGCAAGGACGATGAGCAGCCCTGTACAGAATACCCTGTAAAGATTCCAGGGTTCTGCAATTGCTGGGCGAGCCGGGTTCAGGACCCTGGCGGACCAGATCTGGCCCACGGACCGTAGTTTGAAGACCCCTGATCTAGGCCTATAAAGCTTCCGAATCTGACCTACCTCACCAATCTGAGAAACTAACAACTCAGGAACAAACAGGAACTGCTCTTGAGTTGCTCTTCTCCACTTGCCTGCTTTGCCCCAGATCACCAGCCCCAGCATTCCTTCATGGCAAATTATACTAACTGTGCAAAAAGTGGACCTGCAAATTAGCTGTGACACAAGCTCATCCTGTTTTAATGTGGATTTTGTTTCTAACATGTAGCATAATAATATATAATACCAAAGAAACCCAACCTCAGACATATACAGCTGGATAATGACCTTTGTTTTCCCTTTAACGCTTAATGAGAAGCATCCATGACCACACCAGCATTCGTGGCTGATTTAAAGCGGCCCCAAGAGTGCTGTTCCTGTCAAGCATGGGGGACAGCTGCATATCCCTGGAATTGATGCTGGCATGACAATTGGGGGAAAGTACATATTGGTTCAGGAGGGACCAATCCCTGGTCATGAACCCCAGTCCAGAGGGGCAGGCCAGGCAGCACCAAAGGGGTGGGGCTTGGGAGAGAGAGGTGGGTCAAATGAATGAATGAATGAATGAATGCCTCTGATTTCTGGACCAATGACCGAATGCTCGTTTGCTAGGCATTCTGCCGCTAAGAGTATTTTGGGTGATGTTTTTTACTACCTCAATTTTTTAAAAATAGAAAATATACATCCTATGAAAATATATGTTGTCAAAGGGCCCATCACTTTCAGATCTGCCATATTGAGTCTCAGTTATATAGGAAAGCATTTTTCATACATATACCCAATCTTTTGTATACACTTTAATGGCACTGACGCTGTAGCTTGGTTACTAATAAGTGTGATAAAATTGTAACTATTCATGAGGGTGCGTGCTAAAAAGAAAATCAACAAACAGAAAAGGAAAGTCATTAGTTTTAAGAACCAACAAATAAATTAAACCTTGCCTAAGATGTATTGATTTTCTGTGGTCTTGCCTATAGAATAATGTCAAGCATGCCTGACAATCCATTAGATTCAGCATGCAAAATCTACTTACAATTATTTGTGCCCCGAAAGATATACGAGCATCAGATCTAATTCAGATTTTAGCTGCACTAGAGTAAATCAGAAATATTTTCATGGAGCTCCTTGGACTTGCATCAGTGTCTGAGAGATCACAATTCAGATATTTTTAAAAATGAGAAGTGGAGTTCAGTAAGGCATGAAGTAGGTTGAAGTGATTAAGAAAGTCTATAGTTCACACAAAACAAATGGTTTCTAACTTGCTGTGTTGTCAAACTCAAAGCATATTGTCACAACGCTATACAGGTTTGGTGAGATATTATGCAATAACATAATAAATTGTAGGAAAACAGGAAAAATGTAATAGAACAAACCATACACAATAATACAAATAAGTAACATAAATAATTGTTCATACGCTCTAAGGTTTCAGAGCTGAAGCTTTGAAGCACAAACCAGAGATGTGTAAATAAGTCTGGTTCGGGTCTCAAATCCAAATCCCAGAATCTGTTTTCTGTTCTGGGGAAAATAGGAGCTGGCCTGGCGCAAGACTGTCTAAGGTGGCTGACACATTGGCACCTATCCTCCCATTTCATGTACAGAATCTGATCAGACTGGCCATTGATTTTTACTTTGAATCTTGGGATGGGCCAGAATCTTCAGCTGGACTAGCCAAAGGAGCACAGGGCAGAAACACTGTCATCCAGCATGTTTTCAACATACCCTCTCTCCCAGCACCTGCCACCTGAGATTGCTCAGACTAGAATCACAGAATTGTAGAGTTGGAAGAAACCACATGGGTCACCGTGTCCAATCCCTGCAATGCACAATCCTTTTGAGGAATGTGAAATATAAGTATTACTTTTAGAAGATACACAATATAATTTACACCACAACAGTTTGTGTAACAGGGCAGTTATATTTGTACAGTGGTACCTATGGTTATGTACTTAATTTGTTCCGGAGGTCTGTTCTTAACCTGAAACTGTTCTTAACTTGAAGCACCACTTTAGCTAATGGGGCCTCCCGCTGCTGCTGCTGCCGCGCCACTGGAGCACGA
This sequence comes from Podarcis vaucheri, assembly GCF_965113315.1. NCBI lineage: Eukaryota > Metazoa > Chordata > Lepidosauria > Squamata > Lacertidae > Podarcis > Podarcis vaucheri. The sequence continues at coordinate 36,073,967 of NC_138759.1, forward strand.
TTTATGTTCTCATCCTGAAGCTAGAGGAGTCTGTAACCTGAAGCATATGTAACCTGAAGCGTATGTAACCCGAGGTACCACTGTATGCATTTTAACCTGAAACTTCATTACTGGTCCATTAGCAACCATAAAGGTGTAGGACCTTCTTCACCAACTGAGTTTGCGCAGCGACTGGGGTGATGGAATAAAAACTTGCCTGCAATATCTTTGCTTACTTCTATTTTTAAATAATAATCAAACAGCTGCAAAACACCCCTTCTCACCACCTTTCCTCAACACTATTCCCTAACAGTATTCTATAACAGGATACAGGACGATGAAGACAAGAACGAGCCGTCTTAAGAACAGCTTCTTCTCCAGAGCGATATCGGCCCTGAATGGGAAGCCCGGACTTTGAAAGTCATCTAATCTCCCTTGCTGTATTATACTGTATTGTTAAATTAGTGTTTTTATGGAGCAGTCAAGTAATTTCGTTGTCCCCGAAGGGGGCAATGACAATAAAGATATTATTATTATTATTATTATTATTATTATTATTAACAGTAAACAATACACCACTTGATCAACTTAAATACAGTTTTCAAATAATCAATTACCCTATCACATTGCTGCTTTGGTGCAGTAGGTAAACTCCCCCCTGCTAATTAGTTAAATTGTTAAGATACCTCAGATATGCTGAATTGTCAAAAGCTCACAGATGTGCCGCCATGCAGGTTATAATTAAAAACACACACCACTGAGTAGCACCACTGACCACATTAATATCAAGAAAACCCAACAACAGGCATCATAAAATGTGAGGCTATGTCTCAGGGTGGCAACCTCAGTTAGGTGCAATGTAACAGTAATAATAACAACGTTAATATGTGACACTTTTATTATTGCCTTGCAGATTAGGGTCTAAGGCAAAAACCACCTTGGGAGCTTGTGGTTAAGGTGAGATTCAAACCAAGAACATCTTCACAGTTCATGCTTATGATATGTCAGCCCTTTTAATACACGGAAGGGCAAAAACGATGTTCTCTTCGCTATTATAGACAATTTACTTAGGTTTCCATGCTTAAATACCGCAATATTCAGTATAGGATTTCTCCCACTAAATAGATTGCTAATTCTGCAAAAAATCTATCAGTACAACCAAACATGACAGCCAGATTAAGGAACCAGGATGAGAAACAGATAGGGGGCAAGTGGGAAAGCCTTGGACAATATTGAAAAATATCAGATACTAAAGCTGTGCACAAGTAGGGGTAATTTTATGAGCAAAAGTTAACAACAATGAAGGAACTAAAAGGAGAAAAATAGGGTGGGAAAATTAATGGATATGCAGCAAAGTAAGGTATATCTAGAATGCCACAGAGTGCTGGGTTGGGAAGTCCATAGAGAAATTCTGTATGATGGAAAATGTATGGTATGTAAATAGAAAAATGGAAAATGCATAAATAATATTTTAATGAATAGATTGGCTGTAGCTGCAGCATAGGGGGAAAGGGACATGGGAAGAAGGTAAACATTAGTAGTCTCTTCTTATGAGATTTTCCTGCTTGTGCAAAAGAGGTAGCAGGTAAATTGATGCAACCTATAGTAATGAGAGGGGTTTTTTGGGGGGTGGGGGAGGTTAGGATGTATGCCTGTGTCTCTCCTAATTTCTGGACCGAGCAAGGATTCAAATAGCCAGGCCAGCTTCTTGGTGTGGGCTGTTAAGGTAACAAAGGAAGTTGCTCTGTGCCAGAGGAAGGGGGTGCCCCCCTCCCTTAACTGGCTGGTAGGTAGGAGATCAAAAGCCGGAGCTGAGGCTTGTGAGAGCTGGAAGCTAGAAGTAGGTGGTAGGCTGATGCCTGTGATGGAGAGACAGGCTTGATTTCTCCTGGAATCCAAGGCTGAGTCTATGAGAGAAACAAGACTTTCTTGGGGTGTTAATGCTGCGAGCCCCTCGTGTCAGTTTGTATATGTGTGTAAATAAATCATATATTTCTCCACTGATTCTGAGGAAATTGACCCCTGGGTGAGTGCCTGGAACTCCTGGAATCTCATCCTGCTCAGAGATTGGGGTGGTGTGCAATAAATAATATGTTTAAGAGGGAGGAGTCCAAAGTTGGCTTCCTTTTCAGCTGTGTGTACAACCTACAGGCTTGAGCTACAAACCAGCCCTCAGATTTTGGATTTGTTTTACTGCACCAATCCAAGTGAATTACCTATATGCAAGCATATCTGCTTGGGAATCAGCATTCCAGCTTGCCATTTCAAGCAGCAAGCTTGCACAGAACATTGTTCTTTGTGAAATCTGTCTAGAAATCAAGCAACACTGCAGGGAAGCTAGTACAACTTTAATGAGATACTGACTTCTCCACCACAATACCAGGAATGAGAGCTCAAGTGAGTTCTAGTATGCCACTTGGCACATCTCAGGAAACAACAGCTAAAATATATCCAGAGAAGACAAGACAGGGGTGTTGTTGTTTGTAACCAAAGAACGAAGTGTTTAAAAATCTTTCCCCCCTTTCTTGCTTACACATTGTGAAAGAGCACAAAAATGCCCAGAGCCCCCTAAGTACGGCAATAAATAAAGAAGACAAGGCACTCAATCTGAACTAACTTCAGAGAATATCGTCACCAACAACAGTATCAAAATTATTTTGAAACTCAGACTCCCGACATGTGGTGCCGTAGCAAATTGAGTATGTAAAACAATTTCATACCTTGGAACTACAGTGACAAAACACAAACGAAGTTTCTGGGTGTACGTTTGTATGACAATAAATGAATCAATTGGGGGCAAATATTAAAAGAGTTATTTGCTAATGGGCACTATGCCAGGGTTACTCATGCAACACTGCCTGCACAAATTCCTAAACTGAGTTCAGAAGATACAGATCGATGCACCTGCAAAGAGAGTCTATATCAATCTCCATTTCATTCATTAGCTTCCACTCTGAGCTGGTTGGCTGCTAGTTAACTCTTTAATGTGGGAGAAACTGTCAGTGTAAAGGCCACAGGGGCGCGCACACTTCCCTGCTGTACTTGACCTGTCGATATTTCTTGGAGCATACTGTTTAAACTGGTAAGGCTAATGACAAAATGGAGACCTGTGGGGTTTGGGAGACTTTTGCAGCTTTATAATGGCTTATGGTAAACATTAGATGATTCATCCTCATACTGTCACTGTGCTTGTGGTGTCCTGCATATTAGTGAAGGTCTTAGATGGTACAATTTAAATTATTCTGCCCAGACATCATGGATGGGTGAAATTATGTTAAACTGAGATATGGGCACATTGAGATATCAAGGAACAAAATCTGTGATAACTGACGTTAGGCTCATGATTAAAGTGTCCTAGGTATTATTGAAGGCATAAGCAAAATAAAATCACATGCAATTTAACTTCAAGTTACTCCGCAAAAGTCCATTGCTATGTAGCACATTATATAAGAGTAATGGCATGAACTACTCCAGGCATTTGTGCAAAGTACAAATACAAGCTCTAACTCATAAAGGCATAATTACTAAAACAAACCACCAGGACTTGAGGGCTTTGGTTATTTTCTTTATACAAATATTTAATTTACTAATTTCCCATGCCTTGGTATTGAATAAAATAAGGTTTTTTCTCAGTAGAGCTGATCTCTCCTTCATTTAAGATTAGATGCAATATTGATATGCAAGGCTGCAAATAATGTTAATGTAAAATCCTTGAATATTTAGGACCACATCACTGTGTGCACTCGCAGCAGTTCCTCGTTCATTAGTGGACAATCAGTACTTTCCATATATTAGCTGAGCTACTCGGGATCCATTGGGGAGGGAGGAGAAGCATCACATTATTTTAATCCTCTAGCCAAATTGTTTGCAGATAAATTTTTGATAACACCTGTTTTTTTCCTCACTCTTGGCCAATGCAATCCATTGAGAATCCTGATTTCCAGAATTTCCCTGAAGAATTGTCAAACATATGTATTTGTATTTCATTACTTGCGTAATAGCCGATTTGCCAAGTTCATTTACTACTAGTTGCTCCTCAAATATCTCAGAGGAATAATTAAGGAATACTAAGAACGGAAACTGTAGTTTGGTAGGTGGGGACTGCAGCAATTGATGAAATCCCACTCCTGATTAAGCTGCTGTCCAGAAATAAATATTCAATAACTGAAATTCTGTTTTCTTCCTTTGCTCTGTGCAACTTATCTACAAGGAGACAGAATAATTCCCTGTTTTGTGCAACTGAGACCCAAAAACCACAGAGTGCCAGTCAAACCAATTTTAATCTGTTATATTCCTGCAAGAATGGTATTTAAGCTGAAAATTGACTGGGTAATGGACTAAGTGCTGCCTTCTGTTCTAACTGGTTACATTCCCTGGCATTACACCAAATAAAAAATCACTGCTGGAAGCTGGTGAACTGGTGGGAGATCTAATAAGAACTCCAGCCTTCCAGTCAGGAAGGAAGGAAGTAGAATTGTTTTCTTTTGACTTTCTATGCTGTACACCATTGGGAGTGAACTATAGCCCTCTTGAACATGATGGAAAACAAGCAGGCACAGTAGATAGAGCTGCCCTTTATTTACAGTGGATACGGTGCTAGATGCTGCTGCAACAGACTTTAGTTTTGGTGTAAGCACTTTAATAAAACTGCAACCTTTAAGACAAAAAGAGCCACTTGGACCCGTTTCCGAAGAAAAAACAACAACTGGGAGCCGCAAAACCATTGCGACATTTAAAACAAATATATATCCGGAGCCACGATCTGACAGCGGGCGGGAAAGTGACGTCGGGACGCACCACCCCCATGCGACGTCACAGCCAGTACAGCGCCCGCCACAGTGAGGAGTGTCAGGGCGCACAATGCGCCTCCTCCCCTCGCTAGTATCCGCCCCGGAGCCGCAGCAAAGATGTAAAAGAGCCACATGCGGCTCCGGAGCCGCGGGTTGCAGACCCCTGGTGTAAACACTCTGCATTTATGGCTACCAAGTCCATATTTCTCATGCATATGGACGTTTGCAAATCACCCAAGAGATACACTCTCACACATCCCAGATAAAACCCTGTTCAATAGGATTCCTTGTGACTCAATTTGCCGCACTCAGGATTAGAGGTCATGAGAAATCACGTAAGAGTGCTCATCCCTAACGTGTGGCTCCTGGAAGGATGATAGTGAAGATGGGAATATAACCCTTTGTCTTAAAAATGGCATTCCTAGTTTAACTGGACCATAGTTCTCTGAATTCATACACCACAGAGAAGAGCAGCTTAAAACCAGAAACAAATGTTTATAAAAAGAAGAAAGGGAGGGGATAATATGCAAGCCTGAAGTTTCTGCAGGGTCATTCATCTGTCTGTTTTGGTTTCTCATTGTTTTAATCTTAAATTTAGTTCTCCAGATTTCTATATCAATTTGCAGTTTTAAAAAAGTCCTCATGAAAATTCGTCAGTATTCATTTCAATGCGAATTCATCCTGATCTACATTATCTTTGTATGCAATTCTCCCTCATGCAGTAATTCTGCAACTTATGTGCATTTAACTTACCGTATGTGCATTCAGCTTTATGTGCTTGGCGAAAAAAAGAGAGATAAAAGTAAAAAAGGGAGTGGAAAGGGGGCATCCATCTGGGGGGAAAGACTTTGGCAATCCCACCCCCCATTGCACCCGATGTGTTTTGACTATACACAATTTTGGATTTAGGAACAATTCCGGAATGTAACCATGTAATTTGAGGGTTCATTGTATACATATTTTTGCAAAGCATATATTTTTTTCTAATATACTTTCCTAGTTTCCCTAATATAATGCATTTTACATGTTATTTTCACAAATATATGCATTTTTAAGATGAACATTGTATGCATTTTTTGGACACATTACTTTGCAGGAGAACTGTATCGCAAAATTTGGAGAAGTGCAAATTTTGAAGGATGGCTGTGTTTTGGTGTGCATATTGTTTGGAAAGTGAAGATTAGGTAGATTTGCTTTTAAATATGAATGGAATCAAATTTATCCCCCATCCCTATAGCACTTTAGTGTCTCTGTTTGGAGGGCTTAAACTTAAATCTAGACCTGTTTAGGACTGCCCCAAATCCCATCACTGAGTTCTTATCACTAGTAGTACAGGATAGAACAAAGCTTTCTCAGCTACTGTTCTTAAGCTCTGCAATGCACTTCTCGTGGAAATCCATAAATTTACCCCACAAACTATAATTTTCACAAGACTTTCAGGTCTGATAAAGAGTCTAAACAGGTTTCTGCTGTGGAGTCTCACCAAAGCACGAGTAGAAATATTTCTCAAATTTTGTAAGACTGTTTTTATTTGGGGTGGTATTTGGAGGCTAAAGTTAAACTGGTAGAGAACTGAGTTTTAAGCGTATTTTTTCATTTGTTGGTTCTTCTTTTCTTAAATTTTAAAAGGAATAAGATCTGGTGTTTAATTTATTGTTATCTGGAAGATGGTTCATGTTATGAATGTGAATGAATGAATAACAAAATAAACAAAAGCAAATCTTTAGTCCTAAATAGATAGAAAAAGGATTTGACCAGCTTAATATAAAGAGGGAAATAATACACAACTAATGGACAGAGCAAAGCAACAAGGCGTTAACAAATTATTCATTGCAATAAATGCTGTCTCAAATTATGTTGCAGAAACAATTGAAGTACTGATGGCAGTCTTATGTTGCTTCAAAGTGTCTGGCACAATTGATCCACAATTATCTTTTTACTCCCTGAAGTCCCTGAGTACTAACTCACTCAACCACCTTATATTTTCTTCACAGCTCTCAAACCAATCAAATGGCATACTGAATATCCACAGCAGGAAGCTATTTTGATGGGTCCAGGAATTCTAAATTCACCCCATTTTACTCCCTGATTTATATTCATTCTTAGTTGTTTATAATTATTAAACTCTTGTGTGATCATATACTCCCTAAGCTTTCAGAGAATTGAGATGAACTTAATAGTTTAGAGTTCTTTTTACGCCTTGAAATGATATGTCTGGAATTATGAAAGATGAATCACTCAGAAACTCTTTGTTGCCAATTAATTAGAACTGGGAGGATTTTGACTACTTTTCAAGTCCTCATGATTGACCCATTTTAGTTCTAAGGATTCGTTATATTTGAGTCCTATACATGCATAGTATCCAGTAACACAGGGGAAAATCCTTTATAATAAATTGTTCCTTCAACCAGCAAGCATGGTCTGTTGACATTTAATTTCAATAGTATTGCTGAATATATTCTACAGTGTTGGTGAAGATATGCAAACGGTAAAATGCACCAACACAGCGAAAATGGCACTCTGAGTAGTATCGCTTGGTTCTGTTGCCCTTTGAGTTGGCCTACAGGTATCAGGAAAGGATTGTGAATGATTGCACCACATTTTCTATATCCCTAGTTGATTTTCTACACCTAGAATGGCACATAGTTGGAGTGTCCAGAATTTTACCTTCTATGAAACATGATCATGATCATTTAGCTAATGTTGCAGCTCTCTTATTTAGGGTATTGCAACGCAGTACCATTTGATCGTGTAAGTACTTCTTGCCTACAGATGCTGAACTTTCTCTGATAAATACAGGCGTTTCAGCAAAATTGTTGATCGGTCACTCCTGGTTCACTGGCAATTTGTCATCTAAGCAAGCCTTCCTCAATTTTGGGATCCGGCATGTTAATGGACTACGGTGACCTTTGGCAAAAATGGCTGCGCTTGATGGTGCTTGTAGTCCAATAACATCTGGGGACCGAAGGCTGGGAAAGGCTAATCTAAACAAAGGTTGTCAGTTCTCATCAAACGGTGTGTGTGATGACCTGTGAACTCCCATTTGTTTTATAAACACATAAAATATATTTTGAGTCATTCTGTGGCACAAGTGCTTTGTAAATCCCAAATTAATCTGTGAAAGCCTACCAGGAACGTCCAACAGGTAGATCGTGATCTACCGGTAGATCACTGGACGTCTGTGGTAGATCACTGGTAGATCACGGACTCTCCCCACAGAAGCTGAACAACTTTGGCTCCCCAACAACTTTGATCTGAACCCCTCAAAAAGGGGGTAGATCACTGCCAGTTTTTAACTGTGAGTAGACTGCAGTCTCTTGGGAGTTGGCCACCCCTAGATGACTGAGCGTGTATATGGCAATGCTGGCATACTTTGTGCAGGAGCAGATTAAAGCTAACATGATTTACAAAAAATACTTTAGGCTCAACCCCAAATATGGCAAGATTGTTACAATAAATTGCAATTTTCTTTGAAAATAAAATAATTTTGCCGAAATTAATTTAGTTTAGAACTGTTTTCCAGTTAGTTATGGAAAGGCAGTCCATGAACTAAATTGAGCACTGGAACTTGCGCTACTACAAGATGCAATGAATCAGGGGTGAATTCACACATTTAAAACATTGCCACAGATCAATGTGATTGCCATCACTTCCTCCTTATGAACCTGGTCAAGCCATTCGATAGGCTTCGAGAGCCAGTGTGCTGTAGTGGTTAAGAGCGGTAGTCATGTAATCTGGGTAACCGGGTTCGCGTCTCCGCTCCTCCGCATGCAGCTGCTGGGTGACCTTGGGCCAGTCACACTTCTGTGAAGTCTCTCAGCTCCACTCACCTCACAGAGTGTTTGTTGTGGGGGAGGAAGGGAAAGGAGAATGTTAGCCGCTTTGAGACTCCTGAAGGGGAGTGAAAGGCGGGATATCAAATCCAAACTCTTCTTCTTCTTCTTCAAAGCCTCTGCTTTTGGACCCTCTTCTGATGATTATATAAATGGAAGGCATGGCCTTTTCAGTTGTGGTAGCCTACAATTGTGAAATTCCTTCCTTGTGGAACTCTGTCCTTCTTTACTCTGTCCATAGGTGGGCTGTTAAAATGTTTTTATTTAAACAGGCATTTAGAGGTTGTTCCCCTTGCCTCATTGTTCCGTCACTGCCTTTTAGTGATAATTTTATTTATTATTGTTGTTTTGATGACCTTGTATTATTGATTTCTATTCTATTAGTTGTACACTACTTTGAAATGCACATGTGCAGATGATAAATTATCATCACCCAGCTTGGTGCCCTTTCAGAGATATTCTCCTGAGCTGGAGAGAAGCAATAATCTCTGGTAATTCATAATATGGTGATTGATGATAACAGCTTCATTCACTGAGATTATCAAGTGACACCCTACAATTGCCACAGTATTAAAATAACATGTAAATGCACATACAGCACCAGCACAGGGGGAAGTATTAGCTTAGAGCATTAGAAAGCATTATAGGACATGCACAGGATATATGAACCATTTACTTTGGGTTAGAGCCGAACTTTCAGTGTCCCCAAATAGGTTTTCTGCTCTTTTTGAAAACGGCATAGACACCGACTGAAACAATTAACTTCAGTGCTATGAGGTTAAAGTGCATAAACCAAACAGATATTTTGCAACATCTGGAAGTAAGAACCGAACCAGTAATTGGTCTATTTAATTTCTTATGGTTGACAGTAAGGGCGGTGAAAAGAAGTAAATTTGAAACTACGAGCTGGGTATTTTTTCAATTTTTTTAATTATTATTTTAAAACTAAAATGTCCTAATAGTCCCTGAAACAATGTAGAATGGGAGCAGTTTGCTTCCTGTGGGTGGGTGAGTAGGTGGGTGGTGGTGGCAATAGGGACTGACTCAGGGTTTTAAAGTGAACCATTCTATAATCTGCATTGGATAAAGTTTGTATATTTTATCCTGGTCCTCAGTTTGATAGTCATGCTGCCTCATGCTTCTTTTCCACCCTTAAAGTAAGCTCAGCCAGTCATGTGTTCAACTATGTATAACATTTCCCTGTTTTAAAGGTATACTTGATTCCCTAACATGTATGAACTAGGGATTAATGTGAAATAATTCTCCAGTGCAGATATTCCACGATGGCTCAAGATCCACAGTGGTTTTCTCAATGATAAAAGCTGTTTTTAAGAAGAGTGAAGAAGCTAAAGATAGGAGCAATAGCTTCTTAGCGAAATGCTTAATGAGACATTTGGGATGTTGTTGGGTTTTTTTGTACAGAAGAAGAATCAGCTGGCACTAAGCACATTTAACAAGAACCAAAGTTAATAACCTAAATGTGTTCACTGCTCTAAAGTGAAGTGCATGGTTTGTTTAACTGCATCTTAAAGATGTTTCTTTCAAAAAAAGTCATAAAAGAAAAGATGTATGCAACAAAATACCTTTTACTGTTTCATAACAGTAAAAGGTATTTTGTTCTTAGGTGATTTATTTTGTGAAAAAGCTGGGGGGGGAGCAAAGAACTTGGGGCACACGCAAAAGTACCTTCTCATCAAAGGTTGTCTATTGTTTCATGAATCACATGTGATGGATAAGATTTATGAATTAGAATCTGTGTCAAAAGATTTACAACACACTATATTAGTTATGACATCTTCTTGTCTGTGAGCATAAACTTTCAACAAAATATCTATATTATCATCACAGGAGCATGGCCAACCCAATTCCTTCATTTCACTGCAGCACACCCAACCCCTGTCACAAGATTTGATGAATTCTTGAAGGAATGGGCTTCAGATCAATTAAAATAAACACCACAAGCTGATTTATCAAATCTTTTCTGAATGCTCTCAGAAAAATGTCAAAAATCTGATCCATTGATAGAGAAAAGTCAGAGAATTGTGGCAGCCTATGGGATCACAAGACCTTTTCAAAACTATCATAAATCACCACAGAAAACAAATGGGGCTCTGTATGATAAGATTTCTTCTGACAGCTTTGCCTCAACAAGACATATATGAGATAAATGGATACTTTCGCTTGTTCTCAATTGCCAGTTTACAAAGTTCCAAGTTGTCAAGTTATAAAATACACCACATCCAAAATAATATACTTTTTTGGTTAAACAACAGCATGATTTAAAATGCCCCAACTTCAATTTTTTCATTGTAAGATACATTGCACACTTACAAGTGCCCTTGCTTTTTAAAAAATGTATTTTTTGTATATATAACATAAATTCATTGTTCTACCTCATACGGTATTGAAAAATGATGAAATTTGTTTCTCTTTTATAGTTATGAAAACTATTTTAGAGTTCTGTTGTGAGGCATAAACCAGTTACCAGTCTGATATTTCAAATCATCACCTGCTAGTTACATGTTGATGAATACCCTGGAAAAAAATAAACAGAAGCCTAACCTATTATTCTAATTATACCTAGGAATAAACAAATCCCTCTCCTAATAAGGTTATGCAAATTGAGGGGAAATGCAGACAGTTTCAATTTTTTTGTTTAATTTTCTATTACTTTGGCAGCCACACAATGTCAGCAATCATTCAGCTAGTATTTTTGAATAATGTAGGCAACCCCCTTTTTCTTATGCAGCAAAAAAATTCCAACTTTTGTGAAATATCCAGAATGGATCCTCATATTTCCAATGGTGGGGCATGTGTACAAGCTTACGCCCGCTTTTTCTGCAGATAAGGTGGTTTGGGAGATGTCTATTTCATGCCTATCTAGCACAAGCTGTCAGTTTGCACATTCAGTTCAGAGGAAATAAATGGCAGATAGAGATGATGGCACTGAGTTGAAGCAGTCATTCGCTTCAGACCCATGAAAGCAGTTCATTAGCTGCAGACAAAATTTTAGCACAATGACCAGGTTTGCCATAGTATTCTGGAGTATTAGGCATTAAATAAATACATTTTCAAAAGCCACAAAAGGGCTATCCCCAAGCGCAAGCTCACAACTTGGACATTTACTGGCTGGAGGAACCTGTGGGTATGTTGGGTGTGTGACTACAGCCATGGATTTTTTTCTCAATTCAGGCACAACCCACCCAGAATCTTTGGAAATGGGTAGAGGAAAACCCTGCAACCATTCTCTAATAATAGCTACATGTTAGCAAAGGTGCAAACAATCAGCTGCAACTTCACTCTTGAAAACCATGGATCTGACAGCAACTGTAAATGGTAAGTGCAGAAAGGCCCTAAATTTGTTGACAGTTACTACTATTAGGACAAATCGCAAGAGACTCGTGGCACCTTAAAGACTAACAAATTTATTCTGGCATAAGCTTTTATAGACCACAGACCACATCAACTGTGAAATCTTAGGCCATGATAAATTAGTTAGTCTTTAAGGTGCCTCAAGACTCTTGGTTGTTTTTGCTTCTAAAGACAAACACAACTACTCCTCTAGAAGTCATCAGCATCAGTTCGTCATTTAAGGTGTGTTTTAACCTAGCCTCCATGTAGGAGTGCAGTAGGAGAGGACATCTGCTATGTCAAACAAACAAACAAACAAACAAACAAACAAACAAACAAACAAACTCTGGGCAATGCAATCGCATACAGTGGTACCTCTAGATGCGAACGGGATCCATTCCAGAGCCCCGTTTGCATCTAGAAGCAAACGTAACCAGTGATGGCACGTCTGTGCACGCGTGCATTGCTTTTCGCCGCTTCTGCGCATGCACACAGCATCATTTTGCACGTCTGTGCATGCGCAAGTGGCAAAACCCACAAGTAACACGCTCCGTTACTTCCAGGTTGCCGCGGAGTGTAACTCGAACGCGCTCATCCCGAAGCACATTCAACCCAAGGTATGACTGTACATGTAAACTCTGAAGTAATCCCCACCATTCGTGGATAGCATGGTGGGGCAGAGGTGCTTATCTAACTTCATAGCAGGTGAGTTGCTGCTACTTACTGGAAGTGGAAGGGGTGAGGTGGTGGGGAGGGTGGCATGGTGCAGACGCACCTGCAGGAGTGCTGGATTGGCTCTGCTGGTGTGTTTGCAGTGCACCAACCTTGCTACTGCCTTGTCCCTCTCTCTCTGGGTAAGCAGCAGTGAGCAACCTGCCGGGAGGTGAGGTAAGCACCTCCATACCATCACGGCATCCACAACTGATATCCCCACTGAGTTGAACTGACTGGGAAAATATTGTCAAATAATGATCAAGTATCATTGAAGCATTAACAGTGTATGCACAATGAAGATTAAAACCTTCCAACAGATTTTATGATAATTGCAAAAGCCACCCATGAGTTGGATCTTAACCTGGTGCTGAAGAAACTCCTGGAAGGAGCACAAAACCAGGAATAACTGTTAAGTATCATGCCAAACTGAAAGATAAATTATTTGGCAGTTGCAAACTTTTATCACCATGCCCACCATATAGTTCAAAGTGTTCTGGATGAAGTGGCCTCTCCCTTCTCCAACTGCCATCACAGGGATACCCAAGAACAACATTGCCCAGAGGTGGGTGGGTAGGGAGAAAGAGATAGTGAGAACCAGGTGTGCAGGATTTTCTGGGCCTAGCTCACAGTATGTAGATTGACCCCTCTGGTATATGTGCAAAAGGAGGCCCATAGTTACATACAATTTGCAAATTTGAGCCCTCTTTTTCAGATGAGGGTGAAGAGTCAAAAAATAAATCCGGAGCAACACACAAGCAATAAGATGTCTGACAGAGAAAATGTCAAGAGGTAACACTTCCACATATTTGCATTTTCATGCTTTAAAAGTCTTGCTCTAATTAGCTGCTGCCTGTCCCACAGCAGTTAAAGCCGCAAAGCCCTGCGCTCCTGCAGTAACACCTCTAAACCATGCAAAAAATTCAAATATTTCATAAGTAGTCATTCTCTAGGTCTGCCATCAAGTGATGTTAGGCTAGTAAATACTGTGAACTACAGCTCTGTAGGACCCCAGGTATTCCTGCTTCCTGGTGTCCAAAAAACTCCCTCATCAATCACAGCTCTGACTTTGCTCATGGGCTAAAAACAGTGAAAGGTGGGAGTAGGCAGGCTTGCTCATACCACAGAAATCACTTAGAAGCTTGCATGCCCATTTTGCTTTGGTTTTTTTTTCCTTTCTAGGAGAGAGAAATGCTTTTTGAAAAGAAATAAAGCTTGAAATTTGGGAGTCCCTGCCATAGCTGTCAACTTACAGATTTGAAAATAAGGGACCAGCAGCCTTGAAAATAAGGGATCAGCAGCCAAAATAAGGGATCAACAATTACTTTGATAAAATACATATTTTGTTGCATGCAAATGGCTTTAGATACCTATTAGATCCATAAATTACCATATAGCATATATTCAACACACAAAAACAGCAACAATTTGTTGTTGACAAAGCACAGCTGGACATAGAAAGGGCCCCATTACCTTCAGTAGCTTATTTAAGGGACATCATCAATAAGGGACAGCAGCGGGACATGACGCTGGGATAAGGGACTGTCCCGCCAAATAAGGGACGCTTGACAGCTATGGTCCCTGCTGGTTTGGGGCCCGGTACATCAGTACCACTTGTACATGACTTTCAGTGGCCTTGTTTTCCTAGTGTGGCTTTTCTGTTTACTATATAGCTTTACTTGAGGCCTATTGTTAGGGTGCTTCACAAGCAATATATGCATATATAAAATATATAAATAAGTCCAGATGCAGATGTACCGCTAATAATTATTGGGCAGATATCTCATATTGGGAGTTTGAGCAGTACTGATTTCCTGCTTGGTGACTGGGGACGGCCGTTTTTCAAGGATCACCTCCTCTTCTCCAACACTGTTAAAGCAATTTGTTTGTTCGGCAAGGAGAAATTTACAATTTGAAACCCTCCCCCTTCAACAAGAACCTCAATGTGCTATTTTACCCATGTGGAGTAGAGGGGGATAAGATATAATGTTTTCTACTCAATGGAACTGAACTTGACATAATCTGCTTTGAATCTATAGAATGTGGAGGGCTACGCTTTTAAATATTTTTCCCCCAGAAAAATGCATCCGAGTCATTAATATGTTCTAATACACAAAATCGTGTTCATTCTTAAATGATTTACCATTCTCTGATTCTGTAAAGGTTGACAAAGAGGTAGGATTCTTTTATGGCCTTCAGTTGTTCTTGTACTTTGCTAATTGCAAAACTATGTCTAAAAATAAATACCTAGATATGAGTCATTAAATGGAATACATTAATAAAGCCTGAGTGTTTGGCCTTTTCCCAGACTCCTTAACTTCATCATTGCAGTGATGGCTTTGAAACCTGGTTAAGTATAAAAGAAAATTACTCAATACAACTTTTAATTCCCAGAGCCTCATCCCTAAAAGCCTTATTTGAACATCTGAAGTGCACACACTAGTATTTGAGCTCAGAAAAGCTGTTGGCAAATCCCAGTGAAATTTTTGACAGATTCATCTTTTAGCCTTTGGGAAAGTGAAGGTGCTGCAAGCGAGATATTTGATTAATACCACGAAAACCAGTGTTGCTGGCACAGCTGGTATGTTGGTAGGAAAAAAATTCATCACTAACTCTAAAACTGCCATGTAATTTTCTCTCAACAGTTCTTTTCCTTTCTTGACAGAAAATTTGCACAGGACAAACTAGCCTGACAGAGGACAAGTCAGCCAGCTGTTGAGGTATCTCTAAACATGACAGATCACTATGTTTTAACTCAGATTAATTCACTTATTACAGGCAGACCTAAATCACTGTTCATTGTCAAATCAGTTGTCACTACCAGCAAATCTTGTCAGGTTTCTGAACAAAACTATTTCCAGATTCTTGTGGCTGTTATAAACCAATGGTGTCTGGTTCATTTTGAAGTTGCTGGGGCTGCAGGGCTTTTTGTCTCTTTTAAGTACAGTGCCCCCTTTTCTCTCTCTAGCCTTGCTGATCTGCCTACACTGCATAGATGGATGTTGACAACCCAATGCTTGACTGTAATATGTATATTATGGCTCCTGTACTTTTCTTTCTTTCTTTCTTTCTTTCTTTCTTTCTTTCTTTCTTTCTTTCTTTCTTTCCTTCCTTCCTTCCCTTTTGCTAAAATGGAAACTTGGATACTTCCAATGATTAGAGCATGGTGCTTATAATGCAAGGACTGGACGATCGCCAGGGTCCCTTCCAACTCTATGATTCTACCTTAAACCTCTATAGCCTTTGTACTAGTAATATAGATTTTTTCCTGTATTCCAAACTTGGAAAAGGCCAGAGAAAGTGAATGGTATAGTCTCCTGATATCAAAGATACAAAAGGTAGCTGCAGATGAGCTCGAGAGCAGCAGCGCCAATTTGCCCCCATGTGGTGGCCCATCATATGACGTCGTCCCTCTTAAACTACAATAGGAAACTCCATCATGATATAACTAAGGCTGGATCTAGATACATCAAAAAAGTGTTTCAGGAAAACGCATTGTAAATGTCATAGTGGGAAATCACGTTGGCGAAAAGTAGAACTCCACAGCGCCATCTGGTGTCACAGTGTTATAACACATCTAAAACACATTTTCTTTACTAATGTAGGTAAGTCCTCTGTTCAGGCTACCTATGATGATGATGATGGTGATTTATTGAATTTATATACTGCCCTATACCCGGAGGTCTCAAGGCAGTTCACAGAAAAGATAACATAAAAACCACAATATGTATAATGAAAATAAAAACAACCCAATAACCCCCCCCCAAAAAAAAATTGCCACATTTTCAAAAGGTCATAAGATATCAATCAGATCAACCAAAGGCCTGGTTAAAAAGGCATGTTTTTGCCTGGTGCCTAAAGGTGTATAATGAAGGTGCCAGGCAAACTTCCTGGGGAGAGCATTCCACAGACGGAGAGCCACTGCAGAGAAGGCTCCGTTCTCGTGTTGCCTACTGACTAAACTATATTATGATGTTATCCATACGTAGCCTGGAGCTGCAAGAAAACAGCTGTGTCA
This sequence comes from Podarcis vaucheri, assembly GCF_965113315.1. NCBI lineage: Eukaryota > Metazoa > Chordata > Lepidosauria > Squamata > Lacertidae > Podarcis > Podarcis vaucheri. Next base: position 36,090,649 of record NC_138759.1, read on the forward strand.
ATTACGCCAGGTGATCACACTTTGAATCATGAGTGCATTCAACACATTCCCAGTTTTTTCCCCTTTCCAGTCACAAAAGCAAAATAATTTTATATTGTTTTCCTTGTTGAAAGTGGAGCCTGCTGGATTCAGTGAGGAAAGCAGAACCAGCTTATGTCAGAAATTGGCTGCTCTCAGGAACTCTGTCTGGGAGCTCCTGAGTGGATTGTGATTGTATTCTTTGTAACTACAAGCTTCTTTTTTTAAAAATAAAAATGTTGTATTTCAAATCGTTGCAACATACCCTAGGACCGGTGCCTAATGCAAGTCCTGCTGGCAGAAGAACAATTAGGATTGCTCGCCATTGTTGCTTAGCAGCCATGGCTGTACCTACCCTACCATTCATGTCATTTGGAGTACATTTTAGTAATCTGACATCAGGGGTTAGACAGGGGGGTGGGTCCATGGGGGAAACGGCCTAGTGGGCCACAGTGTGACCCCTGGCAGGCCTAAGTGGGCCCTGAAGACTTCAGTTTCCCTACCCAGGTTGTATTCTTAGCAGCTGCATGTTTTTACAAGGTATTAAAATAGCTGGGCAAATATTTGTCGAAAGCAACTTGTATTTAATCATATATCAAGAGGGAGGAATTTCACTAGGTAACCTCTTGAGGCAACTTTTATTACGGAAATTGAATGATAAGATCCTTTTCTACTATTGTTTTTGGGACTGAGGGAGAAAATGAGAATGCAACACCCTGGGAATGCAAATGGAGCATGACTGGGTAAAACAAAACAAACAAAACAAAACTCCCAGAAAAATGCAACATACAGTGGTACCTCGGTTTAAGAACAGTCCGGTTTAAAAACTCCGCAAAACCGGAAATAGTGTCTTGGTTTGAGAACTCTACCTCGGTCTAAGAACAGAAGCTGAATGGTGGAAGGGCACCAGTGGCAGGAGGCCTCATTAGGGAAAGCGCGCCTCAGTTTAAGAACGGTTTTGGTTTAAGAACGGACTTCCGGATTGGATTATGTTCGCAAACCAAGGTACCACTGTATTTCAAGCAGGTCTAGCAGGTGTAGGTCTCTATGTTTCTCAGCAGTGTTCATCTTTAAGGAGGCTATGTACTAATTACCTTTCCCTCAAATTTAGGGCTAATTTTAGTCTTACTCACTAGGCCCGTGCAGAGCTTGTCTGAGGCCCAGGGTGGGAATCTTGTTAGAATAAAGTTATAAACTCAAACCAAAAAGCAGCTGGTCCCTGGTGGGTTCCCTTGGCCAGATTAGCCCTCTGAGGCCTGGGGCAAGTGTACCTGGCTGCCAACGACATATTTAATGTTATGGCACTTGAGCTCAGCACAAGACAATGAAATATCACAAACAAAATGTCTCCAAGGAAACAACATGACCTAATTTAAACATGTTTTAAACAAATGTGGCTAAGGAAATGGCATGGGCTACGTATGATGGAGAAAGAAGAGGTGCAAAATCTTGATTGGCAAGACTGCATGATTTCTCCCTGCTATCTGGGGCTTAGCACAGTGTTTGCATCCAACATGGTCGCTTTATTTTCAAATGCCCACGTCACCTCCCCTCACAGGACACTAGCAGGAGGCAGCAAGCCATCTGGGAATCACTCAGCTAAGAGGACCAAGACTGATCAACATTACCTTGTGTAATCCAGGTAGAGGGAATAATACTGGAGACTACACTATTAGTCCAAATGATGCAAATCATTTGTTGCAAAAAGAAAGAAAGAAAGAAAGAAAGAAAGAAAGAAAGAAAGAAAGAAGAAATCAGTCTTGCCCAACCTGGTAGCCTCCAGATATTTTGGAGTACAACTCCACTTAGCCCCATTCAGCATGGATAATGGTCAGGGATGATGAAGTCCCAAAGATCTGGATGGCAGAAAGTTGGGCAAGGCTGCAATATGTAGCTGCAATTGCAGGTGAGATGCATGGACGTTAAAACAGTAATTGGGATGGCAAATATTATTTAAAAGAATATGGAGACACACAGAGTACTGTTGTGCTCGGATCCTCCTTGCAGGATGTTCTTAGCTATATATTTTTTGCAAAACATTGATCTATATATATAGAACCAGGATTGGTGTTTGTTTGTGGTGTGTGTTTTTGTTTGTTTGTTTTGTTTTTGCATTTCCTATGAACAATTCAAGCATTCTTGCTTTACAGTGGAAGGTGGAGCAGAGCAGGAATACGGGCCCACGAGGAAACATTAGAGCTTCGCTAGCTTAAGAAAAAGCAGTTCACAGCAACTCATGCAGTGACACCTGTCTTTTGTATACACAGACATGGTTTAAGTCTAATTGAAAATAACATAGTTGCTACAGCTGACAGACTTCTGGAGGAAGAGAGGGAAAGGGAGAGAATGAGAAAACGATTCCCCACTCTTTCGCATCCTTTCCTGCGTTCTTGAAAAAGCCACCGTCTGAATTGGTACCTTGCTACTTATTTGACACGGAGCTGCCATTCTCCCCCCCCCCCACGTAGTGGCACCACATTTCTCGTTAGACTAAGAAACCTGCCCAAGAGACGAAATGCCACTTGTCAGGTGACAATTTCACAAGATCTGTACTTGGACGGAACTGCAAATGCTGTTACAGGTCTCGGTAGTGGCTTTTCTGGCTAAGAGGAAATGGAGTCTGAGTGATGTGCAAATGAGAAGTGGGTGCTGTTCTATGCTTCCCACAAAGGTGACACCTTTGGCTTCCATCAGAGCAGGGGGAAATAGAACAAGGTCGGTGAATGACTTCTTGCTTAGCATTCCCGGCACAGATAGCAGCAGCCGGCCTCGGCCTTATCAATGTCACCTAAAAGATGGGAGCACCAGAAGCCAATTTCCTCCTGCCAACAGACAGCAGTGCAGACACCCAGTAGAGTTCACCATCATCACCACTATAAGCATCGATAACATTCCAGTGCAAATGGCAGCAAAAAAAAAAAAAAAATAGCAAGGAACATGCTATTTCAAAATCAAGCTCACTATTAGGATATTCAGCTACACAGAGCCACATTAAAACCCACATTATAAATGCAAATGAGCACTCTTAGGGCAGCTTTGCTAGGTGTTAGCATACCTCCCTGATAACAAAACATAACAACATTTGGGGCTTTTTAGTTTAGAAGAGGAGCAAGTAATGGAAGGTACATGATATAGGTCCATATAACTATATCGCGTGAAGTGGGAAGTTTCTCTCTCTCATAATATTAAACTTGGGGTCTTCTGGTGATGCTGAATGTGGACTTCTTCACACAGCATGGAATTTCGCTATGGAATTTGTTTCCATAAGATGCAGAACTGACCACCCCTTGGACAATTTTAAAAGACATTCAGACAAATTCAAGGAAGTTTAGGCTATCAGTGGCTATTTGCCATGACGGCTGTGTACTGCATACAGCATTGTAGGTGGTATGTTTCTGAATATCAGTTCGTGCCCTGCTTGCAGGCTTTTCTTAGGCATCTGGTTGGCCATTGTAAGAACAGGATATTGGACTGCATGGGTTTTCTGGAGATGCTCCTAAATTCTTTCCCCAGAAAGGTGTGTTTAATATCTTCATTGTACATCTTCCTTTGGATGCTGCAGAGACACCTCTTTACTTGGCCTTTGACAGCTGAAGATGTAGTCTAATACCTACCTCTATTTTCTGATTTAAACTGTGTTGATTTTTTTTAAAAAAATCTTAATTAATCTCTTCTGTCAGATTTTAAATTGTGTACCTATATTGCTGTAACCTACTGTGGAACCTTATGATGCATGACAGGCAAGAAATCTGATAAAAAAGAAGCATATTGAGTAGTATCCATGTTCTCTGTGTCTTCAGAATCTTTTCTTATGTGAACACCATTGAAATGAATGGGGGCCACCTAAGCAGGACTTCCTGGTGGTTTGTACTTCTTGTTGACTCTCGGAACTTCAAAGAAATATGCCCTTTCTAGGATTAGCTCGCTGAATGTTTGGTACACAAAGCAAAATCTTTCACAACTTTATTCTTAAGTCTCCTTCACCTCTGCGATAGCTTCTGTCAATTTACATAATAGAAAAATATATAAATATGTAAAATATTTATAATATGCCCTTCAATAACACAAACACATTTTAAGATGGGTGAGGAAGACAAGATATTCTAATTACAAAAATAAGCAGCTGAAAATAACATACCTTCTCTGACAACAACAACAAAACCACAGTAAAAGCCCAGACTGCCTTTTAGCAACAATAATAAAAGCACATCAATATCTGCAACAGATAAGGTCAAAAAATCGTCCTCTGAAACTATTTCTTTTACCGTTATTTTCTTAATCTTTTTTTCCTTGCTCCTAAACTACTGCTGTAGATGAAGCAAGTAAAACAAAACAAAAAAACCTGAAGTGTGTTCAGTGAAGTGAGCATTTGACCTGGTAATGAGAAATCACAGCCCATCACTTTTTGATTTAAAAAATCATAAACACCTTTTTGACACAAGAGATCAGAGTTCTTAACGGGATAGAACTGTGTTTTTGATCCCTGGAAATGGTTCACACATATCTGACAACTTCAATACTGCATGTAGCATGCTAACGTTTGACATACAGAGTGGCATTTCCCCCAAAAAGGAAAAGAAAAGTACCTTCCTACCTCACGTGAGAGAGAGAGAGAGAGAGAGAGAGAATGAAAGAAAGAAAGACAGACAGACTGAGCATTTCCCCACCATCTGGTCAACATGTGAGAAATGTTATAGGCTATCTATCCCTGCAACCCAGTTCAGATGTAACACTAAACAATGTTTTAAAATTATGTGCACAAGCCTTTGGCTTTCACACCCCATTTTCCTCCTACTCAATGTGGCTATGGAGAGAAGCGTGGAAGCACTTGCTTCCACTTTTAAACCAGAGCTCCCTGCTACTTGAGGAGCTCTGGTCAGTAAACTATGGTTGGTGAGCAAACCAGGATCATAAACCATGATGTTCATGCTGGCTTGAGAACATAGTGCTTGTGTCATGGATCCAAAGTAACAGAATTGAACTTTGTCAAGCAGGGTTAAATAAAGGGTCATCACTGGCTACTGCACAACAGCCCTATAACTACGGTTATCTTCATGCTGATCACAAGCGAGAACACGGAATGTTCAAGAAACAAGTCGCCTTTATGGACTTTCTTTGTGAACAAGTGTGGTCGTGTTTGAAATTTCATCAAGATATGCCACAACTGATGTTACCATGGGGCATTAGGGGGCAGTGCATCTGTGAGCTGAGCAGAAATCTATTTACAGGTTGTCTTTATTCCCAGCAGAAGAAAAAAGACAGTAATAGAAAAATAAAAGCAGCTAAGGAAGCCAGTTGTTCAAGGGATGGGAAAGAGAGAGGGGGGGGGAAGAGTTGTGCTCCCTAGCTCAAGACTGCTTAAGTTACAACACAGTTGGGGAACCTCTGACCTGCCACCTCGTTGGGACTCCATCACCCATCAGACCCAACCAGCATTGCCAATGGCCAGGGATAATGGGAACTGCAATGCAACACCTGGAGGACCCATCCTTGTCCGAAAAGAAGGAAGCTATTGGGTGTTTGTGTGAAATATACTTCCAGCCTGTGTTCTTCATACTGAAAAGGCTAAGGAGTGGATCTAAAGTTTAGAGACACACAAAACTACCCTCTTAGCTTTTAGCCATTTGTGTTGACAAGTCCATCTGCTCAATCCTATACACCCATCTTGGATTAATGTGAGTTTAGGCAAGATGAGTCATAAAAAGTACACCTTGAATAATTCATTGTAAAATGTCTCTTGTTTTCAGTGGCAAGGTAGGTATAATTACAATAAGACAACACAGTGCGTTACCAAGCCATTCTTATTATCCACTAGTATCTGGACGCTATTAACACTACTGATTGAAAATTAAAATAGACAGTCCTGGCTAACACTTGGTTCATCATACGCTGTCTAAATTAGACTTTCAATAATCACTGCTTCTTAATGGCTAACAAAAAGTATTCCTGTTTTCCTCCTGTGTCCTTTATGAGTTCCATAAATAACTAATTAACCTCTATGACAAAAGTCAGTATCAAAAGAGGAGGCAGGCTGTGTGCACGAGGAGTCTACATCTCAGCTAAGATCTCCTGAACTAGATGGAGCAAACACTCTCATCACAATATTCTCTCCTGAATTAAATGCTTATTGACTCCATATTAATATCCATTTAGTAATCTGCCGTTTTTGTTTGTTTTAATATAGCATGCAGTTTTACAGTAGAACAGAATTATGCAGTTCAGAAGTATGAATATTAAAAAAGGATTTAATTAAATCTGTTGCCTGAAACCTCTGTCTAAAGCTATAATGACAAATTTAGTCCATATTTATTATGGTGCACAAGGGACTTTAACTAGATCATTAGTTTATATGCCTTACTCAGTAGTGAAGTTCTAAAACTTTACATTTTGCATATTGTTACATTATTCATTTTTCCAACTAGGCATAAAATACGGCTTCCCAAGAGTGCAATACCTAATTCTTCAAAATATACAAAGATAGCAATAAAATGATTAAATTACAACTCTTACATCTGTACTTCTTGTCTTATTATAAAGTAAAAATGTTTAAAAACGCAGACAACAAGGAGTCTAATTGTGTATCTTCTCTAGGAGTCAAAAATACATTTGCACTCTGTAATAAGTCAAGTACAACAACGGGCACATTCCAGACACTACTGGATGTCATTTCTTCTTCAAAGGGTTGTAAAGTACAGCCAAAAGCAGGCCAGAATTCATGTCTTTGATAGCACAAAAGAGTTGTTGGTGTAAGACCTATACAATGACACAGCGAGATTTCTTTTGTATGTACACACTTAGGATTTGCCTACCTGATGGGAAAATATTAAATGACATTCTAAATCATTACTCGTCAATGCAAAATGTTGTGCGGTGTTTTCTTTATTAATTACACATTAACAAATGTTTAATCCAATCACGGAAATGTGGTAGCAGAGATGACACTGACAAATTGCCTCTGGCAACGTGTTTGAGCTCATCAGGACAGACCAAGAGAGGACCAACATGAATATAAAAACGAATGAAATATCAAATCACAATTGCTATCAACTAGTCTAGTTTCATTAAAAGAAGATGTGAAAGAATGAGCCCCCTTCACCTTAGATGCATGTGATATATTTTGACATTTGCTCTTGTATTTACTCAAGAGCCAAATCTGCCAAAATTGACACCAAACCCTTCCAGAAAAAAGAGAGCGCCCACAGGACAGTGGGAGATGAGAATCTACATTAGACAGCATGAACCTATTTGGAATCTCCTGACAATCATATTGGGGCGGGGGGGGGTAGATATTACAAATGTGTATTTTTCAGTGTCTGCGATCCAATTGCATTTAAAAGTAAATAAAGATATGAAATCTTCCCGGTTTGTCTCTGTCTTGAACAGCAGATTTTACTCAAGACAAAAAATGACTCCACATGTTCCCTTGACATATGTCTTCCAGATATGTTTAAACACATTTAAAAAAAAAAAACACACAGCTTTTTCGTTGTTGTTATCATGGCTGCTTCAATTGCAAATCAAAACATACGAGGCAAAGGGCTGTACAAGGCTTGGCTGATCAAAACTATTCCACTTCCTGAGCAGAAAATGTGTGAGCCAACTCACTAATAGCCCCCTAAAGATTCAACTCTCTTCTACAAAGAGCTAACATTACAGCTGATAATGTGAAAATGAAATCACTACAAAAACACACACCACACATTTAAAGAGCTAGGGAATGGAAAGAGCAGCAACCTGTCAGATGGAACGCCATACACTGGTCAAATGTTCCTGTTTACAGGACCACCTTTGAATTGTTTAGAGACAAACTGCTTCATTTCCCAATATGGGGTGAATGTTGGGGGAAGGCTGGGGACAGGGAGAAACTGGCTTCATTATAGGATTCCCTTGATAAATAAAATCTTGATCTGGCCTGTGTCCACTGCTGTTCTAAATGAGCCTAGTCAGTCTGGCCCATGTTTTTTCATTTCGTTTTCTCAAGCCAAATGACTACCATCTGCTATCACAAAGCTGTCACACAATCAGTAGTGGAAGATTTCTAAGGAATATAATGGCTCAAGAATGAATATATGACATAGCAGCTCGCATCTAGCAGGGAGAGAACAGCAATCCATTTGGAGAGGGGAAAAACAGCAGTAGTGTTCTCCCACTTCTCAGCAAGTACATTGTAATACAAATCTTTATTTGGACTCAAGACGTTGACAGGTCAATTGAACAGAATAAGTCTAGTTTATGATGCAGTTGTCAGAAGTGGTTATAGCAGGAGTCTGTTTACCGGCGCCCTGAGATATTCCAACAATTTTTCTTGCAAACCAGCACCTTGAGGTTAATTACTTTACCAATTTGAGTAAATGGCAAGCCATATTCCCATCTGTCTCCATTAGTTCCCCACTATTTCTCAATTTATGATGACTGGGGTCAAGGCTGTGGTACAAAAGAAGAGGTAATAAAGCATGAATGGAGTAATTTTCTGTTTATACAAATGTGGTAGCCACAGCATAAATAAGGAGAGGACATTTAAAAATGCCATGTTTTTCACTTTGAAACACTGAGATACTAAATATATTTACAGGAGAAAGAGAGGTCTTGACAATGATTTGTTGTCTCTATAATTATATCCCATTAACTCTAAACTTCTAAAGCAGATAGATGTAAGCAGTCTCATGGATACCAGGTTGGTAAGGAAAAGTCTAGAACCCATGAACCAAGCTTCTTGAGAAAGAACAAAAGCCTCTTTTATTATAGCATGTGGATGTAGTATTGCCAAAGCTTTTATTATTATTATTTTGGCCTACATTACACATTAATGCTGGGATCCCTTAAAAGCTGCTTAGGAGTATAGTTGGTTTCATAGTATCTTGGTGTAAAGTACATGCTACAGAGTAAATACTCACTGGCCAAGTTAGAACACAATAAATTATGGTGGGTCATGAAATGAATTGCAGTGACCCGTACGCTCCTCCCCTTTGCCCAGCATGGCTAAAATAAGAAACTTCCATTTTTAACATTATGTCCAATCCTAAATCATGGTCAGTCTTAGCTATGTCTTTTTCAAACAAGGTAGCTTCATACCCCAAGTTCTGAGGTTGGCTTGTTTCAGTAAACCATCGCTAAGATAAACCACCATTATATTGGATATTAAAGAAATTAACACATTTGGGCCCTTCTGTGTGTGGCTGCTAGAAGAGAGAGAAGTACTCAAGTCTAAGGCTTGCTATAGCTTGTCCCCAATTTGATAAACCATAGTTTTAACATTACATTCAAATGCAGCCATCACCTTAGTAGAGATCCCCATTGAATTAGTTATTTGTGCCAGATGAACAATTCAAATAATTTAGAGAACAATCATGGCCAAATTTCTCAAGCTGTTGATGGTTATATTGGTTTGATAGGAATTGATTAATTCTGACTAAACAATCCTAGTCTAAAAAAAGAAGTTCTGTTTGATAGACCTAGTAAGAACTGCTCAATGAATAAAATGCAATGTAGATTTCGCAACAAATAAGGCACAGAAACATATATTTTAACCCAAATAATTTAACACAAAAGGGAAATGATATTATTTTGCTTTTTTATTAAATTTTATGTGATTTGTTGCATACCATGCCATTCAGAATATGGCAACATCAAACACTGTAAGTAGACACAAAATGTGTGGGAGGCTGCAACTAAAATGAAAATTCAAGGCAAAACCATTTTTTTTTGTTCTTTGTTGGCAAGAACCAGCCAGCCTGAATGGAGATGTCCAAGAATACTATGTTCCCAAGAGGAAGGGAAACTCTTTATTACTGACACTCCTGTTGCAATATCCTTCTGCCAATGGTTAGCTCTACAAAGAAAAAACACTCAGTTCTGCAGCTTGATGAAGGAATGGATTTAAGTCCAGGAAGACTTTGCGAAGTTCTCACATTTTGTATTTGCCATTGTGGGTCAGCGGGGTCTTTAACATTTCCCTGCATTTATTATGCAGTAGTACTTGCACAAGCTAACTTCTAGGAAGTACCCAATCTCAGATGAACCCACAACAGGAAAGAGGAATTCTGGCTGCTAGGATGGAAGGGCGGCTAACAGGAGATAAGGGGGGAATACGGTCAGCTGTGGAGAGTTAATGGACTCCCAAATAAGACGGAAGCTGGAAAAAAGACTGCAAGCAGCAGCTCTTTAGGACACCAGGGATGTTCATCCCCTGGTGTCCAAACAACTCACTCATCAATCATAGCTCTGACTTTGCTCATAGTCTAAAACTGCAAAAGGCTAGAATAGCTAGACTGGCTTGACATCTCACAAAAAATTGCTGCACATTTGGCTTCATATACTCCTTTGATGGTGTATCAACTTGCTTTTCTTTTAAACCCAAAGCTTAGGGTTGGGTCCTCCCTGAATGTGAGCCCAGTATATCAGTACCCTAGGTACCTGCATCTCGGTGCCTGCATCTAGGCCCTGCATTCTGGATGTTACAGAATGGAAATCATAGAACCCATTCATTTAAACATGGAAGGTACTTCTCTTAAGTTAATGCAATTCAATTACAGATGTAGGCCCCGGGTTGGTTCCATTTGTTTGGTGACTGAATCATGAAGGCACCATTTTGCCCAGTCCTTAACTGATGCCTGTACTAGACATCCACATCATTCAGGGCGTCCTTTATTTACTTGGTCTTCAGGAAAAGGTGATTCAGCTTTGCCTATGCCAGAAGACTGGCTGCATTTTCATACAGTGATGGATCATATGTATTCTCTGCTGGTTCATGTCTTGGTGCTCTTGCTGTGGTATTTCTAGGCCTGGTGATTTTAGCAGAGTTTTGTATTACCAAGGCTTCAGTGGTACGTTATATCAACAACATTACTGCAAAAATGGAGTACCACAGCTTTGTTACTCCACATCTTATGGAACCACAAGGAACTGAACAGAAATAGAGGACTATTTTTTTTTTTTTACTATTAGCAGCCAAGTTAGAAATTGTGAGGCTATGGAAAGCTGAGGCTGACTCCACAGAATCAGTGTATAGCAAAAGCCTGGGACTTCATTATCATGGAATACCAGCTCAAAGAAAAGCAGGAAAAAGAGGATTATTTGTGTGTCTAGACACCCTTTATACAGAGGAAAATTATCACAAAACCAAAAATAAAAAAAACCAACAATAAGAATAATAATGTTGATTTACACTGAAGAAGGGATAGATTTTAGGAATTGGATCAAAGTGACCCATGTCACTTCTGTCCGTTCTTGGGGTATTTTTTGACCAGCTATGCTCTCACCTTCAGTCTGCCCTGAAACACATCCCATTCCACTCCTAGGACCCCTCCAACCCCTACATTTTAAGTTGAATTCCAGGATTCACATGAATGTATACCCCCCCCACTGAAGTCTATACAACAAAACCTCTTTTTAAAATCCTCTTTATTTAAAAGGACTTTTTCTAATATTACTTAACGGATAATAGAATTAATTAAGAAAAACTCGTAAGAATCACTAGTATTCTGCTAGTATATAAGATGGAAAAAATGTATCAAACCAAATGTTACTCACCTGAACTCTAAAATGATTTTACTATAATGATGAAAAAGCTAAATATATTGATCATAAAAGAAGGAAGTAGACTCAGTGTTGCATTTCTCTCCTTATTAGATGTCCATCATTCCGATTCTTTCAGATGTAAATACTCTGCAGAGTTTTGTTACACCCTTGAGAATAACAAATATATTTGGTATTCTCCTATCAGTTGGCTTTCCATTAACCTGTGCATATTTATTATTGCTTAATTATGTAAAATTTGGCTACTTGAGAATTTTCTACATGACAACCTCTTGCAAATTTGGGTTCTACAATGGTAAACAAAGAATGATCAGCAATTTTGTGGCCATTTATGGTTAGTCTCTGGAAAAAGCAGTCCCGCAACTCCCACACCCATTGCCTAGAGGGGCTTATAGCTGTGGTGGAGGTGCCCCCTGCTGGCAAGGAATAGCTGTGCCCGTGGCAGTACCACGTCATCTTCAAAGATCTACCTTTCCCAGTGTTTCTACAAAGCAACTCAGCAGGACAGGAGTGGGGGTGGAATATAATAGGGTGTTGAAAAAGCATATGGGTCTTAGAAATTATTTATTTATTACTAACATAAACCATAGAAGCCTTGATTAACATGCTTTTTTTAGCAGTTTTGAATTGTTTTTATATGATTATAAATTTGGCTGCATTTGTTGTTGAAAATTATGCTCTAAGGGGAAAAACCTTGCTATGGGATGTATAAGAAAAACAAAATATTCTATGTATACATACACTTCAAGTTCTTGTGAAGGAAAAATAAGACAGCAGCTTTAGAACAAAGAGATAAATAGACATAATTTTATACCTGTTGTACACTATTTATTCTCTGCATTTTTGCAATGGCCTTTGGCAATAAACAAAAAAGTTTGACTTGTTTTGTTGAAAAATAAATGGTAAGTTTTAAACTTCTTGTGCACCAGGAAGGATATAAAAGGGGTGGGATAAGCATCAGGCATGGTTTTTATTTTGGTTGCTTTTCAAACTTCACAAGTCAGAGAAGACAAATCTGAAATAACTGCAAACTGGGAAATTAATTAAATCTGAGAATACACCGACATCATGCCTGATTATCGTTGCTGCCTTAAGGAGCCACCTTAAGTTTGAAATCCTATGCACACTTACTTGGGTAATAAACCAGTTTAGGATTGCACTGCATAACACTGTGAAGCTGGAATCCAAGTTCCAATTTGCAAAGTGCATCTGCTTTATAGAGCCTTTTTACAGCAGTCTCATAATTAGAAAAACATGGCTTATATTTCTCTCACTTCCTAACGCCATAAAAAAAACCTGGCTTTATTTTTAAAACACTAATTACATGATGGGGGAAAGCCTCTAATTTCTGAGAATACACTCAACTAAGGCGAATAATTTGTGAGCATGGGGGGAGAAATTCTCTGGTGGCTGAGAAATTATGTAGTACTGTACAGAGGCTTTATTAAACAAACACATTTGGTGCTCAAGATGTCGGGTTCTCACACACTTCCGATGTATTCCTGGTTTTCAGACTATCACAGCAGGAAGCAAATTAAGCCCCTTTGTTAAAGAATAAAAGTAATTTGTCATATTAGTCTATTGTTGCTAAAAGAATTACGGTCTCCTAAACACACACGAAAAGCTGTTGTAGATTTTGGATGCGTTCCACCTGGCACACTTTCCACACCATTTAGAAATGTGTCAAGGTAGGATTTTCATAAGGATGGCTAGACAAAAACTTCTCTTAACAGCCCATCCCTTATGACTCCTTAAGGAAAGCACATTTCCTATATGCTAGATAGCCTTTTCATTTCCAGAGCAAAAGAGCAATGCTGTGTATGGTTTTGGTTAGCACAACTCAAAGGAATATTCAGAGCTGGAAATGTTGGAGAATAAGGAAAGCAAAATGATTTTTTTTTGGGGGGGGGGAGAGAACAACAACTACTCTACATGGAAAAGCTCCGGGCTTTTTTTATTTTACGAAAAAATGTGAGTAAGGGTACACATGATAAGTTACAGAATTAGGCATAATTCTTATTTTTTCTCCCTCTCTTGTAGGACTAGAAGCTGAGGTCATCAAATGAAGCTCAGTGGGAGAAGACTCAGAACACACAAATGGAAGTATTTCTCTAAACCACACGTAGTTCAGCCATGGAATTTGCTCAGTGATGCCATCCAGGGCAAGACTTTGGGGGCAGAAATCCAGGGCCTCACTCAGAAAAATGAGCAGGAGGACTCCCAAATGTAGCATTTCCCTGTTTAGGGGAGTTTTTAATGTTTGATGTTTTATCGTGTTTTTAATATTCTGATGGGAGCCGCCCAGAGTGGCTTGGGAAACCCAGCCAGATGGGCGGGGTATAAATAATAAATAAACTAATAATAATAATAATAATAATAATAATAATAATAATCATTCACTGTTAAATAAGTGGTACAGCTAATTTAACCCAAAGGCTTTCTTGAAAAGCTAGTCTTTGTAAGTAAGTAAGCAGTGAAAGAGACATGAAGATATTTTGGTGATGTGTTCTATAACATATGTCTTTAGTGGAGAAGGTTCTCTCTTGTCTTGCATGCCAACTTCTGTAAAATCACAGGGCTTCAACTGTTGAATGGAACAGCTAAGCAGGTTCATACAGGGAATGGCAGTCCTTGTATTTAGGGCCTTAGAGGTGAAGAATAGTACTTTGAATTTGAGCTGATGGCAAACTAGCAACCAGTGCAACAGAAGTAGCACTAGGGTGATATGCTCAGAATGTCTTACAACTGAAACTATTGGGAGGCATTCACTCAAGTTTTACTCAGAGTAGACCTATTGAAATCGATGGCCCTAACTTAGTCACGTTCACTATTTTCAACTAGTGTACTTTGAGTAAAACATAGCTGAATACCACCCAGTGCCTGGTGTTCAGTGCCAATTAAACTTCTGTGCACTCTTCAAAGTGAGCCCTATGCGCAGTGCATTACAACAATCTATTCTGGACTGGGCATGAATGGCCATGGCTGGATCCAGTTTCCCCAGAAAGGGACACAAGTGCTGCATCAGCATAAGCTGTTGACAAACACACCTGGCCATTAGTGTTGCTGGGGCATCTTGGAATAGTGCTGGATCCAGAAGCACTCCTGGACTATGCTGAAGTGCAACCCTATGCAAAGTATCAGATCCACCAATCCACAGTGCTTCCAGCTTTACTAGCTTAAGATTAAGTCTGCTGCCCACCACTGACCTTCTCTACCACCCTGGGAGCAGATGAAAATGAGAGAGTAGCTTCATCTGCATACTGATAACTCCTGAAGGCCAGTGTGGTGAAGGGTTCCATCTTGTCTTCCATGCTCTTCAAAATATAAATGAAGACAAGATGGAACCCTTCAGCACAGAGTGGTTCAGAGGACCACAAATTTTAGAAAGAGGAATCTGGATGCCAGCTATGTTTAGTAGAGGCATAGTTATATTTCACAGTTCTTGCTTTGCATACAGCTACATAAAGGCTTCTTCCTTCCAGAATTCTCCTTGCTGTGCTACTCTAATGTACGTCCTTTGGGGATGATGATGATTATTTTGATATTTATTACCCACCCTTCACTTCAAGCTCCTAGGGCGAATCACAAACAATTCAAAGTACAACATTAAAAACAGATTTAAACAAAATTACAACTGCAATAATAGACTGAGTCCTAAAAATACATATCTCAAGTGTCAAAGGCCAGGGTAAAGAGGAGAAGAAGAAGAAGAAGAGTTTGGATTTGATATCCCGCCTTTCACTCCCTTTAAGGAGTCTCAAAGCGGCTAACAATCTCCTTTCCCTTCCTCCCCCACAACAAACACTCTGTGAGGTGAGTGGGGCTGAGAGACTTCAAAGAAGTGTGACTGGCCCAAGGTCACCCAGCAGCTGCATGTGGAGGAGCGGAGACGCGAACCCGGTTCCCCAGATTACGAGACTACCGCTCTTAACCACTACACCACACTGGCTCTCGCCAGAGAGGCATCTTCAGCATTTGATTAAAACTGACACACTTCTGTGGAGCTTGCCCCACAAAACTTTGGGGCTACAACTTTGGGGTTGCCCCAGAAAATGCCCTCTCCTGGGCCACCACAGCCTTGACCTTCAGAGGGTGTTCCAGAGCATTTCTAAAATTCTTGGCTGGAGAAAAGATATGATTTTATCTTTAGAAACTAGAACACGTCTATTGTGATTTTCCACATATCAAAGTCTGATTGAATTTGCATATTTGCTGTCCAAAAATATTGGATTACAACATCTGATTCTGAAAGAATTGCTGTACTGTTTGCTCCAAATTTAATGATTTTCCAGCCCTATTTTCCTGTGGCTGGCACTTCTACCTGCTTTGGATGACGCAATGGGAAAAGTACAGAATACTTGGATCCCAAGCAGGGATTAACATACATTTTAAAATGAAACCAAAATATCTCCAGAGTCACTAGAACTATGAATGGCTTTAAATGGAAGCGTATTAAAATCATCAGTGTGAAAAATGACATTTCCTTCTCCAGTTTATGTACTCCTGTTGCACATAGGTCTCATCATTACAATAACCAAGAGAGATAAAGGGCTACTTTTCACATCTTTTATTCAAATGTATCTCCTTTTTCAAAGTAGCAAAGTCAAAGTAAATAATCCCAGTCGCATATTGCGGGACTTCCCAGAGATATGGAGGCTTATTCTATCATACAAATCCTCTTCAGACACACAGTTTATGGGCCAATTTATTTAGCTTTCACTTTTCCTCCCTTTATGAGCATTGCTCATATCCTTGGATCTCAAAATACTGTTCAGGGATGCACAGAAGTAAAAGCTAGAGATCCTGATCTTGATAACATGATCCCAAACCATCATATTTATGAACAGATGCTGTCCTTTGCCTAGATAGCCTGGTAGATAGAGAGAAGTCATTGGTTGTGGTACATGTTAGCACCAGCGACATGGGGAGATGTGGTTGTGAGGTCCTGGAAAGCAATATTTGGGTTTCTAGGTAGGATGCTGAAGGCCATGACCTCCAAGGCAGCCTACTCTGAAATGCTGCGGGTTCAACATGAGGAGGCAACTAGACAGGCGCAGCTTTGTCGTCTCAATACATGGCTGAGACAACTATGTGTTTTTGTACTCTGGACAGCGAATGAAGAAGAAGAAGAAGAAGAAGAAGAAGAAGAAGAAGAAGAAGAAGAAGAAGAAGTGGTGCACGCACAGCTATCTGTTTGCATGCCCTCTAAGTACTTAACAGAATCAACAAATTAGAAGGCAGGGGCAAACACAAAACAGAATGCTCCTCGTATACAAATTGCTCCTCATATACAAAATTGCTCTTCATATACAAATTCAGGGTTGGACTATGCTGGTCTAATTCAAATGGATTAACAGCTGAATCAGATGCGAACAAGTCCTTCCTTTAAAGAAGAAAAGAAGGAATCTGGGCATCTGGGCTGGCACCAAGTAGCATGGCTAGAATCTGGGTAAAGTCTGCCCAGCCAGATGAAATGCTATCTTGGCAATTTTGCTTCTGCCCCCCCCCCCCAGCAGCCTGGCTGATAGTTCTTATTTTTAATGCCCTACTTACTTCTTAGAACTGAGAAACAAAAAGCTTCAATGAAAGTAATTAAAAAATCAAGCTACAGAACAATGAATCTAAAGCTTCCCCCGCACCCAAAAAAGCCTAACCCAGGCGCAATGTAAAGACTTAACTAAGTTTCTCATGACAGTTTCTAGGAGAAGTAATATTCTCTAACAGGGCAGCTAATGCTGTGAATAATTTAGAGTGTCTACTAAAGTAAACTACTCCAGATAGGTAGCTGAGCTATCCTTTTGCTGCAAGGAAGTTGATGCCACAATACATGCCATGTTTAGGGAAGTTTTTAATGACTGATGTTTTAATGTATTTTTAATTTTTTATTGGAAGCCACCCAGAGTGACTGGGGAAACCCAGCCAAATGGGTGGAGTATAAATGATAAAATTATTATTATTATTATTATTATTATTATTATATCTTTTTGGGTGCACAGGGTTCCTTGTTAAGGTGTGAAGATGTTTCACTCTCCTTTGTTTCTGCCTGAGAGTTAATGAACATTAGCACAGCATTTACATTCACTGACACAATGGGACAACTCTCTCACACACATAGGACAAAAATATGTTTCCAAAGATTTGCTTAGAGCTAACCTTTTAATATGCTCACCAGAGTAAGACACCATCTGTAACATTTCCTACACAAATTTGTTTGTGAATTATCACATGGCATAACACTTGCTAGCCAGAGTGTGCCATTTGGTTGCTGCTGCTGCAAAAGCCAGTTCAGCTAAATATGTCCATATTTTAGCAGCTTATTCCATGGCAAAGATACAGTTAGTAAACTACAGCCACTATGCAAAAGGCCAAGCTTCTCCTTGAGGTGGTTATCACGGCTAGTTGAGCTCTTCGTGTGTAGTGTCTCACCAGACAGATCAGCCAATTTCATCTATGTCACTACAAACTTGTCTTGGCATGAAGACAACTGCCCAATCTGCAAAGTGAACTGGTGCAAATGAACAGCTCACCATGCTGTTGAAAAGGGCAAAGCAGAGCAGCTAAATCAGCTCTTGTGTAGTAGCTGAATGCACAAAAGCAGGTCAGAGTTTCATACCCTCCAGCATTTCTCTGATGAAAATAGGAACGTCCTATTCAACAACAACAACAACATTTATACCCTGCCCATCTGACTGGGTTGCCCCAGTCATTTTGGGTGGCTTCCAACATATCTAAGAACATAATAAAACATTAAATCTTAAAAAAAACCACCTTCCCTATACAGGGCTGCTTTCGGATGTCTTCTAAAGGTTGTATAGTTACTTATCTCCTTGACTTGAGGGTCACATAGCTCCATACGCTCCAACATGTCTCCAATGAAAATAGGAACATCCAAAGGAAAAGCGTGACATTTCAGGATCAAATCAGAAACCTGGATGGCTTCTGTAAATCTGGGACTGTCCCTGGAAAATAGGGACACTTGGGAGGGTATGGAGTTTATACCTAGCTTAAAACCCAGCGTTCTGTATTAGTAAGCAGACTGTTGTACAGTGGTATCTCAGGTTAAGTACTTAATTCGTTCCGGAGGTCTGTTCTTAACCTGAAACTGTTCTTAACCTGAGGTACCACTTTAGCTAATGGGGCCTGCTGCACTGCCACTGCACAATTTCTGTTCTCATCCTGAAGCAAAGTTCTTAACCTGAGGTACTATTTCTGGGTTAGCGGAGTCTGTAACCTGAAGCGTATGTAACCTGAAGCATATGTAACCCGAGGTGCCACTGTACTGGGAAATTCTGTTGATCGGAGACCTTATGCAAATAGCTATAGTAGTAACTACTGAAGCCTATCCTTTTTTTCACAAGGTTCTTGTGATGGCAAAATTGATTTGCAGAGGAAAGTCACATATAACAACCCTGAGCTCCTATTAGGAAGGAGCGAGACAAATGTACAAAATATAGACAGATGAAAGGATATTGTTTTGTCATATTCTGTTGCTTTTATTTCAGTTTTGTTTGTTTCAGATAAAAGGCCCCAGCATATATTTTCTCTTTAGTTTTGGATCTACGTACACTGTCATCGTCAAGTCCTTGGCCAGCCCCCGATGCACTGCTGATCTGACTGATTATTTGTTTAGTGTCATTCAGCACAGTGAGTAGGGCAGGTTTGTTCTGCTGACGACTCTATTATCCATCTGCCACAGGGCATGGTTGCAATATAATTCATTCTTATTTACCCTAAAGCAACAGCAATAGTAGTAACTACAGAATAACTTTTCAGGGGTATGTGATGTTATCAGGAACACAGTGAGATGTAGGAGTTATTATCAGTAAAATCACCACAAAACCCAATATTAACTATATAGATGCCAGTAAAACAAATATTTGAATTTCCTATAATTTATTTAAAAAATTTAAGTTAACTGCTTAGTTGTGCTATGTTAATCGCATAGTCTCAGTACTTAAAGCTGTTTTATCTTAATATAGCAAATATTATTTTTAACTGCTTTCTTATCGTGCAATAAAAATAATAAAAATAAAACTGCCAAAGACCTGGCACACTGCTTTTTGTATTCTTTTGCAAAACAGACTAGAGGATGACAAAGGAGGGAAATTCTTCAGTAGCAATTGTTTTTGTTGCTTTTAATATGCTTAAATAAGTACATGTTATTGTTCCTCTTTTCCACAATTTAGGCAAACTGAGAGCATGTCTGAAGCGAGGCACAATGTATCAATATTTATTGTTGCTTGGAGTTTACAGACACAGCATACTCTACACACAAATTGCTTCAGTCGTATGAGGGAAACATTTTCTTCCCATGTCCTACTTTGAGTCACAGGCTCTCAAAGAACTATTTAAATAACACATGCATTTTTATTTTAATAATGTTATTGCTACAGAGCATAGACATCAACTTGAAGCAGATGCTCTAATCCAGCGAGAGATCAGCATGCACTGTTGATGGGGCTGCCAATCTGGATATACAACTCCATCCTCCTTAGCAATACTTGTCCGAGCCCTACTGAATCTACTGGATGTGTAATTTACGATGACTGGGAAGGCACAACAATCTCCAGACCATAAGCAAGATGTAGCTAGCTGCCCACAAGTACAACTGGTTGGCCCAGACACTGAGGTCCAGCTTAGAGGGCCTTCTGGCGGTTCCCTCCCTGACAGAAGTGAGGTTACAGGGAACCAGGCAGAGGGCCTTCTCGGTAGTGGCACCCGCCCTGTGGAACGCCCTCCCATCAGATGTCAAGGAAATAAACAACTATCCGACTTTTAGAAGACATCTGAAGGCAGCCTTGTTTAGGGAAGATTTTTATGTTTGATGTTTTATCGTGTTTTTAATATTCTGTCGGGAGCCACCCAGAGTGGCTTGGGAAACCCAGCCAGATGGGTGGGGTATAATAATAATAATAATAATAATAATAATAATAATAATAATAATTGCCTAACTATGTATGATCAGTGCCATTTTTCTAGAAAAAGAGGTGCCGTAACTCACCATGAACACCTTTCTCATTCTCCCAGAATGGCAATGGCGCCCCCTTGAGAGATGCCGGAACTGAGTTCCGGTGAGTTACAGCTGAAAAAAGCCCTGCATATGAATTATGTGCACTCAAAAAAATTAAAAATAAATTGTTACTGATATCTCCCAAGTGCATTTTCCAGGAGACACTAAAGCTAGGTAAATAACAGGGGATT
The DNA here is from genome assembly GCF_965113315.1 of Podarcis vaucheri. Lineage (NCBI taxonomy): Eukaryota > Metazoa > Chordata > Lepidosauria > Squamata > Lacertidae > Podarcis > Podarcis vaucheri. The sequence continues at coordinate 36,111,403 of NC_138759.1, forward strand.
AGATTCAAAGGTCGAATCCCTCCATGAGAGGAGGGTTCTCACTGTTTACGGTCATCCTTCCTGTAATCCGACTCAGGAAGAAGGAGAAGCTAGTGCAGGCAATGGCCCTGGTTTGCAATCCAGCTAAGAATGAGGAAGGAATGGAAAAACCTTGTTGTTCCTCTCTGAGCTTGCCAGGACAACCACTGTTTTTTTTTTCAGGGCACCATTTTCCATTTACAAGTTCAGTTCAAAATTCAGAAGTGGTTTTCTGAAAGCAGACTGTCACACAGAAACCAACACAATTCAAGCTGTGAGAATTGCAAAATCAATGAAATCAATGGGATTAAACATGGCCAGCTGTGTCTACAATTGTGGCCTGTGTGTATCTGTACATTCCTCTCCCTTCACTCTCTTGTCCATATTATAGCATAACCCATTGGTCAGATATTTTGGATATTTTAAAAGCTGATTACAGTGGGATTCACCTGTTTTAATTACATCGAACGATGTGATGGCCGAATAGTATGTTACTAAAAGACTCTGTGGTCTATCCATGGTTGTTCATGAGAGTGGAACGGCATGGAGAATTATAGCATACAAACAAGCTATTCCTACATGTAGCCACACTTTCCTGGGAATAACTCCGCTAAAACTGGGGTGCTTAAAAGAATCTGCCATCTGACCCATGTCCATAAAAACAAAGTGCAGAAAGAGAAAATAAAAATGGAAGGGGGAAAAAATACCAAAGGCACATTTCTTTTATAAAATCTAAAAGCAATAGGGGGGCGTATATATATTAAGGATAATTTTATCCTGTTGCATTTATTACACAGGGAATTTTTATTCTCTGTGGTTGTGGTGTAGAATGGGGGCATGAAGAGAAGAATGGGACACACACATGAAGCTGGCTACCAACAGACCACAACTTTATTAGCTGTGGCTAGTAAGACTGCTTTTGAATTCTGGTACTGGAGGAGACTCTTGAGAGTCCCATGGACTGCAAGAAGATCAAACTTATCCATTCTTAAGGAAATCAGCCCTGAGTGCTCACTGGAAGGACAGATCCTGAAGCTGAGGCTTCAATACTTTGGCCACCTCATGAGAAGAGAAGACTCACTGGAAAAGACCCTGATGTTGGGAAAGATGGAGGGCACAAGGAGAAGGGGACGACAGAGGACGAGATGGTTGGACAGTGTTCTCGAAGCTACCAGCATGAGTTTGACCAAACTGTGGGAGGCAGTGGAAGACAGGAGTGCCTGGCGTGCTCTGGTCCATGGGGTCATGAAGAGTCTGACACGACTAAACAACAGTAAGACTGCAGCTTTCACAAACAGGCTGGAACCACTGAAGCAGGCAGGGACATCATGACCAAGATGTTACTATCAACTTGACTTCTGATGTGAAACTGACAAAGTTTTTGTCCTCAGATACTAAACTAATCTGGTAGGATGGCTAGTATGCAGTTTTATGGTGGCTAGGCCTGTGTGGCCAACATCCTAAGGACACTTGTGGGGGTGGGATGGGTGCGTGGAGTCCACACAAAAGGACATGTTAGCAAAGAAATGAACAGGAAATGAGGCTTTCTCCTGGATTGGAAATTTATTTATACTGTCTCCCCTCTGGTCTGTTCCTGTCTGCCATCCTCTAAAATAACCAGCATTTCACTGACTAGCTACAGAGCGTGAAACTACCCCAAAGGTGGCCCAACCCATAGACCAGGTCCACACATTTAGCACCAATATGTGCCTCTGTAGGAGTGAGAAGGGGTCTTATGTTTCATAATAATAATGTTATGTGCATAGGGCATCAAACACTTGAGTGGACCACATTGAGCCCACAGCTGCCAACCTCATGGCACAAAAATATATATTGTATTTCTACTCCATTTTAAAGAACATGTGGATAAATTTTGCATGCTTGGCATACTAAAGTCATGAAAAGTGCTCGTACTTTATATACGGTATTAACTATTCTAAATGTGATTATCTCTCTCTGTGTGTGACACACATAAATCATCACATTTTAAATTAGCATATATCTATTGACAGACAGACAGACAGACAGACAGACAGACACACAAACACACAAGCAGAAAGGAAGGAAAAGAACAACCATACTATTGCTATTATCCTGGGATCACTACAATTTCTTACTGTTGTAAACGTAATTGATTTTCCCCACCACCCAACCAATAGTACTGTTTGTGTGCTCAGAGTAGATTTGAATGTAATGCTTAAATGCTTCTGTAGCAATTGCAATTTTAATTCACTTTATGACAGTTTAGAGCCTGATATGGTTGCTATAGTTGAAGAAACTGAAAAAGTACATCGCCCTCACTTTTGCCTCAAGAATTACCGTCTTTACTCAAGATAACTTCGCCATTGTGAACACAGCCTCAGTACAGTCCACAAATATGGTGTAACTCCATAGAGTAGGCTCGAATTCTTCCCATGTTTTCTGTACTTTGTAAAGCCATTTCCCCTGCTAGCTATAGCTTTCGTTGTTTCAGTATCCTCTTTACAGCACCATGAAAATGGCATAGATTTAGAGAGGGGTAGTTGTGTTATTCTGTGACAGAAAAAAAATGCATTGTTTCTAGGGCACCTTAAAACACAGTACAGGTTAACAACATATAATAGATTGGATTTATATGGCCAGAGCATTGCAACACCCCATTATACCAGGCTGTGTGAGGTTTAGATTAAACTGAGGTATCCCTCCACTCACCACCACTGACTGAGCTGGGCTTCTGCCAGCTGTGCAGTTTCCCTGTCAGTGGAAAAACGAAACAAAACAGGTGAGGAGGGGCCCTGAATCCCAAGTCAACGTCACTGCTGTTGGGCAGCCCAATCTTTGGAAACATTGGTTGAGCATGACTGTAGGATCTGGTCCAACTGTCTTGCCCACCCTTCTGCTGCTGTTGCCATCAGGGGCGGATGCAGAGATTGCTCAGGAGTTCGTTCTTAGTCTCGTGCTTAGAGAACAGCCATCAAAATAAATGGGACTTAAATGGCAGAATGATTCTAAGCCACGATAAGGGAACAGCAGGGCAGAACAGAACAGTGGAACAATTGGGGCACCATAAGCCCCAGTCTTTTTTCCACTTTTTTTTTGCTGGTGCTGCTTCAGGGCCAGAGAATTGGGCCTCTTGTGGACATAGCCCATGACCCACCTCAGAAGTTCCACAGACTGCTGGTACTGGTAGCTTCCCAGCCTGTGGAGTACGGCAGGGGCTTCTGCAGCAGTTGGTCTCTTGCCCCCAGCAGAGGGTCACCGCAACTGTATCCTAAACCCCTCCAAAGGCATGGATGAGAGATTAGCAGGGGTGCCAACTTGAATAAGATATTGTGGGGGCGCAGGTAAGCTCCAACCCACATAACTGATCATAGAATCATAGAATCATAGAGTTGGAAGAGACCACAAGGGCCATCGAGTCCAACCCCCTGCCAAGCAGGAAACACCATCAGAGCACTCCTGACATATGGTTGTCAAGCCTCTGCTTAAAGACCTCCAAAGTAGGAGACTCCACCACACTCCTTGGCAGCAAATTCCACTGTCAAACAGCTCTTACTGTCAGGAAGTTCTTCCTAATGTTTAGGTGGAATCTTCTTTCTTGTAGTTTGGATCCATTGCTCCGTGTCCGCTTCTCTGGAGCAGCAGAAAACAACCTTTCTCCCTCCTCTATGTGACATCCTTTTATATATTTGAACATGGCTATCATATCACCCCTTAACCTCCTCTTCTCCAGGCTAAACATGCCCAGTTCCCTTAGCCGTTCCTCATAAGGCACCGTTTCCAGGCCTTTGACCATTTTGGTTGCCCTCCTCTGGACACGTTCCAGTTTGTCAGTGTCCTTCTTGAATTGTGGTGCCCAGAACTGGACACAGTACTCCAGGTGAGGTCTGACCAGAGCAGAATACAGTGGCACTATTACTTCCCTTGATCTAGATGCTATACTTCTATTGATGCATCCCAGAATTGCATTGGCTTTTTTAGCTGCCGCATCACACTGTTGGCTCATGTCAAGTTTCTGGTCAACCAAGACTCCTAGATCCTTTTCACATGTACTGCTCTCAAGCCAGGTGTCCCCCATCTTGTATTTGTGCCTCTCATTTTTTTTGCCCAAGTGCAATACTTTACATTTCTCCCTGTTAAAATTCATCTTGTTTGTTTTTGCCCAATTCTCTAATTTGTCAAGGTCGTTTTGAAGTGTGATCCTGTCCTCTGGGGTGTTAGCCACCCCTCCCAGTTTGGTGTCATCTGCAAATTTGATCAGGATGCCTTTGAGTCCATCATCCAAGTCGTTGATAAAGATGTTGAATAAGACCGGGCCCAAGACAGAACCCTGTGGCACCCCACTAGTCACTCTTCTCCAGGATGAAGAGGAACCATTGATGAGCACCCTTTGGGTTCGGTCAGTCAGCCAGTTACAAATCCGCTGAGTGGTAGCAGAGTCAATATCACATGATGCACACACATCATTTGAAGGGGAATGCCCATCAACTTTGTGATGGCCTGGTCCCTTCAAATATTTTATTGTGGGGGCTGATGCCCCCACAGCCCCTAGGAGTTAGCTCCTATGGAGATTAGGATTGCACAGTAATGATGATTATTGGCACTATTATCTTAGTCCCATTAAGTTCAGTGGGTAAATTGAAAGCATGCCTAGGTCTGTATGAAAAAAGGGTGAAATGTTTGTAAAACCCTGCTAAAGAGTACAGAAGAATAAAAAAGATAAAAAAATTGTCAACCTCAATGCCTAAATAATGAAACGGGTTCCAAATATTCTCCTTCCTTCTTTGGTCTAGCTCATGTCGCTAAATTGTAATAAGACTACCATATAAACTGTTCTAACCTAATGTCTTAATCCAACACAGAATACCTAAATATACTTTTGTGAATAATATCTGGTTTATGTTCAACATTCCCCACCCCCCTGCACCATTTCTATTTTATATAGAGAGATTTCTCCCCTTAAACTTAAGGGGGAGAAGTTATTTTATGCTGCCACCACTGCAGGAGCTTTTTAAATGTTTCAAGGAAGTATAGCTTTCATTTAGGTTTGTGCCCTCCAGTCTGTTTATACTGGTCGATACACTTGTCTAAAAAATATAATGGATTAGCACATCATTCAACAAACTAGTCAGAAGGCAGGCTCAAGGCGACAGAGACCAAAAAGTAAATTACAGTCAGTAGTAGGGGCAGGCCATGCCCAAAGCAAGGAAACATCATATCAGTACAAAACCTGCATTCTGGGAGAATGTTCCACCAACTGAAAGGGTTGAAAAATTTACAATGAAATATAATAAAACAATCCGTTCTATGAATTCATGTCTAGCTATAAAAATGTTTCATCTGAAATACATAATGTAAGAAACTTGGTCTTACAACAACACCAGGTTTCCTCCGATACTAGATATTGTCATTTTAGCACATTAGAATTTGCACACATAGGGATTCTTATGCACATGCCATTCAGACATGCCCAAGAAATGTCACAAAAGGATATTGTTGTTTTGTTTTATATAATAACTTATTTCTCTCCTCTCACTATGCTGAATAAAACGGATGGGATAAAATGAAGAGAGCAGTCCTACCTTACTTTAACTTGAGGTGGGAAAGAGAGATCTGGTGGAGGAGCAATTGCCACAGCCATTGCCCTACCATTTTGTTGGAGCCAGGGCAAGAGGTGAGGGGACAGCTCCCCCCTCCCTTCTTCACTCCTACTGACTGCAATAAGACTCCACTATGCCAATGTAGTGTTGGGTGATTTCTGTGGTCATGTTAAAGGAATGAAGGGGGTTGGAAGCAGCATTCAAAACTCCCATTGTTCTAGGCGCATTTTGCAACAGGGAATTTTATAAACGCAAGCACTTTCTGAGCTCTGGGCGCAGTACTGTGCCTAAGATTTAAGATTAAAATTGCCACTGTTATTCGGAAGTAAATCGCAACCAAGTTCAACGGGGCTTCCTCCCAAGTAAAACATGCATGGATTGGGGACCGTAAAACGTTTTTCTTTTCTTTTAAACCCAACATGTTTTGTTTAGGTTTTAGTTGCCTTGTTTAATGTACTTTTAATGTATGATATGCTTTTAATTTGAAATATACTGGCTAATTAGTTATGATGGTTTAAGGAGTGCATGTTAAAGTGTCTGAGCCTCTCACAGGGATGCTGAAAATGAAAATAAATTTTGGAGCCGGATCACTGAAGGACCCTTAAGTCTTAGGTTTGCGAACTGGACACTCGAGGTGGGTGTCTCTCCCATCAGTTGTGTAGACCTTTAACATGTGTTAATTGTGGTGCCAAAAAGATATATTTATATGAAGGAAAGGGGGTGTAGGGAGAATCCAGGGCTTGTCTGCAGAGTGGAAGGAAAGGAAGACCTGTTTCTGCCTCCCCACTTCCAGCCGCTCTCTGAAGTCTGCAGAAGGGACCTTCTTAAGAATATTAGGGGGGCGGGCAGGGGAAGCATGGCTTCGTTTTTTGAAGACTTCAAATGACGACTAGACCATGGGAAAAATGAACATGAAGGTTTTGGCTTCAGTTCAATCATTTTCAGCTTTGTTTTCTTGTTATAAAAAATGTGTGCCTTGACATTCAGTTGCTGCTTCCATAACGTAGGTTTAAGGTGCCATTTAGCTCCTAGCTTTCATATCTGAGTTTCTAACACTGGTTGGGAGGATCCACATGCACCACCAACATGCACCACTGTTGGACTACTGCCAGCAGAATATATATGTCATCAAATCTTTCTTCCAGTGTCCTGGGGGACCTGCAGTGTGAAATCTGTCCTGCCAGTGGACCTTCCTCTCTGCCAATGGACAAGCACTTATCGACTGCTTCCTAAGGCCTTTTAGCTGCCTTTGCTGGAAAGCTAGGATTCTAGTCTAAGGCCACCAGGTGCTGCCTCCCTCCCTCTCCTCCCTATTCCCACAGACATGGAAAGAGGAAGCAGAGACGAAATAGAAGCACACTCTTGCTCACCTGGAGAACAGTGCAACCTGTTGACTGAGAATAGCAACTGCAGCCCTGAGTAAGGGCCTCTTTTTCCTTGCCACCACCTCAGCTTCCTGCTTTTCGCAATGCCTCTTATAGCCATGGTTGCTTGCTTGTTCTTCCCACCCTTCATTTACCATATCACAAGATTTGATTTGAGGAGGGTGAGGACGTTTGCTGCTACTGTGTACTGTTGAGTATTCTGCCAGGGAAAAATCACTCAGTAAGCAACAATTGCAGGGAGAAAGTCAGGTGGGCCAAAGCTCAGAATGAACTCAGGATTGCAAGAGATAATAATAATAATAATAATAATAATAATAATAATAAAGTTTCCTCTGCTATGTTCAAAGCAAGAGGAAGAACAAGCAAGTCCCTTGCACGGAGAAGATGGAGAAATGCTATTGGATATCAGAAAGAAGAGGGATGCGGGTGGCGCTGTGGTCTAAAACCACTGAGCCTAGGGCTTGCCAATCAGAAGGTCAGCAGTTCGAATCCCTGTGACGGGGTGAGCTCCCATTGCTCGGTCCCTGCTCCTGCCCACCTAGCAGTTTGAAAGCATGTCAAAGTGCAAGTAGCTAAATAGGTACCACTCCGGCAGGAAGGTAAACGGCGTTTCTGTGCACTGCTCTGGTTTTGCCAGAAGCGGCTTAGTCATGCTGGCCACATGACCCGTAAAAACTGTCTGCAGACAAACGTCGGCTCCCTCGGCCAGTAAAGCGAGATGAGCACTGCAACATCAGAGTCGTTCGAGACTGGACTTAACTGTCAGGGGTCCTTTACCTTATCAGAAAGAAGACGGAACTGCTCAACATCTACTTTGCTTCTGTCTTCGCCCAAAATGAAAGCAGTGCCTAACCTGGCGATATCAGAATAAATGATGCAAGGAAAGAGCTGCAGCCCAGTATAGGAAAAGAGGTGGTAAGAGAACACCTAGCTATTTTAAATGAATTCAGATCTCCAGAGCCTGATGCTTTAGTGAAGATTCCTGCATTGCTGGGGGTTGGGCTAGATGACACTTGGGATCACTTCCAAGTCTACAATTCTATGATTTTAATGTATTAAACATGTATTCATAAATTAAGAAGGGATCACGCATTTCCATGTACTTGATAAGTAAGGCTTGTTAAGTTTTTATATAGATAACATTAATATGGATAGATGATAGATAGATGATTGATAGATAGATAGATAGATAGATATAGATAGATAGATAGATGATAGATAGATAGATAGCTGATAGCTGATAGATAAACATTAATTAATGTTATTTGAAAGTTTCCCATTTCCTGTAACCAGTTTATCTTCCCGTCAATTATAAACAGAATGGTAGTTTCTTGTCAACATTTGATACTTGGATGTTTAACTAGCACACCTCAGAAGATAAAATACCAATAGATTATAAAGCATGAAACTCCTTTCAGAATGTCTAATCAGCGACATCCTCATTAAAGTTCAAACAATATATCTTTAGAATGAATAAGAAACAAAAGGTTAAGAATGAGGTACCTATGAGAAGGATCTGCTATTGACACAATTGACCTGTGAAAATGTTCTCTTCAAGTTGATATACAACAATTCAGTTCTCTTGCTTTCATATAATTGCTACCTTAAAAGTCCTTCACATCCAAGTGCTAATATAATTGCAGTTCATATTTCAGATAATCCGCCAAAAAGGAAAACTAATTTCAAAATATTTGATCATAAAAGTTGTCCCCAGCTTTTACACACATAATTTAGTCAAATAATATCAGATAATCTTTAGCAGGAAATTGCTAGGAAATCCATCTAAGCAGCATCCATTTGCACTTATATAAATGTACTGAAAGTGTAGGAAGAATTTGACAGCTTGCCATATGTGATTTCATTCCGTAGCCTACCTACTTTACCATCAAAAGTTATATCCTTTGAAGCATTGCCAGAATTACTTTAGCCCAGTAGATATGCTAGATGTGCCCTTTAAAAGCCATATCATTTCCTTTCTACTCTGACTAGTTCAGTGTAGCATCTGCTCAACTAAATTCCTTTGAAGGTTAAAACCAAAAAATAAAATAAAAACCTTCCTGAACTTGTTGTACAGCTTACTAAAGTGGCCAGCACTGGACGAGGGAAGCCCAGGACCAAATTTGGGTTAACTCAGTCTGCAAGAAGAGGAAAAGGCAATTTTCAGTCATCCTGAAACATTATAAGTGCACCAACAGAAAATTAGCGATTGGACGACACTAAAACGGCAGCGTTTTATTTGAAAGAGAAGCCATAAAAATGATGATGATAATGCTTATTTTTATATGATTATTCTCTTATGCTCTTTGTATGTAAATGCTTATGAGCTGTGGCACAGGTGTTGATGTTAATATAAAGGAGGGCAGCAGAAATTGAAAAATTGGGTTTGAGAATTGACAACAATAATGTTGATGAACAATATCACAGCAATTATATGTGTGTGTTTTGGAAGGGGAAAGGCTATCTAGACGCTAACAAAGAAATGGAAACTATTCATAGCTTTTTGGGAAATGGAAAAAAAATCAATGGATGCAGTAATGTGTACAAAAAGGCTGTCAATATTGTAAGAATAAAAATGTATTTATGAATGTAGGATTATATGCTACATATATTCACAGGAAATTTACGTTTTACACAAACAACGCATGAATTTGCAGCAATATTTGTTTCCATTTTTTCATGCTCTCTTATTGCGTGTTTGTAATATAATGTTTATAATAAAATATTTTTAAAGAAAGCACAAACATATATTGCTCAAAAATCTGCATTTATTTTTAATTACTTTTTAAAACTACTTGAGTACCTCTCTGTGCATCCTAGATAATAACAGGCTATCACCTCTTACTAAAGTGCTGTTATGACATTTTAGAAGTCTCTTCAGCTCAACCCTTTAAATTCTCTGCATGCTACCAAAGGTTGCAGGCCTGTGTTTTTATTAAACAGCTAAAGAATCTCAGTAATTACGTGATTTACTTTTCTGCTGAAGTGAAAAGGTTTTCAAATATTAAAATGGCACTGTCCTTTCCTTAGTCTCCTGTAACCTACTAATGTCAATTTTAATTAGCGGGCTGTAAAAAGTATGTTTTTATTTCACATAATTTCTTCTGAATTCCATCCATTCTTTTAAATGAACTTGCATATCACCTTCTGGGAAGCTGAAGACTTTCCAGTCTGAAAGGGTTCTTCATGCAGTAATACTAAGCATGTGCACTGTGTCACAACATCTTTAGACAGGCACATTCCAGATGGGTTGTCATGTTAGTCCGTTGCATTAAAATATGGACTCTGCTGGCACCTAAAGACTCACATTTGTTGTGACACAAATTTTTAATGTGAAGACTCACAAACTCGAGTCCAGGGTCTCCTAGGTTTGTAGGAATATATACACAGGGGTACAGTTGAAATATGTGTGTCTGTATGTGGAGGTGGGACTTCAGTTTTTATAAGATGCGGCCAAGAAAATCCAAGAGATATCAGTAGGTATATTAAAAAATGATTGTAATAAAATTAATTCATAATAGTCTCTTTTCATAATCACCACCCTTGATTCTGTAAGCTTTCCCCATCTGTAGCTAATTGGAAAGATTTCTCTCCCATTCCACATGCTTGGCATACCAATACTCCTGTGGCTGGTTATGGGGGAAGCAGTTCACAAAATCACTCCTAACAATTTATCTTGCACCATGAGTTTATTGCAGAAACCAGTGTTTTGCAGTGTCACTCCAAATATGACAGCATAGTTGTTTGGACAGCAACAGCACTTTCTTATATCTGGCACACACCAGTTCATAGCATTGTTCCTTTTTTCTTTCTGTGAGGTTATTTTTGCATGGTGAGATACATTTCGGTGAGGGGAGTATCTTGTGAACAGCTCCCACAAGTTTTCTGTTCCCTACTAGGCAGTCTCATCTGGTGAACTTCGCAAGTGGGAAAGCCAACTCTCGAGGAATCCAATACCGTTACATGGCCAGCCATGATTTCTTCATAAGTAAAAGTGATTTTATCATTGAGGCTGAGTCATAAGCGGCTGAAATAAAGAGTGCCTTCAAATTACCTGGGAAGACCATGTAAGTCATTTTGAGCTCAATGGAAGAAAGATAAGATATAAATATAATAAATGATAAAATAAATAATGCGGCAAACAACCTCACAATTAGAAAACAGTGGTCCATAGACCAACAGGTCCACTGTGAAGAACACTTACAATCTGAACTCCATAGAGTTCAAATTGTGATACAGTAAAATAAAATGGAAGAAATAAAAGAAGCAATAAAAATATGATTAAAAACCATATAGTACCCAGCACAGGGCATTACAATTTCTACAGAAAGCAGCAAAATAATAATAATAATAATAATAATAATAATAATAATAATAATAATAATAATAAATCATTAAGTGCTTTGCTAAGACCCTCAACAATGTTCAAGTGGTGGTGGGGGGGGGATGGAAGCCACTGTTCCAGCCTCATGCTAAGACTGCTCAACAGAAGCATATCTATTATCTTTATTGAGGATCCATTAACACCAAGTTCAATAAATTCCCTCTTTAGGGCTATGTAGCTTTGTCCCCTGCCCTGCCCCAATAAGAAATAAGTAGAATGTAATTAAAGAGTATTATGTCAGCCACTACATTAACTTTCCTACTGAATGACATCTGTTTTTCAGACTCCAGCAGAATGAGTTGAGAGGAAAACTTCGTATAGAGAGTCATATGGGGGGGGGGATTCATTATTCTAGGCGTTCTGTTCTCCATCAGCCCCAGGCTTCTAACTAAAAGCTTCAACAAATTCCCTTTGATCTCCATAGTTATTCCCAACCCTTAGGATTGCTGCCTTCCTAGTGCTGATAGTGGGGCTGAAAGGAGACAATGGAAGTTAAGCTCCTGAACTAGTGGGACCACTGGGTTTTGCCACTGACTGTCAGGGACATGGCTAAATTGAACGCCTGGGAAGAGTCTGACTCTGGAGATGAGCCAGAGCCTGACTCTGGAAGTGAGAGATTGCAGCCACAAACAGGGCAGGAGTGGGTTAGTCCAGCCCCCCTTTATCGAGAGTTCCCAGACTCGGAGAGATCACAGGCAGAGGGAGAGGAGGAGATAGAAGACATTGAGGGGGTTGCTATGCAACCAGGAGGGAAACAGCGTTCAGAGGAAGTGTTCTTTGAAAGCAGGGGAGGGGAGTTCACCCACCTTCTCCCAGAACCAGAAGAGCTGAAAGGGTTAAGATGCTACAGAAGTGCAAGAGAGGAAGGACTTGAATTTGGCGCCCTACGTATTGCGATGGGGCGGAGACTCAGAATGACCAACTCGTAGCAAAGGCTCAGAGCCGTGCTCTGGATGTAATTTGTAAATAAATGAACCACAAAACTGCCAGAGAGTCGTTAATTCTTATCGGGGCTTGCTTGCCTGCCTGAGATTATTACACTGACTGCATGTTATACATCAAAGAGCAGAAAGCCGGGTGTGAGCATGCTCAGTTATGGGATAGGTAGCTTGAGAAGTCTTCTATATTTCTACTGCCTTGCATGTAAGTATGGGATTCTGGTTTGTTTCTACAGAATGCTTCTTTTTGTAGCCATATATTTATATTTATAGGACTGTATATTTTACATCTCCCACTGAAGACCAGTTATTCTGTTCTGTGTTAGTCAGAGCCTTCATTGGATTGCATTAATTTGTTTGATCTGTAACTTGGACAGGACAGAGGCGAAGCATGTTCCAGTCTAAGTGATTTGGAATTCATTGCAGAATGATTAATGGTATATTATTTTGTATTAAGTCCCTTTTTTTTGAATCTGATCCCCTTCTTCCTCCTGATCCCCAAAATATGGAGGTTGGCTAATGAAAGTCACTCTGCTCATATTCTGATGAGGTCATATTTCTATAATTGAGTCCTGACATACAAAATGGGTTCAAAGGTTAAGGTCCTGAAAAGCTCAGACTCAAATTAATCACATTTCTTGGGTTAGTTAAAAAAAAGTTGTTTTCAAGGCTGAACTCCTGACAGAATTTACCCATTAGTTTAAGAGGGGATGCGATACAGTTTCTGGAGTCACAGTATCGTGGTGAGGATTACTGCATATACTTAAAGCCTCTCCTTTTCAATAGTACTGAACAAAGCCCCAGTGTGGAAGAATACAGTAATTTTCAAACAAGGAGACTGAATCTGAGGCTACTAGCATAAAAAGCAACAAATAAGGCTATACCCTCTTATATTTGGTTTATTAGAGCAGTGGTTCCCAAAGGGTGTGACACGCCACACTGGTGTGGCATGAGAAGATGGGCAAGAGATGGGAAAATTCAAGGACAATCAAAGAAACATTTAAATATTCCGTCGTGGTATGGTATTTTGTAGTATCAAACTATTTTTTCATAAAATAGTTGGGTTCTATGTTATAAATCAGGCACTGCCAGGAGTGGTTTCTTTATGTTTTCCTCTGTATTTCTTATCAATTAAGAAAATCGGTGTGGCACGATTTTTTATTCTGAAAGTGTGGCTCAGAGGAAAAAAGTTTGAGAACCTCTATATTAGAGCAATGCTCTTGGCTGCCGGATCAGCTTATTCACCACTCAAAAACACTCTGCTGGATGGCTAGTGGCAGAGAAGTAAGCCACACTTTCAGCCACATAGGAAGCACAATTATTTGTTTATTTGTTTGTTGGTATAACCCACCTGTCATCCCAAAGGACAGTAATGTGTTGTCTCCTTCCTGTGTTCAGTCAGGTTCAGAGTTCTGGGCTGCAACCTTTACACAGAAGTAAATCTCACTGCTTCTAATGCAGCTTACTTCCATTTGAATGTCTTGAGACCTATGCACGACTGACACGTAGAACACATTTCCTTGAAATAAACACAGGGACGTACAGACACACATATTTTCCTGAAGAAAATAAGCTGTTAGTAAGATTTCCGTTTCTTCTCTTCCTATTATGGGAAAGTGTAAGAAGCAGGAGGGGGGGGAATGTCCTTGCAACACCTTCCTTCTAACATTTCATAGCTGGAATTATTACAGAACAGGAAAATAGTTTCCAGCCATCAAATGGTAACACTGTAAGGCTGTGTTTTATTACTCTAAGAATTTGCACAATTCATTATAACTAGTGACTCCCCTCTGCAGAAAGGATTTCAGTGTTTCAGCCTCAATGGCTGGTAAAATATGTTCCAAAGAACAAATAAGGAAGACATGAGTCTCATGTAAAACAATATTCTGGATTCCCTTAGCACCCTCAGTCATACCTATTTCTGTCTATTCTGCAGAACATTTAAAGCAATATTCCAGGCACTATATAAACACACAGAGGGGAAATAAGCAAGGCAATGCGATCAGTCACAAGAAGCTAATTTTGAGTTTACCAATATAAAATAAAATAAAATAAAAGTAAAGTTAAACAAGCAACCTGTGTTGTGTTTGCACTGGCTACAAAGTGACAGCCAGTGGATTATTCCACAGATTCCGAATGCTGGGAATTCAGATGGCATTTACTAGCATAACCTTTCAACTCTGAGCACATCAATAGAAGTAGGCAGTGGTTTGAAATATGATTCCTTGCAGATAGCATATCCTCATTCATCTGACTGTGGTGCTCTGTGCTCCACTGCACAAACAGCGGCTCACCCACTTCTGAGAGGACACTAATAAAAAAGGCATCAATTTTCAGCTCTAGTACTACTGTGATCTCTTTATATGTTCGACATCCAACATTAAATTAAAATGCTGTTATAAATCCTACTTTCTGAATCCGGAATGAGTGTTGGGTTTTTGTCGCTTGAGACCGCAGCAAATCTTGTCAAAAGCAGGGAAGCACGTCTTGTTCACTCAGAATTAATGTTGTGGATGAAAGAAGGAGGGAAAGTGGGTGACTATGGTGAATTGTAGGTGTCTAAGACAGTGGGTAATGAGCTTTGGGAGGTATCAAAAAAGAGAATAGCATTTGCAGCATCTCTGCAAATGTGACAAGCAGCAAAACAGTACACAGTGATTAACTCTTAAAAGGTAATCTCCACCAAAACCGGACGCTGCATTTGAGTGATTTATATAGCTGCGCCAAGGTGCGACGGAGAACGGATGACCGGTAACTTTGCTTTAGAAGCAAAATGTTTCGGATCACATTACGGACAAAGTGAAGGTTGTTTACAGGTTGCCTTTGCGAAATTATGCAGATGTTGATGCTTATGCCTTGTGTCACTTGTACGTCAGTTGCCTTAAAACTGTGGGAGAAAAGGCACCGTTTAATTGGGGGAAGGTGAGAGGGGGTGGCTGATTAAGGGAACAAGTCGAGTGCTGCAGCAACAACAGAATCCTACTTGAGGTACTGTAAGGAATTCTGGGCATAAGAACGAACGAAGGCAGATGGCATATTTCTATTATTCAGAAGACTGTAATATGCTTTGGAGCTTTTCAGCTGTGTCTGATAACCTCTAATGGCAGGTATCTTTTTCTCCTTTAAGATCTGTGCTGAACTATACCGAAGAGACAATAATGGTTTCAGCAAAGATACTGTGTCTGCAGATATATTCTCTTGTTCCATTCATTCATAATTATGAAGAAAAGAAACAAGCCTGCCTTTCTGGGGGAGGGGGAGATAGCGGAGGAGGGTGCCTTGAAGAGTGGTTCGATATCTGGATCGAACAGAGGAACTTTCCCCCCCTTAGGATCCTGCCTGGAGAAACCTTGACATGCACAAAGTCAGAACCTAGACAAAGTTGCCCTGGTGAGAACGATAAGGTCACCCGTGGGATTGCTGAGATTATCTCTGTCAAGCACTTGGACAGCATGCAGTCAAATGATGCATCATGCAGTCATTTTCAGGGGGGGAAATCAATTTCTTCACCAGGTCGCTATTTGCTTTTCAAAGTGCCCTTGTAGGCCTTCCACCACCAAGCATTTATCAATTTAAATGTTGTAAATTGATAATGTGCCACTGTAACTTGTACTGTTTCTGAATTATTTTGATACTTCTCTTTTCTCTGTGGTCCCCCAATCCTTCAGTGCATTTATATTTTAAAAGGGTTTCCCCCTTTCTCTTTTCAGCTAAACGAATAACAAAAGCAACACCCCCCAAGCCTAATAAATACTTTAATTTTGTGTTTGTTTGTTGCTGTTAATTTTTTTTTAAAAAAATCTTCCTTGGAGCTATATGACTACAGAGAATCATATTTTATGTTTAATTATATAATGTTTATTTAATGTTTATTCTTAAATGAGGTCAAATGTCTATGAAAAGCTATCAATACTGGTGGATTAATTTAATGAATACTCATTACTCTGGCGTGTGGCGTTCAAATTTACTGTGTTGCAAAAAAAGAAAAAGAAAAAGGCTGTAGTAGGGTTTGTTTGTTTTAGTGCTCTCATTACGAGGCTTTAAAAATATACTAGATAACTATCTCCATCAAAAAACTGTATTTTAAAATAGGAAATTGGGTTGGAGCACACAAAAAGAATGCAAATGCCAACATTTCCGCGAAAATATATTTTAACCAAATGTAGCATAAAGTAATGCAATAAGCAGATACTAGCCTCAACTTCATTTGCATAAAAAAAACAGGTGGGACATAGTTGTCAAAGCTTCAGAAAAGCAAAAGAATTACATAGCAGTTGCAAAGCATCCTTAACCTCCAATGATTTATTGGCCCTTGGCCAAGTTATCAGGGGAATCTAATTCTTCTTTATTATTCAAATAAAGCACATTTGGCACCCTGGTTCCCTTTCAGAATAGCTTCACAAATAGACTGAGCACTGTCATTTATTTGACCTTGTTCTTGTGTGCTGTTGCTCTAATTTTATTTGCCATTCCTTAGGACAAATACTTAGAAATCCAACGTTCAGAGCTTGGTTACATTATGGTACAAGCAAAGTACATAAATATACCAGTTCGCTTTCACCTATTTTGCTTTTAAAAGGACACAGCCTAAACAACAACTTATCCTTTATTCCCCTTCACCTCTATTAGCTCTTATTATGTCTGCAGCTGTACTGTTCTCTTTTTAGCAAGAATTTTTTTAAAGGACAATTTGCAACCCTTTGTGTGTCCTGGGTAACTGGATACAAGGGCAGCATTGGATTTTAAGGTGAGAATTCTGGCTTGCAAAATAGTGAGGTGATCAATTAAGAGCTCATTTAACAACATAGCATCCTAAAAGCAACCCTGTTGGATCAAGCCCAGGGCCCATTTTGTCCAGCACCTTGTTTTCACGATAGCCAACAAGCTGTTCATGGGAAGCTTCAAAGCAGGCCTGACCTTTAAAGCCCTAAATGGCCTTGGCCCTGTATACCTGAAGGAGCATCTCCACCCCCATCGTTATGCCCAGACACTGAGGTCCAGCTCTGAGGGCCTTCTGGCAGTTCCCTGAATGCGAGAAGTGAAGTTACAGGGAACCAAGCAGAGGGTCTTCTCGGTAGTGGCGCCCGCCCTGTGGAATGCCCTTCCATCAGATGTCAAGAAAATAAACAACTATCTGACTTTTAGAAGACATCTGAAGGCAACCTTGTTTAGGGAAGTTTTTAATGTTTGATATTTTATTGCTTTTTTTATTCTGTTGAGAGTCACCCACAGTGGCTGGGCAAACCCAGCCAGATGGGCGGGATATAAATAATATATTATTATTATTATTATTATTATTATTATTATTATTATTATTATTACTACTACTACTACTACTACTGGACACTCCCCATTTCTGATTTTCAGCAACTGGTATTCAGAGGCATACTGCTAGGTAAAGTATGGATATTGGGGCCAATAGTCATTGATGGCATTATCCTCTGTGAATTCGTCTAATTTGAAAAGCCAAAGGCTCTCATTTATTTATTTAATAACATTTACATACTGCATGATTGTAGGGACGCGGGTGGCGCTGTGGGTAAAACCTCAGCGGCTAGGGCTTGCCGATCGCATGGCCGGCGGTTCAAATCCCCGCGGTGGGGTGAGCTCCCGTCTTTCGGTCCCAGCTCCTGCCCACCTAGCAGTTCGAAAGCACCCCTAAGTGCAAGTAGATAAATAGGTACCGCTTTATAGCAGGAAGGTAAACGGCGTTTCCGTGTGCTGCGCTGGTGCTGGCTCGCCAGAGCAACTTCGTCACGCTGACCCCGTGACCCAGAAGTGTCTCCGGACAGCGCTGGCCCCCAGCCTCTTAAGTGAGATGGGCGCACAACCCTAGAGTCGGACACAACTGGCCCGTACGGGCAGGGGTATCTTTACCTTTACTGCTTGATTGTAAAACAACAACAACAACAACAACAACAACAACTTAAAAGTGGTTTACAAAAAGAATAAAACCATGGAATTGTCAGTAAAAAAAAAAGTAAAAAAATATCTATTTCATAAAGAGTTGGGACCCTGAGGATCAGCAAGAATAATAAAAATCAATAAGCTAAAAGCCAGATTTAAAAACATGTCAATATTCTATATATATGGATAAGCTTGCTGAAACAAAAATGTTTTTAGCAGGCACCAAAAAGAATACTGCGAAAGTGCCTCCCACCCAACAGCAATTAGCAGGAAGTTCCTAATTACGAGCTGCCACGCTAAAAGATCTATTTATTCTCATACTTTCTCAAACTGACAAGCTACACACAGGCGATCTCACAGGTAAACAGGTCCCAAGCTGTTACGGACTTGGCAACTGATGACGATCTCTGAGCAGAGGTATTATTGTCACAATATTCTGTTCCACCTTAACAGATATGTGGAGTTGTTGTATGTCACATGTCTGTTTACATTCCAGCACAGCTTGCTGGGAACTTCCGTTGTGTGTATAGCTTTTGCTTATGCTGTTTGCTTGGACACAAAGGGGAGAAGACATGTTTTCCCCTTTGTCCTGATGCTTAATAAAATGCCTGTAAATACGCTTTACACAGCCTCTATCTGCCCTTCTGTTGTGAAGAGTTATTTTCTCTGCTGGTTTGCGTGCTCAGCTTCTGAAGGTTTCTGAAGCTTGAATTGCAGTTACATGCTGATCCAAGGACCAGAGACTGTCTGGCTGCCGGCCGGTAGGCTGGAGCCAGCTGGGGGCCTGCCAATTGCCCCTGTTTCCTTGGACGCAGCTCAACAGTTATATGCTGACAGGGTCTTAATCCTGTCAGCAACCATGCTGCAGTGTTCTGTAGGGGGTTGGACTAAATGACCTTCTGGGTCCCCTCCAACCCAAAAGTACTATGATTCTATTGTTCTGAACTAGCTGCACCTTCCGGGTCAAAGTGCAAGGGAAGCTCCACACAGACAGTAAGAACAATCTTGAAGTAACCAGGATATATAGCCGGTTATTCTGACACATTCACCTTTTCTAAATGCTATCCAAACATTTAAATTCTGCTGACACATTTTGTTAATTATAATCAAACGTTTTTCTCAGAGTCTCTATAGTGCCGGAAGGGCCTTATAAGCCATCTAGTGCCTGCTCCTGTTTGAGGCATGAAATCCAGAGCTAGAGCAGGAGGCCGATTTCATGCCAATGGGCCTCTGTACACAGGGCTGGGAATAAGTCACCTTTCTACATATTTAGGGAGTGTGACAGACAAGTTGAAGTGAGTCAAAAGTGAGACAGCAACCACAAGCAAAACCATAGGTTCAACACTCTATAACCCAGGATAAGTGAATATGTTAACCAATATAGGCAACAAAAGTTATGTAAGCTATATCCATTGCCCTGTGGTTTTCCTTTGGCCTATGTTAGGGTTGCCATATTTCAGGAAGTAAAAATCTGGACACAAAAAGTTGTTGAGCTTTCTTAGGGCCACTGTAGAGCCCAAACCGCCCACGCCTGAGCCCTGGTAGCCTGTGCCAGAGCTGCCCACATATCTTTAAAGAAACCCCAGATCCAGGACATTTTCTTTAAAATGTAAAATTCCCCCCAGATTGGCATGTAGGACCCCCACATGTCCAGGAATTCCTGAACATATGGCAACCCTAGTAGACCTGAATCAGTGCCTGGAGGCTATATAGGATTGGATGACGGCAAACAACCTGTGAAGACAAGCAGAAAGGTTTCACCTATCCCAGGGTTGCCATATTTCAAAAAGTAGAAACTGGGATACCCCGAAAGTGATACCTTTCGTAACTTCCCCCGGATGTCGATTCTGCCTTTGAAATCCCGATAACGTCCAGGAAAATCCGGACGTATGGCAGCCCTACCCTATCATAGAATTGGAAGGAACTACCAAGGTCCAACCCTCTGCAATGCCAGAATCTATTGTCCAGCATGGGGAGCAAACCCATGACCCTGAGATTGAAGGTCTCACGTTCTACCAACTGAGCTATGTCTCTGCTCTGCTCCTTAGGGAGGGGTGCTGGTGCCAACAATGATTAGGTTGCCTGAAAGGCTCACTTAACTTTGCCATCGCTTGTACACAAGGTAACCTCAAATACAACCTTTTCAACAGAATATATTTACATATCCATATTCACATATTCAGGCACCAGTACTGAGCAGGCACCTAATGGGACACCCAAGTAGGAACATAGCCAAGTTGCCTTATACTGAGTCCACATAGCTCAGTATTGTCTGCACTGCTTGGCAGCAGCTCTCCAAGATTTCAGACAAGGTTCTCTCACAGTCCTACCTAGAGAAACTGGTATCTCGGGTTACAGGTGCTTCAGGTTACAGACACTTCAGGTTACAGACTCCGCTAACCCAGAAATATTACCTCAGGTTAAGAACATTGCTTCAGGATGAGAACAGAAATTGTGCGGTGGCGGCGCGGCAGCATTGGGAGGCCCCATTAGCTAAAGTGGTACCTCAGGTTAAGAACAGTTTCAGGTTAAGAACGGACCTCCGGAACGAATTAAGTTCTTAACCCGAGGTACCACTGAAATAGTCTTGAAGGTTTTGGTCGTGGATAGCAGGTGTGGCTAAAACACCTTTAAAATCTTTGTTTATAATCTGGAACTCTGAGACAGTAGCAAGCTCTAAAATCTTGGTGGTGATCCAGAAGGTCCCTTGGAGTGCCAGAAGGTACTTCCGCGTACCATATCCGATTTCATTCTGGGAGGGTGACTGGAAGGAAGAATCTTAAGGTGATCAGATTTCTAGGTGTGCTTCCCTGGATGCATCCCCATGTAAATAAGCTTGTACCGACTTCCGGTTCCGGTCGCAACCAGCGAGGAAGCGCGGAAAACCTGTCTTAGGTTTTCTGGGTTCTGCAGAGGATTGGGGAGACGTCAGGGCGAAACGCACCCCAAAAACCCCAAGGGGGGTACCCTTGGGGGAAAGATACCCAGCAGCGTGGAAGCGGTCGCGCCGTTCTCCTGAGGCTGGTACGAGGAGAAACGAAGGACCGCGAACGCAGATTGGGGCGGAAACGACTCTGCAGGGCGACGCCTCGAGCTTCGGCTGGGGACGCGACGGACCGCCTTAAGAGAGGAACGGGACCCACCAGCGTTTTTAAGGCGTTTTTCTTTCTTTTAAACAAAAACGCAATGTATAAGGCGAAAAGCCATTAGCGAAGCTGGGCGGTCCCTGGAGGACTTTAGATTGTTCCTGGGAGTCCGCACGGTGGAGGATATAAGATGGCGCAGGCGGAAAGTCGATGGCGTAAGGAGCTTTTGCTTTTTTCTTTGGAGAGTTTGTTTGAGTAAGAATAATCTGTGGTGAGGATCAAAGAAAGGACGGTACTGGATATTAAGGACTAATTGGACTCTGGTGTGTTTTTTAGTTCGTTTTTTTGGGTTGTTTTTGGGATTTTACAAGGAAAAGCACCTCCGGTCGTTCATAGCTAATAAATGTACGTTTAAGACCCGGATTGCCTAATTGTCCGAGACACCTTTGGAAGGACCCTAAGGTTTACTTTGAACGAGGAAAGACGACGGTGGGCTAAGGGCAAGAAAGTGGTAGCAGGCACAGTAGGCGCAGGGTGAGAGGACTACAAAGCTCCCGTATCTGCCGCCACATTTTGTTATTTTGTTTTTTCGCTTTTTCCCCCCGCACCTGCCCACCCGCCTACTAGAGAGAACATCCCTAGGTGGCTGGAAATGGACAAAGGGGCCTAAAAAGGTCTTAAAAGTTAAGGAGGTGACGTGATACCTAACTGATTTTTATAATTTGATTTGGACCCCGACTGTGGTATCTGGAATTTGAAATTTGGATTTCGACCATAACTTGGAACATAGCCATAATTTGAACTACATTTATAATTTATAACTACAACCTGGACTTGGACAATCAAGGGCTAAAAGTGGACTAAGTAGGATCAAACTTTTTTAAGTCTGTTTATTAGACAATCTAATACTTTGCCTTTGTGACGCAGAGCGGGCTGAAGAAGCGGACTGGTAAGGAGTGAAGAAAGGGGTCCCCAGAAGTTGGGAGGGCCTGACCCCGTATCCGCCCCTCCACCAACCCCGCTGGACTGTACAAATTTTTGCGGTGGGTTCTTCATAGGAACCCTGCCCGGGCCACCTGAAGTTTAAGTTTGGACCCCCTCCCGTGGCAGCTCCTTTAATCGGTTTGGAAATTGGTTTCCTTCTATTTTTTTTCTCCCTCTTCTCCTATCTTTTCCTTCTACTATTGATAATCTTTGTTTCTTCTGTTTAAAATTGCGGTTAATTGGAGGGTTGAAAAGGAAAAGATACAAGGGATATAAAGGTGTGGCTGAAGCGAAACTTTAGTAGGTGATAGGAGGAAATGACGGGAAAGGATGGAAAAGATTGGAAGAGGGGAGGTGGAACCCCAGGTGAGAGAAAGCTGTCGAGACAGGAGGAAATTAAAGATTTAGATAATCTGTGGGCTAGAATAAAGGAGGAATTTAAGCAAAACACATCATATATGGAAAACAAATTGGGAGAGGTTCAGGAGAGGATTGACAAAAAAATAGAGGGAGCAATCGGCGAACTCTCTGCAAAAATACAAGATCTTTCCGCAAAGTCCAAAATGATTGAGGAATCTAATAAAAAATTGCAGAAAGAGATGAGGGACCAAAAAAAGGAGACAATGAAGGTCAAAGAAGAGCTGGGGGAGTTGAGTAACTCCCAAGATAAGATATGGGATAACCTAGCCATGGCAGAGATGCGGGCAAAACAGCTTCATCTCAAATTCAGGGGAGTAGCGGAGGAAAGGAACGAGGATATAAGAGGGAAGATGATTAAAGAACTTTCTAATTGGCTAGGTCTAAAGGAGGAAGAGATGGCCTCTACTGTGGATAATGTGTTTAGAATGACTAGGCCCAAACACCTGAAAGCAAGCAAATTCCTGGGGGACTGCTTGGTGATTTTTAATTCTATGGAAATGAAAAACTTAATCTTGAGAAAGAGTTATAATAACAGATTAAGAATTGATGGAAGGCCTATCATTATTTATAAGGAAATACCAGTGAGGCTACTTCGTAAAAGAGAGGGTTATAAACAAATAGCAGCAACATTGAAGAGAAACGGGATCCCATTTCGATGGGAGTTCCCGGAAGGGATTAATTTTTTTTACAAAGAGAAAAAGTTTAGATTATTGGACATACAGGAGGCGGATAAGTTCTTGAGAAGATATGAAAAAGACTTGGGAAAGGCAGAGAGCAGATTTAAGAATAGGGAGGAAGAAGAGGAGGGGGAAATAAGGGACAGACAGGGGGAAAGGGGAGGGGCGGGGAAGGGAGAAGGGGTCGCAGAGGAAGAGGATGATGAGGCCGTAGTGGGAGGGGAGACGGCAGAAGAGGGGGAAACCTCAGGAGACAAAGGAGTTTAGAGTATAGCCCGCAAGCCCGGTTGAGGGTTTAGAAACAAACAAAGGCAAACAATAACACATACATTAAAACTTTTATCCTGGAATGTAAATGGGTTGAACGATAAGGTTAAAAGAAATAAAGTTGAGAAAGCTGTAAAAAACAAAAAGTATGATGTAATTTGCTTTCAGGAAACACATATTGCAAAAAAACATAAACACATCCTGGTGAATAAAAGGTTAGGACTAGACTTTATTAATTCTGACGAAAAAAAAAAAAGAGGCGTAGTAATATACGTCAAAGAGAAGTGGGAACCGACGCTGATATGTAAAGATGAGGAAGGAAGAATCCTAGGGGTGCAGTTAAATTTTCGGGGGGAAAAAATTAATGTTGTGACAGTATATGCACCGAACTCAAATAGAGCAGAATTTTTTGAGAAACTAGAAAGCATGTTACTAGAGTTGGAAACCCACAAACTAGTTCTGCTTGGAGATATGAATGGCGTCCCGGCGCCGGACCTGGATAGGAGTGAAAAGAAAGGGAATTTGGTTAGGGGGAAATTGCCGAAATCTTTTGAAGACATGGAAGGAAATTTAGACCTAATTGATATCTGGAGGCAGAAAAACCCCTCTCTTAAACAATTTACTCACTACTCTGAACCCCATCAGAGCTGGGGTAGAATTGACCAGATCTGGACGACAAGAATGCTCTCGCTAAGGGTGAAGAGTTGTAAAATCTTTCCCAGGACAATATCTGATCATTGTGCTTTAGATATGGAAATAAAAAATGAAGCGAAGGGACAATTCAAGTGGAGGATGAGTGAGAACCTATTGGATAATGAAGAGGTGAGGGAAAAAATCAAAGGTACCCTAAAGGACTATTTAGACCTAAATTTGAATAAAGAAACCCCTATAGATGTGGTGTGGGACGCCAGTAAGGCGGTGTTGAGAGGTCTGCTAATACAACAAAATAGTTACAGAAGAAAGTTAAGGGAACGTAAGAAAGAGGATATCCTCTCTCAATTGAGGAATTACGAGAGAAAATTGGTCACCAATCCTACAGATAATGACGCTATTCGAGCCTCAAGGGTGCTTCAAGCTCAATATTCGGCCATACTAAATCAGGAGATAGAATGGAAAATTAAATTTACAAAGCAAAGATATTTCGAGTCGGCAAATAAAATGGGGAAATTATTAGCTTGGCAGTTAAGAAAAAGAAAGAAACAAAATGTGATAAATAAAATAATAATAGAGAATAATATCATAGAAGACCCTGAGGAGATAGAAAACAGGTTTACTCAATTTTTTGAAAAATTGTACGAAAGAGGAAAAGAAAACAGTACTGAAATTAAGAACTATTTGGAACAAAATGAGAGGAAATATATAACAGAGGAGGATAGGATATATCTGAATAAGGAGATTACAGTAAATGAGATAAAGGAGGCCATCGGTAGGATGAAGATGGGGAAATCCCCAGGTCCAGATGGCCTCTCGGCAAAATATTATAAAACGTTGGGGGAGTATTTAGCCCCAGTGCTTAAAGATGTGATCAATAATATCCTCCAGGGAGGGAAGATCCCGGAGTCGTGGAAAACGGCATATATAACCTTGATCCCAAAATCAGAGAAAGAAAAAACAGACGTTAAAAATTATAGACCAATCTCTTTACTTAATAACGATTATAAGATCTTTGCCGATATTATGGCTGGTAGACTTAAGAAGCTCTTAACAAAGTATATACACAAAGACCAAGCAGGATTTCTCCCCAACAGACACCAGAAAGAAAATGTTCGCCACATATTAAATATTATTGAATACTTAGATATGAGAATAGACGTCCCTGCGGCACTAATCTTTGTAGACGCCGAGAAGGCTTTTGATAATGTTTCCTGGGAATTTTTATTACAATGTTTGGAGAGAGCAGGTATTGAAGGCCCCTACATGAAAGGTATCAGGGCAATTTATTCAGAGCAGCAGGCCAGGCTGATTATAAACGATAACTTGACAAAACCCTTTAAGATCAGGAAAGGTACAAGGCAGGGTTGTCCTTTGTCCCCCTTGTTATTTATAATGATATTGGAAGTAATTGCAAATAGAATAAGAGAGACGGCAAATGTAAGGGGGATAAAAATTGGAAAGAAAGAATTTAAGCTTAAAGCCTATGCCGATGACCTGGTCCTGACCGTGGAGAACCCAGTGGATAGTACAAGTAGGATAATAGAACTTCTAGAGGAATTTGGTAGACTGTCGGGCTTTAGACTAAACAGGAAAAAAACAAAGATTCTGATAAAGAATATGACTGAACAGGATAAAACCCAACTAGAAGAAAAAAGTGGTATTAAAATTATGAATAAAGTCAAATATCTGGGAATTTGGCTCTCACCAAAAAATATAAATTTGGTTGAGGACAATTATAGTAAGGCCTGGCAGGATATCAAAAAAGATATGGACACCTGGCACAGACTGAAATTATCATGGACAGGGAGAATGTCTGCCATTAAGATGTGTATCCTCCCGAGGCTATTATTTTTGTTTCAAAATATTCCGATTATTAAAGGTACCTCCCTCCTTAAAAATTGGCAAAAAACCCTGACTAAGTACATCTGGCAGGGTAAGAGAGCCAGAATAAAGTTTAAATATTTGACAGATGCAAGAGAGAGGTGTGGTTTTGCAGCCCCGAATATTAGGCTCTATTATGAAGCAGCCTGTCTATGTTGGATAAAGGAGTGGGCCACCCTTCAAAATACAGACTTATTAGACTTGGAGGGTTTTAACATCAGATTCGGGTGGCACGCCTACCTTTGGCAAGAGAAAGGGGACGCCCATAGAGGCTTCTCCAACCATATAATTAGAGGTCCTTTACTAGAGGTGTGGAAGAGGTATAAAAAATTGATTGAAAAAGACATCCCAGGGTGGTTGTCCCCAACTGATATTATTAAAAGCAAGAAAATAAATATGGAGGAAGAGAAATGTACTTACGAGGACCTCTTAGTGAAGACAGAAGCAGGATGGAAGGTGAAGCCTTATGAGCAGTTGAAAGACAGAATAAAAGAGTGGCTGCTCTTTCACCAGATTAATGCTCTATGGGGCGAGCACAAGAGAGTGGGTTTTAGTGGAAAGAAATCAAGGTTTCAGGCAGAAATTTTGGAGAGTAATGAAAAACTTCTCTCCAAAATGTATAAACAATTATTGGAATGGGACACGAAGGAGGATCTGGTGAAGGGAGCGATGGTAAAATGGGAAAAAGACCTTGGTCATAACATAGAGTATAAAAACTGGCAGATATTGTGGACAAAAGGTGTAAAATTCACAGCATGCGTAGCCCTTCGTGAAAACCTAGAGAAAATGATATACCGCTGGTATTTGACCCCAGCAAAGCTAGGAAAGATGTATAAAAATGTTGATAACACCTGTTGGAGATGTAGGGACAAGGTCGGGACCTTTTTGCATATTTGGTGGACCTGCGATGTGGTGAAGGAATTCTGGACGCAAATACATGACGAGTTGAAAAAAATCTTGAGATATAATTTCCTCAAAACTCCTGAGTTGTTCCTTTTAGGAATGATTGATAAAGAAGAAATAAAGAAAATAGATCAAACCTTCGTTCAATATGCTATGGCCGCGGCGAGAATTCAAATTGCACAAAAATGGAAAACCGCTGACTTACCAACGGTTAGAGAATGGCAACTGAGGTTATACCAATATATTGAACTTGCGAGATTAACCCAAAAAATAAGACAAAACAATACAGTTAAGATCAAAGACGAATGGAATAAATTTTTAATTTATTTTGAAAGCATCCAGGGAATAAATAATTTATCAATCGACGATAACTGAAAGCATTGACGTATTACTCTTTAATAATACTGCAAATTAATGTAAGATTATGTAATTCCAAAACCGAGCTGGACGGAAGTACTTGTATGTGTATTATTGCATGTGATGTTTCTCTGCTTTTCTTTCTTTTGTTACTCTTCACTTTTTTTTCTTTTTTTTCTTTTTCCTTTCTTTTTTCTTTCCTCTTTTACTTTTTTCCAAGATGGCAACTTTTATGAGGGTACATATTTGTATAATGATGTAGTGACTGTATTTTCCTAAATAAATAAATAAAAAAAAAATTTAAAAAAAAAAAAAAAAAAAGCTTGTACCTGTTAATCTGCTCAGTGGCAACTACATTTCTTGACATTTGCTATGTTGAAATATGGATGGTTTTTTTGGGGGGGGAACATAGCTGCAGCACTTTAAACCCTTTG
This sequence comes from Podarcis vaucheri, assembly GCF_965113315.1. NCBI lineage: Eukaryota > Metazoa > Chordata > Lepidosauria > Squamata > Lacertidae > Podarcis > Podarcis vaucheri. Next base: position 36,139,274 of record NC_138759.1, read on the forward strand.
TTCTGAAATTCACCTACTTTAGCACAGCCACATTAATTTAAAAGAAAATGGTGTTAGCATCTTAGTCCAAGTTAACAGATCAAATCACTTTACAAGTGGGATGATGTTCTGTAGAATAAATGGCATTGCAGTTGAATGGCCTGGATAATTACTCTTTTGAATATATATCATGTTTAATTTTATAGGACTTTGTTTTTGGGTACTATCCATACACCAAGTATGTAAGACAGAAGTGCATATGAGAGAGAGAGAGAGAGAGAGAGAGAGAGAGAGAGAGAGAGAGAGAGAGATATGCTCTTGATCAGCACTCCAGGCAGTTGAGCTTTCCCATGGAGGCTTGCCAAAACAAAAGGCTGCCAGCATTTCAAAAACGCAACACAACAGGGAGATCAAGACTGCTTGGGATGTGATCAGGAGGGAGAGATGCAAAGTTAGATACAGAACAGAAGAAGACAGAAGCAAGGTCTCTAGCCTTGCACTAGCAGCAGGCTAGCTGACTGCCATATAGTATATAGGAGACCTTTCAGTTGGTGTGGCGGGGGGAGCATAAGGCTTATGTCCACGACTGCAACCTTTTTAAGATTCTCTAGGAAAATGTGGGGGAAAGACGGTAGCTTAAATGGAGTACAGCCTTTTTGTCCTAAAGGTCCAAGATCCAAACTCCAGTATTCCCAGGTAAGAGTTGAGAAAGACTGGCTGAAACCTTGGAAAACCAGCTGGCGGACTCAGAAAAAAACAGCTTCCTATGATCCTATCTTTGAGTTGAGTGCAGCAGTTTTACTGCAGGGTGTTTCTCAAATACCGTATTTTTTGCTCTATAAGACTCACTTTTTCCCTCCTAAAAAGTAAGGGGAAATGTGTGTGCGTCTTATGGAGTAAATGCAGGCTGCGCAGCTATCCCAGAAGCCAGAACAGCAAGAGGGATTGCTGCTTTCACTGCGCAGCGATCCCTCTTGCTGTTCTGGCTTCTGAGATTCAGAATATTTTTTTTCTTGTTTTCCTCCTCCAAAAACTAGGTGCATCTTATGGTCTGGTGCGTCTTATAGAGCGAAACGATACGGTATATATCCCACAGCAGTTAATGCTTCCTGTGTATCTACAACTTGTTCCAAAGAAGTTGCAGAAGTTTCACCAAAGACTTTGATTCCTTTGCCATGTTTCCTCTGGCAGCATGCTTTACTTGGCTCCTGATCCTCACAACGGTATGGTTTTATTTATTTACTTCAGTTATTTGTAACTTTTCAGGGCCAAGCCCTCACAAAGTGACATACAGAGACAGGGACAAGAGATTTGGTGCCTGAGGACCAGACAGTGATGATAGTTTAATTTTACTTGTGGTGAAACAGCATCTTTCACCTGTGTGCAGCAAGCTAGCTTAGAGACTGCAGGGCAAGTTATGTAGCACACAAAGCTCTGTTCTCTAACACTTCACCATCACTGCCTGCCCTACCACATCTGCCACCTGTCAGCTCTCTCACTCTACCTAATGGTAGGGCCAGCTCTGTACAGAAAGAAGTAAACCAGGGGTATGCTACCTAAGGCCCATGGGCCACAAGTGGCCCAGAGGGGTTGTTTAACCGTCCCACGAACTGAGCCGCCTGCTGGACGAGTCCCCGCGCGCTGCGCTAAACCGGCACAGCACGGTGCAGGGACTTGCTTCCGCAGCACTGGAAACCGCATCTGTGCAGGCACAGATGCAGGAAACTGCAGGCGCGGGCGCTCATGCGCGGGCGTAATCAGGCCCACAGAGGGATCTCCGCTGGAGTGAACCGGCCCAGGCGAGGTAAACCTTGCCGACCCCTGAAGTAAACACATACAGAGTATGAAACATTGAGTAGATATAGACAAACAGATACATGAAAGATACCAAATTAGAGCACCAAAATTCTCACAAGGACAGTCATGAGCAAAAAAGATAATTTTTAAGGTCTTCTTGAATGAGGTCTTCTTGAACTGAAGGAGTCAAACAAGAGTTAGCCAAAGGAGAATACTAATTGGAAATTAGTTCATTTAAATCAGTCTTTCTCTTTTTGGGTGGGGTGGAGCTATTTTCTGAGCTGACTTAGGTGGCAGATGTTGTAGGGCAGGCAGTGATGGTGTTAGAGAATATGTTTGAGCAGACACGATCCCAAAAATGTACTGGTACCTACTGGTATTTGCAATACGTTTACATTATGATGTGAGGAAAACCGATCAACATTCATCAATTTCAACACAATCAATTCTGTGATCAACATTCCTACACTTACTCATACATCCCCAAAATGAATATTTTGGTAAGATTTCTTTCAAATTGCTCATGCACATCACATCTGTTTTTTAAAGCCTGTGCTTCCAGTCGCATGACAGAAATGTTAACCCTTTCCTCTGCTGCAGCAAGTAAATGGTTCCAGGTCTGAAAGCAGACATACTATCTAATCACTAGCTGAGCAACGAAACCAAATCTACGGAGATTATAAACAAATATACGCTAGGCACTAAAAAAATAAAAATAAATCTTATGCATCATTCTCAAATCCAACGTTACTGAATGTGTAAACTCTCAAAGTGTCACAAGGTTTATTCAACACAAACACAACCTCTGCCAGCTCATGGCACGAACCCAACAATGTTTATCTGATAGCAATGGGGAGAACATAAAGAATTGGAGGCAAGACATCTCATGTGTATATATCCTATTAATGCTTGATCTTGGCACCTTTATCACAAACTAGAATTCAATAACATAACAACCTACTACAATGATTTCCACGCTTTGAACAATTTCGAGATCACCAAAGTGAAACATTAGCATTTCCTTTCTAGAGGGAGAATTGTTTGCATAGCTATTTCTGCTGCTGCACTTTGTGGTAAATAAAGCTTTTGAATGCTTAATTTAGTGTGGATGATTGCAGTTTCTCTTTTGCTACCCTTAGTGATGAATCTGTAACATATCATAGCTTTTCCAAGACTGCTGAAAAGACTACTTGGATTGGTAATCTTTGGCCTCAGAGGAAAAGGGAGCATCTCCCTTTGGTTTGCAGAACTAAAATGTAAGTATCTATAATGTTAATTTATTTGAAATATTTTCACCCACTTTTCTTTTCCAAAGTCTTTTTTTAAAAAAGAAGGATCTCGGTGGATTTTTACCTGCAGGATAATATTCTAATATAAAATACTGCACATGAACCAACACAATGCTGAGGGAACACAATCTCCTTCAACATAACCTCAGATGAAATGTACAAGGGGATTGTGGCAACAAGAACTGCTGTCCCCATTTCTGGTATTGACTGCCGCTTTCGAAACGTCTGGCGCATTGCTAGTATATTACAGCACAATAAATGTGCATCTGTTGCTCATTTATAGAGCTATGTTAAAAGGTAAAGGTAAAGGTACCTTTATGGTTAAAAGGTAAAGGTAAAGGTACCTTTATGGTGCTGGAGGAGACTCTTGAGAGTCCCATGGACTGCAAGAAGATCAAACCTATCCATTCTTAAGGAAATCAGCCCTGAGTGCTCACTGGAAGGACAGATTGTGAAGCTGAGGCTCCAATACTTTGGCCACCTCATGAGAAGAGAAGACTCCCTGGAAAAGACCCTGATGTTGGGAAAGATGGAGGGCACAAGGAGAAGGGGACGACAGAGAATGAGATGGTTGGATGGTGTTCTTGAAGCTACTAGCATGAGTTTGATCAAACTGCGGGAGGCAGTGGAAGACAGGAGTGCCTGGCGTGCTCTGGTCCATGGGGTCACAAAGAGTCGGACACGACTAAACGACTAAACAACAAAGGTACCCCTGACCATTAGGTCCAGTCACGGACGACTCTGGGGTTGTGCGCTCATCTTGCTTTATTGGCTGAGGGTGCCGGCATACAGCTTCTGGGTCATGTGGCCAGCATGACTAAGCCGCTTCTGGTGAACCAGAGCAGTGCATGGAAACGCCGTTTACCGTCCCAGCAGAGTGGTACCTATTTATCTACTTGCACTTTGACGTGCTTTCGAACTGCTAGATTGGCAGGACTCATATTTGTGGGCTCTGAAGTAAGTCTCTCAGATATTTGTATTGCTTACTCAAGTAAGTGGTGAGAATTATGATTCCTGCATTCTTTTCTGGCTCAGATTTTAATCCAAGCTAGAAAATAACCCCCCTCTACCCAACCCACACTACCGAGCCGCCGCCTCTACTTTCCTCCCACTTCACTGACCAGGGTGCTACAAAGTTGGGAGAGACCTCCTCTCTTCCTTCATTCTCCCAGCGAGCTGTCACAGTTTGCTGCCAGAGCTATACTGCTGCTTCACTCTGGTCAATGCAATGGGAGTGAAGGAGGAGGTTTATGCTTGAGAACAAGACAAAGGGGCACATTTACATAAGGAAATAAGTTAGTTATTTTCTGGTTTGGGGCTTATTTCAGCGCCAATCCAAATATGAGCTGGAGGAGCTCATCTGCCGCCACTCACTTGTTGCACCGGACTGAAGATCCTACCTCAAAAAAGTAGTCCACCCCAGGAACATTTACTTATTCACCAAGTACGTAGTAAGCACACTATACTACTGGGAGAATGCAATTATTTCCTGCAGTTAGCAGTATGATTGCACTCTGTTGCTTGGAATGCAGTTGTGCAAGTCTCATGGGCACCTGCTGGCTAGTATCTGTGACATACCTAATGATAGGCCATCATTTTTTTTTTTATTCCCCCCCCCCTTTTGTTTACTCTTAAATTATTCCCAGATACACAAGGGAGAGGGTACTTGAGGGACCAAAGGGTGTGGGGGGATTGCAATAAAAGGAGAAAATGAATTCTACCCCTCATTAGCTAGCTGATTCCATGCTGCGATCCTAACACTAGCTTACTGACTGGTCTCGAGTGTGGATATAAACCCTTTCAGCATCCAGTTTTCATATCTCAGCGGCCGATTTTAGCTGCAGGTGTGGCTAAGGACAAGAAGCTTTGAAATTCTGTGTTGAGAGCAATGAGCTTCAGTTACTCTGCTTTGGCAGTCTGTGTACAGCATGCTGGTATGTACATCCTCTAAACTTTTTCAAGAATGGACTTGGGAGCATGATGACTATTCCCCACTGCAGAAGACACATTTCTTACATCTGAATTGAATATCATGTTATTGCCTTTGGATTAGGGATTGCAGGACTGTTTCACAAAAGCTAATATGCTTTTGTAACACTCTGAAATGGTCACCTATGGACGTGCCCTTAGAAAACATCATATTGGTTTACAGCGCTTTATGAGTACACTGTGTTTTGCTTTTCACGTCCCCAACCAAAGTATTTGAGCTCAGCAAGCCGATTTCACTTGATCTAGCAGTAATAATGGGCACAATCTTTTTGTAATCGTATATTTTTGACTAATGCACTGATTAATAACAAAAAGGTGTTTCTTTTTGCATGCTTGGCAGTATGCAATGTTCAGACTTACTATTTATAATCAGAAAATCAGAAACCTATCCCTTAAGTCTAGACGCTGAATGAAGAAGTCTGTATGCAGCCTAATAATGTCTGACGACTGCTGCTGCTGCTGCTGCTGAGCATAGAAGAATGCTTTAACAAGGACTAGGACAGGGTTAAAGCCAACTTTTTCCTTGAACAGATGATATTTCAGATGGCCACACTATTCCAGATGCATCAATTTCCTTGAAAATCGAATCCATATATGTGCATATGCTGTGCTGGCAGGAGGACTGCCTGAAATGGCCCCAACCCAAGAGCTAATATTCTTTTGGCTGGAATAATGCAATTATTATTTTCCTAGCTATCAGTCTAAGCATACAGAGCCATCTGTTATGCAAAGCAAACATACACATCTCAATTACAGAAAATGCAGTTGCCTTGACAGAATTTGGATTACTCCACTAACCAGGGCTGTAAAATTTGTTTTAAGCTAGTGTATAATGGATGCCTTTCAGGAGTTCCCTAATTAGCATTTACCTGTTTAAACTAATTATTCATCCTTCTTCTTTGCTGGTTTATTAAACTTTGTTAGACACCATGCATAAAACACGTTAATATGAACACAAGACAGTAATAAACATTACAATCCTGTGTGATTTTTCATTTAAAAAGCGCATTAACAACCATGTGGCTTTGTTACGAAATATGAAACTTCTGATGTTGGTTTATAAACAGACCAAAGAAGAGATTTTAATTCATTACGAAACTGAGGACTTCAGGAAAATTCAATACCAATATTGAATTAACAAACCCTCATCCCCCCCCCCCGGGTTCTCTTGGGCTTTTTGACAGAACTTCCATATAACTAGTATAAACACATAATTAATGTGTACTACATAGATACCACCATTTTCTTTTAGGAGTTAATGGCTGCAATTCCATTGTCTCAAACCCTATTTGAATCTTTTTTTTCCTGCTACACCAATTATTTGGCTATCCCTTTTCATTACTTCAGGTTACCACTTTCAGCTTAGTTTAGGTGCAACGAAATAACGAAGTTATTAAAAAGTTCTAGTCCTGAGAAGGGGTCTCCTAACAACCACGGCAAGAAATGCAAGATGGGTGCCCCATTCCAAACAGTAAGACACAAGCATTAGCACAACTGTGGAGTTCCTCAAGGGTAGCTAAACAAGAGGCATAGCATCCTACTTTGCAACTCATTGTTCGATACGAGTCTCCCAGAATCGTATCAGGATGGTTCCGGTATACCATGTAGCAAATGCTACTGAGAGCTCAGCCATTCGAGATAAAACCAAAAGTAATACTTCCATTCCCCTATAATCTTAGATTTCAAAATATGTCAGTAATGGAACAACAATAATTAAAGTACAAGTACTATATGAAAAAATGTCCTCTGCAGATTTACAGAACATGTGCGGAAGCAGCAGAATGTGTCCTTGTTGAAACCCTCCCTGCGAGTCATTTTAATGGTCTCTTTCAGCATTTCTTGACTCCAAATGACTCCCTGTCATTGTGTCAGCTCCCTGGATAATGCAGGGTACTCCATAAACATCCAGTAATAGGACACAAGGGAAGTACTATTAGTGTGTCCCTTTCCTACCAGGTACTGAGGTTTAAAGTTCAAAACAATTGAGAAAAGAAACTTCATTTGTTCTCAATAAATTAATAATGATCCTTAGTGGGCAGAGAAAGTTTTTTTCAAGCTCGGGATTTTTTTTAATCCATTTGAACATTCTATACCAACTCACATTTCTCAATGATTTTCTAGGGTGGATGAAACACAGTCATTAAAGTATGAATTCAATAACATGCGAAATGTTGCCAAATAGATTACTGAGCACAGGAGTGGAACTTGTGCCATTAAAAGGTCTACTTACTTGGGATAGGCCAAGATAGATGGAAACGGTTTCCGAAATGTACAAAAATTTCCCCTCTTGATTTAGTGCAAATACAAATCCATCCAGTGACTGCAAAATAAGAAAAAAAAGTGAGAAGTTTGTTATATGGGGATATATTTCACTAACAGATAAAGCACAGGCATCACACATTCACTCTATTCTCATTATGGAAATATTGAAATTAACATACATTGCCATTCTTAACACTTTATTTCTGTTCAGGGCAGAAACGAAAGGAGTTTCCTTGCAGAAAAATGGAGATGAGAAGAACACTGTGGATTGCAGAAATTTGCTAATTAACAGAGGATTACGGGCCTCCTCTTCATTCACAAATTCACCCACACACATTTTTGTGTGAGCATAAACAAAACCAATCAACAGATTACTGTCAAATATGTTCACACCTGGAGACCATAGAAATCTTGTGAATTTAATCTCTTCAATGTCAGCTTGTACATTTATAAATTATATTCTGGCAGGTGTAAGGCTTTAGATATGGTTGGCAAAATATTTTATTAAAGAACATGTTATATACACATTTTTGGAAGCCACATGAAACATATAATCAATGAACAAACAAAAGGACTTATTCCTAACTGAAACACCACAGCACAGCACATTGAATCTATACTTGTAGGTACATATTCATCAGGAATATACTTAATTTTATTATTTACTGCATTTGTCTTAAAGTGATAGTTTGTTATCCATACAATTTAGGTGAACACTCTCCTAAATACAGAATTGGGGAGCGGGGGTGGAATCCATTCCGGAATCCAATGCAAAGTTTGGGACCTATTGTGGACTTAATTAAATGATTACGAACACTGATGCATGTTCCACCTTGGAATGTGGTGGCCTCTTTTCACTGAAGGTTTTTAAAAAGATGGCCATCCATCACAGATCCTTTAGTGTGATTCCTGCATTGCAGAGGGTTGGACTAGATTACCCTTGGGATCCCTTCCAACTCTATTCCTTCCAATTCTATGGTGCAGCCTTTGTATTGCTTTCCAGGAGCACCTGAGCCTGTATTTTAACTAATTGATGTCTGTTTTTATGCTTATTGTGTTGTTTTTATGATGTTAGCCGCTCTGAGCCCAGCCTCGGCTGGACGGAATACAAATAAAAATTTGTTGTTGTTGTTGTTCAACACTGCAAGTTGCTTTCCACCAATCGCGCCTTTCCCCCCAAATATAGCCAGCACCAGTGCTTTTTTTCCCTAGGGGTCGCATACTCCTAAACATTTTGTGAATCCAAGTTTGGCCTCACTAAGTCATACCTCGGGTTAAAGACGCTTCAGGTTAAATCTTTTCAGGTTGCATCCCGTGAATTGTGACCCGCACACGCGCAGACGCGGGTTGCGTTCTGCTCATGATGCGAACGGGGCTCCGGAACAGATCCCGTTTGCAACCAGAGGTACCACTGTATTTCAATATGAGTAGGAAAATGAGAGTATCTACCCCTAAACATTTTTTTAAGAAAAAAAAAAGTACTGGCCAGCACTAACAACAAAGGGCAGCGAGGTTCCTATGGAGAGGCTTCACAACAGAGCCGAGAATGCTGCCACAACAGTATCTCAGGTGCTAGGATTGCCGGCAATGCTATTTTTCTAGAAAAGTATGAGCCAGAACTCATCATGAAAGCCTCCCTTGTTCTCTTAAAATGACCATGGTGTCGACCTGAGAGATGCCAGAACTGAGTTCCAGCCGAAAAAGGTCCTGGTTCCAGGGCTCCTTGAATTCTTACCTGGGACATTAGGAGCTCTGGGAACTACACTTACCAGGGATCCTGGCACATGGGACATTGTTGCACATATTTGCGGTGGCATTGCTGCTAAAAAGCCTTTGTAACCCCGTTTCTCAGGGACCTGACACCTGGAAGTGTTTTAGGCCTAGTGGATACCCTGCAGGGAGTTCTCTCCAATGCTGCGGTAACAATAATCTGGAAAATTTGCAGGGTGATGTGAATTGGGTGGTAACAGAGAGGACAGATGGCCCCAAGTGAGTTCATTTCATTCAGGAACCAAGTATATATACAGTGGTACCTCGGGTTACATACGCTTCAGGTTACAGACTCTGCTAACCCAGAAATAGTACCTCGGGTTAAGAACTTTGCTTCAGATGAGAACAGAAATCGTGCAGCAGCGGCGCAGCAGGCCCCATTAGCTAAAGTGGTACCTCAGGTTAAGAACAGTTTCAGGTTAAGAACAGACCTCCAGAACGAATTAAGTTCTTAACCCGAGGTACCATATTCTCAGCTGCCTGTTTCGTTAATGTGCTACTCACAACTGAGTAATGCAACTACTTAAAAAGTTTTCAGAGCAACTATAATGTGCCATCACCATTTTGTGCGTTACAAAAAAGAAGAGGGAGGAGACAGTTAATAGATGAAAGAGAGGATATGGAAAGATGGACACATAAAAAAAGCATTAAAAGTGGCTCCCCATGTAACCACATGGGATTAATTCCAGGTAGTGCTGTGCCAATATCCAATATCCGAATGTTTTCTTCTCCAGTGAAAGCAGATTCAATTTTTCCGTCTCATTTGCAACACACTTCAAAATTTCTTTATAATTTTGGTTGGTGCAGTATTGAACTTATCTTATTGTTGTGAGGTAGCCATGGGTAGTGTGTGTGTGTGTGTGTGTGTGTTCCCATTAAACATTCCTCCAGGCCTCTGCAGCCTCCCTAGCTGCCTGTACTTCCTGATCTGAAAAAAGCCCATGGGAAAAGTTACCTTATGCAGCCTACCCCTGGGCTTGAATTTCAAGTGCAGGTAGTCAGAAGTCTGGCTACCAAGTGACCTCAAGATATAAGAATAGTCCTGCTGGATCAGGTCCTAGGCCCACCCACCTTGTTCTCACAGTGGCCACCCAGATGCCCACGGGAAGATCCTGCTTTTAAAGGAAGGCCTTTTAGAAAAAGCTTTAAAAGTAAATTTGCTGCACTTTAAAGAAATAACCATGACTGGCTATCAAGTACACAGTAGACAGCCTCCCCAGCTTCCCAAATGTACAGGAAAGCCCAAATGAGGATGTCATGGGGTTTTGGGAAGGCTGCAGAATGTTGACCACCGGAGAGGTGATTTATAGAATGAAAGAAGAGACACGCCACAAAACCCCTCAGCTGCCTTGAAAGTAAATGCAGCAAAAAAACCCCCCAAAAAACCCTGCATACCATCCATTTGATAATAGATAATTTGTCTACACAATTTATTTTCTCATTAATTGATGGGCAATAAATTTAAAAATGCAGGATATATTTTGGACACCTTATTAATTCCAAGTTTTGAAAAGATTGAACATTACTGATCTTTGTTAGTTCAGTGAATTTCCTTTTCCTCTCTGTTTTTCTACGCTGATCAAGCCTTCCATGTTCTATAGGGGTTTCAGGATGGAGCTTTTTCCAGCCCAGCCTGGAGACACCAGGGATTGATCCCGGGACTTTCGATTCAATATAATCAATCTATGAATCGCTTCACACAGAAAGAGCCCTGAAGTGATTTAGAACGAACACACACACACACAAAATATGATAAAAAAAAATTAATTCAAAGTAAATATACTAAAAGTGTTAACTCTAAAAAGTCAGCCAACAATATAAAAATAACCACCCAGCCCACATAAGGATGAATACTATTTTTTAAAATATCAAAAACAGACCACTAATGATGTCCACTTCTGGGAGAATAAAAATGGTGCCAGAAAGATGATAAGTTGGCATCAGGCAAGCGTCCCTCAGGAAGGCATTCCACAACTGGAGGATTGCCACAGAAAAGGCTCATCGTTTTGGTTGGGGCACACAGGGTCTCAGGTATTGACCTCAGGTTCCATGTGTGTTCATATGAGAAAATGTGGTCCTTCAGGTACTGGGGTCACAAGACATGCATGGCTATTTAGGTCAAAACCAGCACTCAAAAACAAATTGGCAAACAGTGCTGGCCACCCAGGAGCATCCCCAAACTGCACACCTGCTTCTTCATGTTGTGTGTCTCCCATCTGAAATAGGTCACACCACACCCATCTGGATAGGAGAATTGCCTTCTGTCTCTATCTTGTCTGCACTGAGCTTCAGTTTGGTGACCTGCATCAAGCCCATTAATGAAGTCAGACATGAGTTTAGCACACCAACCACCACGCCCCTTACAACGCAAAGGAGAAACAGATCCCTGCATTATCAACATACTGATGACAACATCATCAGATATCCAAAACTCCAGGTCAAGGAGTATCAAGGAGGACACACTCCCCATGTCTCATTTATTTCAGTGAAGGGTGGGCGGATCCATAAATGCAAAAGGATGCTTCCTTCACTGAGATGGATTGAACATGTGACCTTTGGTGACCAGGCAGGTCTGGATGACAGAAGGCAGCCTCTCAGGTAACCCAGTGCCCAATTGTTCAAGGCTTTATTGGCAGCTAAAACAATTCCTTTAACAGGGCTGTTCCATGCTGGTGATAGGTTGTTCCACCTAGCAAACCAGCAACTATATTTTGCACCAGCTGCAGCTTCTTACCAACCTAAAGTGAGGGCCCAGAAAGATTTGTCCAATCTTGACCATTCCTGGCCACTGTGTCTAAGTTATCTGGGACCATGGAAAGTTTCAGCTTGTGTATCAGCCAATACTGGTCATTTTTAGTCACTGAGGCCACATGGATCTCAAGAGACATAGCTGGATCCAAGAGTACCCCTTCAGAGTGAGTGCAACCCCCACGAGAACAGGCAACTGACCTATACCCTGAACCCAGGAACCACTCACACATGGGACCTTCATTCTGTTTATTGGCTTCTTATCCAGCCCGCCATTACAATGGTCTATGACTTGAGCAGCCACACCTGATGCAGATGGAGCAGAGAAAAAGAGCAGTGATTTATTTCAAAGGATGTCATTTTATTCCATCTATGATCAGATCAGCTCCAGTTGTGATCATAACACAATAACAACTGGTGTGTGTTTAGAGAAAACAATGTCTTCTGTAATCTCACTCTGTTCCAGAACCAATAAGTCTCTGTGTGTTTTAATGTTTTTATTCCTTTGCTTCCTGAATAATTTCTAACACAATGATGAAAAGAAACTCGTTTTGGCAAGTATTCAGAGTTCTTTGATGTAAGAGGCAGAAACAGAATGAGCCACTTATTGGAAAACAAACAGTAAAGTTGTCATATTAAAGAAAGGATCTTCAATTTATATTTATGAATTAATAAAAATGTAAATCTACATAGATTTTAGTCAAACAAAAATATTTTTACCATGCAAGTAGTTTATTTTGAAAATTATCATAATTTCTTTTCAGATGATTACCACAGGAACCTTGAATGCTAATATCAATTACTGGTGAGCAATTTCAAGTGACATTTGGGTCAACTTTAAAGTTTGTTAAAGACACACTCAAAACTTTTCCAGATTTAGAGAGCAATCTATCAAGCACTGCTATTCTGTAAACTTAATCCTATCAACCATTAGTGTGTTCCATTTCTGTGGAGTTCCCAGGTAACTGTGGCTGAAATTAAGGAAGGTTGCAGAGCAGCAGGTCTTTATAATATGCTACACCTTTAAAAGAGAATTCCAAAATGTCTGTATTTTGTCCATTGGTATCTATGGTTCTCCTTTCTTCCGTTGCTGAGTAGGAAGTGGGGCAATACTTCATCCCAGCACTTTGCCAGGAAGATCTTAGTTCCAAAAATGCAATAAATAAATGTGTTTTCACTTTGTAAAGAACTAAAACACAGTAAAAGGCCATTAAAGAAGCATATCACCAGGTGCTAAGAAAAGAAAATATGAAAGATCCTCCAGAAGAGAGAGAATGGGGGATGGGGAGCCAGCATGCGAACCCACAAAGAAATGGATTATATTGGGCTTTAACAGGGAGCAAAACTATGGCGATACACCAGATGTACAAAAATGAACAAGATACTCGTACACTGAAAATAATTTTTGGAAGAGGTTTACCTTGAACTTAGGAGAATCTTCCATAGTACCTGAGATACTTCTGCAAATGCTGGATTCTCCAAACCTTGACACCACAGTGGTAAGAACAGTTAAATTATCAGTGGCCAATTGTGAACTCATCCAGTACAGTTTATGCTGAAGAAACCAAAGAAGATAAGACTGATGGCACCAAGACAGATGGGTTAATTGGAGCCCTTAGATAGTTACCACAGATTTAGAGAAAGAGACACAGACACACATGCTTGAAGGAACCTCTGGATAGAGTTCCAGAGGCTCGTAATATGTTTATTTGTTGGGATTGCAGTAAGAATAGTGATCTTTGAACTGAAATGTAGAAGACAAACAGAAGACTGAAGCAGAGAAAGTGTTTGAACCATTTATATTGTAGATAAATTGCCATTTATTGGCAGTGCCATTTTTCTAGACAAAGAGGTGCTGGAACTCACCACAAACACCTCCCGCCTCTTAGAAAGGCAATGGTGCCCACCTGAGAGGTGTCAGACCTGAGTTCCAGCTAAAAAAAAGCCCTGATGGGATCACAGAATCATAGAATTGGAAGGGACCCTAAGGGTCATCTAGTCTAACCCTTTGTAATGCAGGAATATGCTGCTGCCCCATACAGGGATCAAACCTGCAACCTTGGCATTATTAGTGCCATGCTCTAACCAACTGAGCAATATCTAATGGTGATGATGGAAATACTTAAAAAAAGAGTAATAGCTTCCAGCGGTTCTCAACCTATGGGTCCCCAGATGTTGTTGGACTACAGCTCCCATCATCCCTAGCCAGCAAGGCCAGAGCTCAGGGATGATGGGAGTTGTAGTCCAACAACATCTGGGGACCCACAGGTTGAGAATTGCACTCTTCATGTTTACCGACAATCTTATTTGATGGATATAAAGGTTTTCTGGGTGGGGGAAATGTACATGCAATATTTGCACGGCTAGCAAATGTTGGTAACAATTGTGTTTATATTTTGTTTATAATTGTGATTATATTTTTGACATGTCGCCACAGGCTTTTTATCAGAGTCTAAATTTCTATCCATTGGATCTCTTATTACAACGAACCCTCTTCATCAGTGAGGCACTGAATTTTCTTGGATACAGTAACATAACTCAGCATAGGAAAACACGGAAAGCGGGGACAGACAGGCTAAAAAACAATATGAGTAAAAAAAGGGCAACGCTGCTAAATTTGTTTAAATCCTGGATATCCAACACCTAACATGTTTAAAGTATACCTTCTTGAGGGGGGAAATATAGCTCATTGAGTTTTTCATTAGAGCATTACCGGTATATGCTGGGCATTTTACCTCTGATTCAATATCTTATACATAGCTCAGTACAGATGCCATTTTTTAAAAAAACCAGAATTGTAACATTTGTTGTATGATCATTGATCATTTCTACCTTTAGCAGTAGCAGAAGCTGTGAGTAATGTAAGGATTTACATGGTACCCTGTTATTATGAGCTAGTCTCATCAAGATGTAAATTATACTTTAGTCATCTACAATGACGTTAAGGACCACCCTTTACTAGAAAGGTGTGGGGCTATAACTCTCCAGCACAAATTTCTGAAGACAGAAAGTGTGGATTTCTTATAGGCAAAGTTTGAACATTACAGTTTGGGGGTGGGGGAGGCCTATTTTGTGATCTCTTCCACCTACCAACTATGTACAACATGTGATTAAAGCTGAGTTCCCCCAGCACTTTCTTATTTTGATTTGAGAAAACCATTATGCATTATGCTGTTTCAATCACCACAGGCTACTTTTTTTCAAACTGCCCCACTGTTTTCAACAGGCGCCAATTAAGATTCTGGGGTCAAAGAGTTAATTACATCTTCTTACCCACTATGTAGAATTTTCTGATTATTAAACAAGGTTGGATTAAGATGAAAAAGTACCGACACAAATGTTAATGCGTGCCCCTCCTCAAGAAGATTTATCATAATACCATGCTGAAATCTTTTTTTTTTCTAAAGCAGTTTGAGGGGGGGGGAAATCTGAGAGGAAACACTACTAAAATAGATGCTTTTAAGGCATGCAAGTATCTGATTAACAGAGACAGTTTTCTTATTCCTGAAAACAGCTCTAAGCGAGTCAGACAGCAATGATGGGAGATTTTCCTTGTCAGATCTCAGTAAGTCTATATGGTCGACAGGAGGCAAATTATTTTCAGATGTAAAGAGAAGCTGTGGCATATCTAAATAATGATGCTAGTAATTATAATTTATGTTATGTGAATTAGAATAATGTGCAAGGCAGATGTGTAAAATGCTATTGGTCGTGCTTGTTGCTCTACCACAGAGGTTCCAGAGGTTCTAGTGTTTCAATTAATTTTGGCATGGCCTTCTCTTTCTTTTTGTCTTTTGCATGTCACCTTGAGCACGTCTGTACAGAGCACTAATATGCTGATGAACTATTAACCAACTTCTCAGCTACCCCCCCTTTGATACCTCTTAGACAATCGAGGAAAGAAGCTTTCAATCTTGAAGATGGTGAAGTACCTGCATCTGTAAGAACATAAGGTTCACCCAGCATCCTGTTACCAACACTGGTCAACCAGATGCCTATGACAGGAGTGGAGAACATGTGAACATATGTTGCTGGCCGGCAATTCCCATCATCCCTGACCACTGGCTAAGCTGGCTGGAGCTGATAGGAACTGGAGTTCAACAATATCTGGCAGGCCACAAGTTCCCATTCCTGGCCTATGGGAAGTCCTCAATCAGGATATGGCCACAATAGCTTTACTGCCACTGTTGTTCCTCACAGACTAGCATTCTGATTCCAGAGAATGTAGCTTGACTACAGCTACTGACAGCCTTATCCTGTGGTAATGAATTTAAGAGTTTAACCATATGTCATGTGTAGAGGTACTTTCTTTTGTCTACCCTAAATCTTCCACCATGTTTAGGTCCTGAAAACAGTTTTCCTATTCACTTTCTAAAAGTGTACATAGTGTTCCATAATAATCTTTTGCATGTGACTAATGCTTCTGGGGTGAAGTACACACCACACTTTCAAACCACATGTTTTCCTCAAATAATCTTAGGAACTGTCATTTGCCCCTTACAGAGTTAAAATTCCCAGCACCCTTGCCCACTGCAGTGAAGGTCTCTGGATCAGGGCTTCAGTGTTTATCGTAGTTTGTTGAAGGGTCATCTTGCCAAGGAAATTTTGTCCTTGCAATTTTTGAGGTATTTTTTGGGTTATAAAGAGGAATATACCTTGAAATTTTACTACGGTGTCCTTCTAAGGAACATCCTCATATGTTACACAGTATCCATGAAGTCCCTAATTCCTTCCACTATATGTCAACACTACAAAAAAATCCTGTTACTCTGACCTAAACTCCAGTTAGAATGAAGGATTACCAGTAGGCTAGGCTATTTTAATGACAGATTATTTTAAACTAAGCCTTCACCATCTGTTCCACTCCCTAATTATGAATGCAAAAAGAACATATTTCACAATTACATCAGTTAAAAGAAAGATATACATGATTTAAATGTGTGCTTGTGTTCTTTGCCCAATGCAGTCTGCATCTGTGATGCTCCCCTCATAATTCAGGCTCCAATCAGTGGGAAAACCACTCACTCCTGATAAATAGATTTGCTGATATACTAAACTTTTCCTTGGCAAACAGATCATCTTAATTAGAATTTTCTACTGTTAAGACATAATTATATTATAACTGGAGCTAAGCATTAATTTGAGCACAATGCCTGCCACCAATTTATATATGCAGCAGTCAAAAATTGCTAAGGTCTTTTACCCCTACTAAAGACAGGCCAAGCTCGATGTGGATAGCACCCCATGAAGTAAGTTGTCTCTTTTTGCACCAAAGTAAACTAAATGCCTAATTGATACTAATCAATAAATTCAATTCTCTCACCTGTAGTTTGGATAGAGATTGTGGGGTTTTTTAATCCCACAATGGATGATAACGAATTAACCAGTGTCATGATGCTTATCGGCACCATTTTATGAATGGTCACTGTAATCATTTTACATACATCTAAGCTTTGATGTTGCATTTAATTTCCCTCTATCATACAGATAATGCTATTTTCTTTCTCTGAATCCTTGTAACCAGGTATCTGCTAATTCAGGATGACATTCTGTGCACCTGATTCAATGAATTGTAGCCCACAAAAACTTATGCTGCAACAAATTTGATAGGTATTAAGGTGCTACAAGACACTTTGTGTGATGACCCTCAAGTCAGGGATAAAGACGCAGAGTTAGAGGCTTTAGAGTCATTAACTGAAGAGCCAGAGGACCATTAAATCCACTGCTGGTTGGCGAGGGTCTTCTGGACCAGACCCCACAGCACCAGACCCCACGGAGCCTGAGCCAGGATACTCACACAAACCTTCTCCTGGGCCTGAGGAGCTGACTGTCTCCCAACCAACCTCACCTGTCCAACAGGACAGGGAGTGCATCAGGTACGGTATTAGGGAGATGTATTGGCAGATCGCAGATTCTGAGGAGTTTCAGGTGTTACATAGCAATACCGCTTGCATGCCCAGAGATCCTGTGGCTACTGCAACTTTTAAGAAGTTAATCCCGCTTCTTCCTTGGTCTTCTGTGAAATATATTATAACCTGAAATGGTACCATGTGGGAATTCTAATCTCTAGATTAGCCTTAGCACAGTCCCATAGTGGCATCTGGTAGAAGTATCTGCTCCTCTCAGAGTTATCTATGTTGGCCGCTTGCCATGCATAAAGCACTTCTCCAGTCTTGTAAGAATATATAAACACTGTCAAGGCTGCTGATGTACAACCCAAATACCAAAGGTGATTATGTAATATAAGTCCCAAGAACACATCTGTTATCTGAACTCCAGTGCAGACCTACAGCCAGCAATGTGCTGAACACCAGCTGTTAGGAGTCATGTCCGCTGCCATTCAGGGGGTTCCCGGCAGCCCAAGGAAAGGATGCAAGCTTTGCTTTGTTCTTTAGTACCACTTGGTAATATTTATTAAAGAACAGACCCAGTGTGCTTTGTTGCCTTGTCCAAATCCAAGAAGAACCCCTGCCCCTTGGCAGAACAGAAGTACAAAATAAATTTCCATGTGCGGGCCAGAGAGTTGCACTTCTCACAAAGCAGGGGAACACAGGAGAGATGAACTGAGAATAGAGGGAACCTGCTTATTCCGAGCTGTGTGTGCTACCTACACTGGACAATGTTTTTTAAAACTGCATCAGACTGAAGAATAGATAGTGACAAATATGCTGTGCTACAAAGAATCTACATAAAGCAATTACCTATTTAGAACACATCACTATTAAAGGTTGGTTTGGTTATTTAATAAACTTTTTAAATGGCATCCCATTGAATTAGAAAGCCCTCTCAAACTTTGTTCTTCTCAATATGCAACAACATCATAAAAGTACCTTAGTGAGAATTGGCTTTGAGGCTTTAGGGCCCACCTACTGTTTTATCACTGCTAAAATGTCACTATAGCAACCTACAATTTCTCCAATAAATGGAGCTCAGCATTGCTAATTATTGTAGAAAAAATAGCAACAGTGACCTGGGCCTGCTATGTAAATACAAAGTGATATGGAGTGTATTTTAGCTTTAGATAACCTAGCTCTGTTTGGAAAACCAATAAATGTCATCAGTGAAATAGAGAACAATTTAAATGGCCAGAAAGCTGTTTTTGCTCTGCACTCTCTGTAACAAGATTTCTGGAAATAATGAATATGTAATATATAGACAATTAAAAAGAATCAGGAACTGCATGAACTCGGGAATCAACCAACAATAGTAACTGAAATTAGGGAACAGAATGGGTCCCACAACGGTCTGGACAAATGCAGAAAATGGAAGATAAAAGATATGAAAAATGTTATAATTGAAACGGGGAGGGTGATCCAGAAGAAAAAGAACCCAAAGGATGGCAAGAAGAGTTTGGATTTGATATCCCGCTTTATCACTACCCGAAGGAGTCTCAAAGCGGCTAACATTCTCCTTTCCCTTCCTCCCCCACAACAAACACTCTGTGAGGTGAGTGGGGCTGAGAGACTTCAGACTGGCCCAAGGTCACCCAGCAGCTGCATGTGGAGGAGCAGGGGCGCGAACCCGGTTCACCGGAATACAAGTCTACCGCTCTTAACCACTACACCACACTGGCTCTCAAGGTATGGATGGCGCTGGATACAGATCTTAGTAAATGGTAAATGGAAAGAAAAGAGTAATGGGCCTTGTACTTCAAAGAATCTTCTGAAGTAGGTACATGGTCCAATTTTGATTGTGAAGCCAGCTGAGTTAATGGTCAGCTGACCAACAGGAACATCATGTGATTAAGGCTTTGGGGTTTGCCAGTTTGCAAGGCTGAAGAAAGCGTAAATAAAAGGGAAATTTCTTGTGAAACTGTCTTATGCAAGGAAGAGCCCTGGCTGCTTCATTCAAGCTAAAAGGGAAGGCCAGTGTAAAAACAGGGATTCCAGTCCAAGGTAACTAGCCCATGAATCTGTTGTTGTTGTTGTTAACCCAAATTTTGCCCTAAGGTCCCAGGGCTGGTTAAAACAATTAAAAGATGATGCTAAAAACAGTTTTGAACAATTTATAACCACATAAATAGGGTGAGTCCTAAAATATATATTTAAAGTGTCAAAAGCCAGGGTAAAGAGGTGTCTTCAGCATTGCCAGAAGCTGTATAATGACGATGCCACCCACACTTCTGTGTGAAGGGAGTTCCACAATAGCCGTTGCCTCTCCTGGGATACCACCACCCTGAGATACTGAGGGCGGTGAAACAACCAATAGAACCCCTCTGCCAATCTGAACACCTGAGAGGTGTGTTACACAAAAGCTTATAAACTGATAATCAAACACTTTGTCCAACAACACAATGTCTTGAAAAACTTCTTGCTCATTATGTAGTTCATCTAACTGAGCTCCCTCTCCTCTCTATCTTCAAATTCTTCAATACTTGCTATAATAACAACAACAACAACAACAACAACAACAACAACAACAACAACAACAATAATAATAATAATAATAATAATAATTATTAATAATAATTTATTATTTATACCCCGCCCATCTGGCTGAGTTTCCCCAGCCACTCTGGGCGGCTCCCAATCAAGTGTTAAAAACAGTACAGCGTTACATATTAAAAACTTCCCTGAACAGGGCTGCCTTAAGATGTCTTCTGAATGTCAGGTAATTATTTATCTCTTTGACATCTGATGGGAGGGCGTTCCACAGGGCGGGCGCCACTACCAAGAAGGCCCTCTGTCTGGTTCCCTGTAGCCTCACTTCTCGTAATGAGGGAACCGCCAGAAGGCCCTCGGCGCTGGATCTCAGTGTCCGGGCTGAATGATGGGGGTGGAGACGCTCCTTCAGGTATACTGGACCAAGGCCGTTTAGGGCTTTAAAGGTCAGCACCAACACTTTGAACCGTGCTTGGAAACGTACTGCTGATGTTCAGATTATAATGAAAGTTAATCAGAAATCAAAACTTCTTTTTTACCTCAGGGATCTATAAAGTAGCAAGGCAAAGAGGGCAGTGCTTTTAATCCAACATGATTTATTTGGAACAGTAATATTAATCCAATAACATGGTGAGCATTTTACTCCAGAAAATAAGTTGCTACTCCAGAAAAGTTTGATCTAGTGGCTTGAAGTCAAACAAATGTCAAATGCTGCAAAGATCCTGCTTTGCAAAACATTTGTTGGGCTTCAAATAATATTTTCAAAATCAAAGTCTCATCGAATAACAAAATTACACAGCAATAATATTAAAGCCAGTTTTCCTGAAACTTATTCTTATTCTGTTGTTTATTCTCTTTTCACCGGCCTGTTGCACAGTGTGTACAATGAACAATGCTAATCCATGTCTCATCTCCCCCCACCCAAAGCCAATGATATCACCATACATGGAGGTGAATTGCTTAGTGCAGTGGTTCCCAATTAGGGGTGTGGGGACCCCTGGGGGTCCACGGAACACACCCAGGGGGTCTGTGGCCCCATCTCTTGCCTCCGCCCCCCAACTATTTTTTGGTCATTTTTGCATGGTATTATCACAGATTTTATTATCTGTTTTAACACTGTGCAATTTTTCAATATATTGGCCAAAATCAGTTTTGAAACCACACTGCGATAATGATTTTGATAATGATTTCGCTCCTTGCACAAGGGAAAGCAGGGCAGCCCATTTCCAGACACTGCCAATATTGCACGATGATTGCACATGTCTGACATCAGCATGCCCACGGCATGTGCTGACATCCCACACCTGGGTGCATTTTTGCAAGGGGGCGCGACCTGGTGCCCCCCCCAGGCTCCCTCATTGGAGCCTGGCTCCGAGCAGCAGCTCCTCTCTTGGGTCAGGTCTGACCCAGGGGCAGAGGTTAGGGGAAGCAGTGGTGGCAGCAGCAGTGGGTTGCATGCAAGAGGGAGCAGCCAGCTCCCTCACACTCAGCTCCAGCTATGCTGTGGCAGAGAGTCGAGGCAGCAGTCGAGGCAGTGGTTGAGGCCTCTTCACGGGGAATGTTGTGGGGGATGGAACCCCCAGAGCCCCCTGCACCTGGCACCTATGCCTCACACTGAAGGAAAACAGGGCAGCTGATTGCGGAGCGCTGCCTTCCCCCGGCAGAGAACGGGGCAGCTGATTGCCCTCACTTCAAGGCACTGGGGCACTACCTCCCCCTGGCACTGAGGCAGAGCAGCTTTTCTTAGTTAGCAGGAAAGCTGCAGCAGCCACAGTGCAACTGCATCTTCACTGGCTGCCCTGCTGACTGACTGCGGCTTGATCCCCATCCCCTCTCACTCAGACCATGAGGTGGTGGTAACTCCACTTCCTTTCCTCTCCCCACCCATCCGATCTCTGCAGCTGCTCCTTCCCTCATCCCCATGCCTGATCTTCAATGTCAAACATTATGATATATCGGAATATTGCAATGTTTAGCTGGTGATATATAACGATGTTGAAAACCAGATATTGTCTGGTTTGGTTTTTTTTAGTACACCTAAAATCCTTTGCTTATTAGGGGATACCCCACATTTTGTTCAAAAAATTGCTTTGCAGATGCAACTACTGTAGAACTATTGAATTTTTCAAAAGTAGGGGGTCCGTGGCTTGGCTTTTGAAAAATAGAGAGTCCTCAGTAATTAGCTAATTGGGAACCACTGGCTTAGCTTAGTCCTGACATTGCGACAGTAGCTAAGCAGAGGAAGATTTGTTGGTAAAGTCTACTGTGCAGATAAAACTACTGGTTGGAAGTGGTTTGATGTTTCATTCAATGCTAGCACAGTGAAAGTCAACCAGAGGGATAGGTTATTTTAATTTATATGTTAGGCTTCACTAGGATTAAGGTTTTAATAGTCTGATGACCTGCTGTGGCATGAAGCTCTTGGATGGTTTTAAATTCCAGATAGTGTATGGAGGGTATCTATGCAAACAGCTTTCACTGAGTTGATACGCTGAATAGAAGAGTAGATATACTATAACAGGAGAAATGCCTCTATTGAATTCCATGATTTCTAGAGCCCCATATACACATTTGATATGATAAATGCATTTGCAATACTTGCCATCGCTTCAACAATATCAAAATATTTGTCACTTGTATTCTGTGCAGCTGGATTGAAAGTATGCAATAACCCGTATATTTCTCCTACAAAGAGGAGCTGTATCATTTTTTAAATTTCTTCTTACAAAGGACTGCATTGCTAGGCACTTGCACTGAACCTGTTCTAATTCTTATTGTGGCTGAAAACATAACACATACATCAATATAAACCTCCAAGGTGAACTTTTAAAAGGAAGAAATTAGAACCACTTTTTGAACAAAGTATTTGTATATTGAAGGAGAGATGTATGGGGAGGGAGAAAGAATTTGTGAGGGAGGAAGAAATGGCTGCCACATGCAATTAAAATTTCCTATTGTGGGAGTTGGATATTAAAGCACTGACCTTTCTGAGGATGCCTGATCATGCTGAACATGTATGATTGAAATGGGTTCTACAGTTTTAGTACCAGGGAGACCAGACAAAAGATCACAAGACACTTGGTGCAAAACGAATGACAAATATTTAGAGTGAAGCAGAGATTATATATCTCTTGCCTTAAGAGCAGGATCACCACAAATTAAAGTATTCCTACAGCTTCTGTTCTTAAAATTTACAGGATTCCTGTTTGTAAAAAAGAAATACGTGAAAAGTGTAACTGCTGTGTATCAAGATGTACTGGAACATACTTTACAAAAATTTAACCCACAAAACACTACTGGGTCACACACACACACTTAAAGTACATGCCTTCCCCTTAAAAATCCTGGGTAATTTGTTAAAGGTTCTGGGAAATGTAGTTCTGGCTAGAGGTAAACTACAGTTCACAAGACTCTTGAACAGAAGCAGTGAGCTTTAAATGTATGGTGTGGATGAGACCGGGCAGTGATATGTGGTTTACATTCTGCTTTTTCATATCTCTTTCTTGTGTCCTAGGATATCATTATGAAATCAACAGTGTACCAACTCTAGAGTACAATCCTAAGCATACTTCTCAAAAAGTAAATACCACTAAACTCAGTGAAACTAACTTCTAAGGAAACATGCTTCATAACAGGCTGAAACATTTATTTCATAAAAGTTAAATGCCATTTGAGTGTAAAAACAAAAACAAAACCCTCAAATAGATTTACAAAAAGATAAAAAAAATAAAATAAAGATTTACAGCAGTATTTTAAAACACACAAACCCTAAAATAGTAAAACAGATTAAAAATTACCTCAACTTTCTAGGCATTTTGGTAGGCCTGGAGAAACAAGAATGCTTTCATCAGGCACCAAAAAGAGTGCATTGAGGCACCTTCTTGATCTCAATAGGCAGGGAGTTCCAGAGTGTAGATGCTGCCACACTAAATGACCGAGTTCTGACAAGTGCAGAATGAGTCTTATGATAAACATATTTCACATATGCAGGAAAAAATGTGTTACATTATGATTTCAAAATGCAGGTGGCAGACTACTTGTATGAATGCTGTTCTTCCGCATTAAAAAGCACCGCCTCCACCAAAAGATCTTGTTGCCAAGAGAGGATGTCCCTCTGCTGCTTTGGGTGCTTTTCCAGCACCGTGACCCAAAAGAAACCTTTTGCCTGAAAAGGACTTGGTATGATGGACCAGCCGGATTGGAAGTGTACTTGTTCTTTATTCATATGGACTAGGGAGAGAGCACACCCTCTAATTTGAAAAGTGTGTCCTGAGGTCGTACATAAAAGCTGCTTTTGCGCATAACATAATCAAGCCTCATTGTGTACCTACTGAATTTGCCATTCCGTGCCACAAAGAGGAATGGCATTGTACAGAGTGGTACAACTATTGCAAACAAACCTAGGAAAATCCCTGAGTTCTTCACCCTTCCTGGGTTCCCATCTGCCCTCCACAGTTTTTGCCCCCCAACAGAGGCATGGTTGCAAGGGGAAGTGATCTTCCCCTAGATCACTATTTCAGTGAAATTGTCTCATGCATGTGTGTTCCAGAAGAACTAAATGTGGAGTAGTTTGAAGGTCTGTTTAAAAACCCATGTTCTTAGAAAGCATTGTCACAGCTTTCCTGCATGTAGAAAACTAACAAAACAGTGAGGCCTGAACTTTTTCTGTGCCCCTCCTGTACCTTGGATCCCGAACGCCTTGTAAGTCAAACGTTTTGGCTCCTGAATGCAGCAAACTGGAAGTGAGTGTTCCAGTCTGCGAACGTTCTTTGGAACCCAAACATCCAATGGGGCTTCCGCGGCTTCTGATTGGCTGCAGGAGCTTCATGCAGCCAATCAGAAGCCACACTTTGGTTTCTGAATGTTTTGGAAGTCGAACAGACTTCTGGAATGGATTCTGTTTGACTTCCAAGGTACAGCTGTACCATTTTTTCTACTGGCAGGGAGTTTTTGAATGGTTTGTTTTTGAACAGGGGAAATAGGCACACAATCTGTACATTGTATTTTGAAGTATCAGAATCACAGAAGGGAAGTATCATCGGGGCGGAGGAAGGGGTGGGGTGGGTGCAGACCACCCCGGGTGTCACCACTGAGGGGGGTGACAAATTGGCATGTGACACTCACCGCGGGGCCTGCAGTGCACCCGAACCACGCGTCTCTCCTGGGAGAGACGTGGTGGCTTGGGCTTGCGAAGGCTCCGCGCTGCCCAAACAGTCCACCCACTGCCTCCCCCACACAGCTGTAGGGCAGCTGAATGGGAGGAGGCCGGCAGACTCCGGAGGCTCTGTGGTGCGCCCCACCCCTGGGCGCGCCACCCCAGGCATCCAAGCGGCTTCCTCCACCACTGAGTACTACAGGTGGGTCCCCCCCCTATAACACATGCATAGGTTCAAAACACAGAGAAATATCCTGGGTGTTACTCAAGACTGATGGCACTTTCGCCAAAAGCCCAAGAATTATGTCTGGAGCTGAAACAGCATTTCGGTACAGAAGTGAATTTGACTTAAGAGAAGTGGGAGTAAAGGACTTCAGAGTTATATTTTTACCTGCCAGCTTGACGGGGGGGGGGGGGGATCTGGAGGATGCATGAAATTGAGCTCCCTCCTCTTCCTTGTGTCTGTGACCAGGCTGCTTCTCCCTCACGCAGACAAGCTCTTTCCCCCTTAGTTCACTCTCTTTTCCATGCTATTTCCTTTCCTTTCTTCCACCAAGGATGAGGAATCTGTGGCTCTCCAGATGCTGTTGGACCACAACTCCCATCAGCCTCAGCCAGGATGGCTAAAGGTCAGGGAAGATGGGAGCTGAAGTCCAACAACATATGGAGGGCCACAGGTTCCCCATCCCTGCTTGTATCAAATCCTTACTCCTGTCTTTCACCATCCTCAGAGCTCGTTCCTCCTCCTCCTCTCCCTCCGCTGCATGTCATCCAGCAATTTCCCACTTTCTAATGTATTCCCCCCACCCTGATACCAGTATCTGGGCCAGTGCTGCCAACCATCCAGACGTCACAAAGTGACAGACAAAAATACAAAAGAAACAGGACTGCTAATCTCACTTTAGGCTGCAGGAAATGCTGATTTCCCCTCTCCTCCTGAGCTCACCAGCTATTTAATCCCACTGTAGGTAAGGATAAGTATGGATCTTATTTGCTTCCAATGCACTTGCATAAATATAAGCATGTCAACTTGCAGCACGGAACTGTTTTCTTTTGGGTGGAAGTGGTTCAGGTCATTTTAATACAAAGTAGGTCTCAATTCTGTGCGGAGTGACTTCAGAGTAAGTTCCATTGTACCCAGTGGAACTTACCTCCATGCTTAGGACTGAGTTGCAGGCTTACAGAAGTATCTACATATAATTGCATTTACACATAAGCAAGTTTGAGAAATTCATTATTTTATGGATTCCAGTGCAAACTGACCCAATTCACACCTCTCTGACTAGTATGTGTATTGGAATGTAATTATCCTTTGGATTTCACACTGCTCTAATTTTTTCTTTGCAGTTCTTGGCTCAAAAGAAAAAGAAAAAACCCAAAATGTGTTTAAAATGCATATTTTAGGATGTAGTGTCTTTATAAATGTGTACTTTGAAATAAAATAAATTTAGAAAGGCATATTTTGTGAGAAAACACATTCACAAATATGGATTTAAATATGAGTGTCCATGTGTTGCTGTTGTTGTTTATATGCAGATTAATGTGGCAATGGGATGGGATGGAATAATGAATTAGCATATGCAAAAACTGACACAGACCAGACATAATCTGATCTGCCCATGTCTCTTTACACAATAATGTTCTCTTTTCTAATGTCCTACGAAACCTCTGAGGATATTTCCTCAACACCATTTCTTTTTGTGTTTCCAGTTACATTTGCCAGGTGTGACCACACCTTGAACAGATGCAGCCCACTGACCCTTCCTATGCCTGCCAACTAAGAAGCAAAACCTACTGAATCCAATGTGACTTACTCCCTAGTAGGTGCACACTACATTTCAACCTTAACAGCATGGCTATACTAGCCAAGATCAGGCAGAGCTCAGAAACTAGTGAAAGGGAACAAAAATGGTGATTAATGTAGATTAATCAGAAACACACCAGCTATTTCTAGATTGGAAACTTCTTTTGCAGAAAGGCAGTGAGAAACATGTTGTGGGGGGTTAAAATACAGGCAACTCCCCGATGCTGAGGGGTTTGCATTCTGGGTCAAAGCGTGAATTGGCAGAGTACCCATAAGCCCGCCCTGCCCCATTATGACTCCAACCTGCCCCTGTTCCTCCCTCTTTCAGGTCCAAGAGGCCCTGCACATCGGTGGTCACACATCAATTGGACGCACCTGAAATGGTCACCACTTGTCATAATATGTCATATGTAGGCTTTGGGAAAGGCATTGGGTATGTATCTGGAATCAACCAACCTGACTGCTGATTACCGTAGGCTGGATCAACCCTGGGCTTAAGGTCACCCTGTGACATTCATCAAGTCAGGGCAATCCCACTAGGACTGCCAATTTGGAGGGGTGCTATGGCCTTCAGTCCCCGGATGGGCTCCTGGATAAAGGCACCCCTTCCTGGACCCCTTTGGCAGGGTACCCAATTGGCCAAGGATACCGCCTTATCCACCAAGAAGCTGTGACGATTGCTATGAAACAGGTGAAGCCTCCAGACTGGCCCAATTTGTCTGCCGGAAAATTCCTCCCTGGGCCTGAATACAGCAACTGATTCTTCCATAGCCAGGTCCCAGTTGCTCACCTTCAGGCAGGATCAAAACAATACACAGGGCGGGTGGGAAATCCCACCACGAAATGGACTGGGAGGCTTCAGCGAGGTTTACTTATGTAAGATAAAAGCATACAGAACTGCTGCTGTTAGTGCATCAGTATGCACTGGAACAGTGGCGACACGTATGACAATATATTCTAATGTCTTTCTGACACAACCAATTCTCATATTCCTTTGTCCAAACAGGAAAAATGAGCCACTGCTTCCATTTTCTAATTGCCAGACTGCATTCATTACAGAGCCAAATCACACGGTATCATTCTGTATTCTTTCCCCAATGATACCTTATCATACACCCCTGCCATTAACCACTAGCTCCAGCAACCCGGGGACACTTGAGATGTGTTCATGCATGCAACGGGAGCTATTCCTACAATCTCCATGGCACTTTTTGGAGCAGTTCAGTTTTCAAGAACTGCCGCAACTCACTGCAGAGTTGTACACATGAGTTTGACCAAACTGCGGGAAGTGGTGGAAGACAGGAATGCCTGGCGTGCTCTGGTCCATGGGGTCACGAAGAGTCGGACACAACTAAACGACTAAACAACATCCATTTTATTTATTTTGTTTTATTTTCTTAAATTATGTCCTGCTCTTCCTTCCAAAGGAGCTCAGTACTATATATTCCACACAGAACATAGGGGATCATAATTTGATTTTCCAAGAAAGCAGAGCTACATTGTACAGCATTATAAATGAACTATTAAGCATAATATTCATAAAATGAGGGTTGCTTCAAAATGTTATATACACACAAAGTCCTTCCTCCCATATACTTGAATGCATGTATTTGAAAGCAGTCGTTTCTGTATGGATAATGCCCTAGCAGAAACTGCTCTTGCAAGTATTACAGTCTTAAATAGCATTTACTGTGTTGCTGAACACAGCAGGTGGCATCATGATTTAGCACAGTGAGCAAATACATATGGCTGCTTGAGCCAAACTTTTAGAATGGATAAACCGATTTTCTAGGCCCTGGTTTAATGGACTAGAAATGAGCTAAAAGGCAACTAAATCACTGTACATATGCTGGAAACGTGCTGCGTTGAGTGAACTTACTAATATCAAGTGCTGTGCTTAAGACAACATAAAAGCCGATCATAGGTCTTGCCACCAATGAACGGTTCACCTCGAGTTCTTTCCCTTTACTGTTTTCAAGTGTACGCCAGTACCAGACCAAACACCGTAGAGGTGAAACACAAAGGTAAAAGCAAGAACTCAGTCTTTTTCAGTCTGAAATCGATGGACAGAGAGAGCACATTAACCAAGAGGTTAATAAAAAGAGGCTGCCCTAGACAGTAACATAAAGAGCTCTGATATATCTTCCTCCTACCAGAGCTGTTCGTAATGCCAGTTTTCCCTGAGACCTGCAATAGATTTTCCGAGCGTAGATTCGCGTCATCTCACTTTTTGCCTTGTTCCAATTTTATGTTTGCATTTTATTTTCTCATTTCCTGTCTACTACTCCCCTGTTCCTCTTTCCTAGCTTGATGTTTACAGAGACCTTTACTAGAATTGCAGGGTTTGGAAAGATCCCATTTTTTTTCCTTTGTAGCAATGCCTACACTTCTTTCTCAGGGAATAGATAAGTTTACCTGGAAAATAAAAAGCTAATTCAACCTTTTGCTCATCAACAAAGTATGTCTTGTTGAAGCCAGGAATAAGTTAATAAAACAGGGGGAAAGCTTGCTGCCTTTTTTTTTTTTAAAGAAAGCTCCTTGGGGTTATAAACGAACAATGTTGTTTTTTCTTCCCAGCGTGCAAGGATTTAATTAAGTGATAACAGTCACCTTGGGGTGGCTGCACAAGGCAATAATATCTAGGTGAAGAAAAATGCTGAAGAGAGTTGAGTACAGTCAATTTATCTTCAGAGAAGGCAATAAATGAACAAAGCATAGGTATTTGGCTGATTGTTTTGGAATGTTTCCATTACTGATAAGTATCAAAATAAAAAAGGACAAAGATTTGGTATTTTCAGTATCTGAAATGTATTAAATACAGGAGGAGAGGAAGGAATAAATCGGCATGAGGTCATGTCCTGGAGTTCTAATTGCAATTTGTTTGGTAATTATTCAAACTAAACACAGAACAAGGGAACATATATATATATATGTATATAGACAGAACAGACAGTACAATAGTCAGCGTCTATATTTATAGCAAGTACACAATTCGGAATCGATTTCAGATGGGGGGGGGAGTGGCAAGTGTAGAAGGAAAACAAAAACCTGGTGTGATACTAACATGTTCTGTTTCTTTGTGGCCAGTGGCCATGACTCAGAACGAGTGGAAAGCTGTTTACAGAACCAGCTATGAAATGAGTAGTACACTCAGTTACCAAGGTAAGTCTGCATTCTGTGGGGAATAGAAGGCTGAAAATAGAAGGGAAAGAAGGTAGAAAGATGGCTGAACAGAACACCCCCCAATCCAAAACCTTTACCATGATGACCACTTGGGAGGCTTTTTATTTTATTTTATTTCCCATCCCTTGTATTTTTTGTGGTTTTGCAATTTTCATCTGTTCATTTCTCTCAGTTCCCATAACTTTTATTACTTCTTAATTACTGTTCATCTACAGTTTTGAAAGTCGTAGCCCTTAGAAAACCAGGTCTGTTCTGGGCGTCATTAGCAAAGGGATTTTCAGTGCAACCAATCGTAGGCACCCACAAAATACTTTCCGTACATTTTAGGGATTCATTTTACTTTATCGACAGCATTCATAACCCACCCTATAACAAAAGGCCCTCAGGAAAGGTTAGGACATTTTCAAAAGTTAAGCGTCAAAGCACTATAATGATAAAAGAATAACAATAAAATACGATGTAGAACAAAACTCAAGAAGCAGAGAATTAAAAGAAGAAGAATACTAAAACAGTTCAACAGGTTAAAACAGATAAGAAAAGCCTTAAAAAAAGTTCTTTGCAAAGTAAGTGCCAGTTCAGCCTCTCTGTGAAAACCCTTCCATAAAACCAGAGTGTCCCTATTGAAACTGCTCTTTCACCAATACAGTGGTACCTCGGGTTACAGGCGCTTCAGGTTACAGACTCTGCTAACCCAGAAATAGTACCTTGGGTTAAGAACTTTGCTTCAGGATGAGAACAGAAAACGTGCAGCGGCGGCGCGGGAGGCCCCATTAGCTAAAGTGGTACCTCAAGTTAAGAACAGTTTCAGGTTAAGAACGGACCTCCGGAACGAATCAAGTTCTTAACCCGAGGTACCACTAATTTGCACTTCATCTGGTGGGGGAACTCGAATAAGGAAAATCTGTTTAGGCTTGTTAAATTACAACACTGCATGTTTATTTTTGCATGAGACCGTAAAAGTGAATGATGGATCACTGACACATTGTGTATATCCACACAAGAATGTATCATAATGTGTATCGTCTACCCTGCCATTAGAGTGTGGGCATTAATTCTACAACAGCTCTCTAAGAAATGAGCATTTCCCTGGTTCATCAACCTTGAATTTAGGCCTCGTGAGAACAGAGTGAAAACTAACAAATAAGTAAAGGAATAAATGAGTAGAATGCAAAGATCACATGAATGATATCTGAGCTTAACTACAGCTTTTAACATAGGCCTATTTGTTGGAACATTTTAAAAATAGAAAAGTAGGAAAGACCAGATGAATAATTTTTATTTAGTATTTATTTCAGTATTTGGGATATTTAAGTATAAATATTTCAGTGTTTATATTTAGTGTTTATTTCATTTTTTATTTAAGATAAAGCACTTTTAAGAGAGGATACAGGGAACTTCAAGCAAAGAAAAAAAGCGGGACTACTCTTCTGATATTTAATATTGTTGAAGGAAACCATTTCACTCTTGACTCAGCATCTTCTCTCAGGGATACATTTCATAGTGTCTATAGTGATGCTTGTCAGGTGTGTGGTTTCATGAACCAGAAAGTCATAGACTTCTGACATGAATCAAAAGTGGAGTGGCCAGATGTTCTACTTTACAGAGGATAGCCCTCTATTTGAAGGGCTGTCATAGAACAGTCCTCTGTCTGAAGTGCTCCTCTGTCCGTTTTAAGATAAAAGAAGGGGTAGCAGGGGCCTTGGTGCTGGCCTGGTTATTGGAGAAATCATTGGATGGGGGAATGAGCAGGCACACAGGGCACCAGTCACAGCAAATCATCATGAATAGAACAATCAAGTGATGTTTGTGATAAAGCATTGTTGCATGCCACCCTAATCTCCAAGCAGTGTGATATTCTGGAGGTTCAGGGTTTGATTTCCTTGGAATGAGGAGAAGCAGAGACAGTGGTGTCTTTTTATGATGTATGGCTTATTTACACATCTTCCAGAATAACTTAAGATGCTCAAAGATGCAGGTAAACATCCTGAACAAGCAGCAGAGCTGAAAGAGCAGTTCCGAAAATGTAAGCGGTGACTTGTCGCACAAGATTCTATACAATTAAGCAAGTTGCCCGTGTGATGCGCAGTAACGATTCAGGTCTGCATTTATAACTGATAAGAGTTTAGCATTTTTAAATTCTGAGTATGGAGCAATGCACGATTGTGGAAGCCATGTATGTATCATTTGGATGTTGTGAAATCTTTACAGTGGTCCCCCGCAAGACGAATGCCTCGCAAGACGAAAAACTCGCTAGACAAAAGGGTTTTGCGTTTTTTGAGCTGCTTCGCAAGACGAATTTCCCTATGGGCTTGCTTCGCAAGACAAAAACGTCTAGCAAATTTGTTTCCTTTTTCTTAAAACCATTAATACCCAGGGTACATTGCTTGAAGAGGTGCAGTTGCAACTTGACTTCGAGGAGCAACTCATAGCACGCAGTGTGGTAGCCTTTTTTGAGGTTTTTGAAGACTTTTTGGGGGGTTTTGGATTTTGGGTTGGGGTGTTTGGAATTCAAGGGCTTGGTTCTGGGTTTGAATTTCAGTGTGGTGGGTGGCTGGGTGCTTTTGAATTTTTTGGATGTGAAGCACTGATTTTTTTTTGGGGGGGGGGGGTTGTGA
The DNA here is from genome assembly GCF_965113315.1 of Podarcis vaucheri. Classification (NCBI taxonomy): domain Eukaryota; kingdom Metazoa; phylum Chordata; class Lepidosauria; order Squamata; family Lacertidae; genus Podarcis; species Podarcis vaucheri. The sequence continues at coordinate 36,172,246 of NC_138759.1, forward strand.
AGGTAGGAGCTGTGCTGCCATGGGACCCAAGAAGACTGCTGCTGCAGAGGCCAGCAAGGGGAAGAAGGCGAAGGTTACGCTGGAAATGAAGGAGATCATCCGGAAGCACGACAGTAGAATGCATGTGACAGACCTCACCAGGGAATACAGGAGGAATCCATCGACCATTGGGACCATCCTGAAGATGAGGGAGAAGATCCTTGCGACTGATGCAGCCAAGGGAGTCACCAGGATCGTGAAGAACCACCCAGCTGTTCTGGAGGAGGTTGAGAAGTTGCTGCTCATCTGGTTAGAAGAGAAGCAGCGTGCAGGGGACACAGTGACTGAGGCCGTCATTTGTGAGAAGGCCAAGGCCTTGCACGCAGACCTCGTCCGGGAACAGCCGGGAACCTCAGACGAGCCAGAAGTCTTCAAGGTAAGCAGAGGCTGGTTTGACCGGTTCAAGACAAGATCTGGAATCCACAGCGTGGTCAGGCATGGAGAGGCTGCCAGTTCTGATGTTTCTGAGGAACGGCTGTCCTCCAAAGAACTGAGGGACATTTGCCTGAAGTGGAAGGATGTGCAGGCTTTTGCACAGCGGCACCACCCTGACAAGCACGTGGCACATGACCTTGCGAACACTTTTGATACAAGGGTCATGTCACCTTTCAGGGAGGTGCTGAAAAGGTGGATGAAGCAGCAGACCATAGACAGGTTCTTCAGCAAGAAGCAAAGAGTGGAAGAGGAACCTTCTTCGAGGTGTCCCCCAGAGTCTTAGAAAATGTACTGTACACTTTGTTGATTTTTAAATGTTTTTCTGTCATGTTTAGAAACTTAATTTATTGTCCCTTCAATTTTTGAAATGCTCTTTACAGTATGTGTGACTTTAAAGAGCACTTAATAAACTCTTGTTGTACCAAATTTGGCTTTGTTTGGACTTTTTTTGACCATACGAACGCATTAATTGAATTTCAATGCATTCCTATGGGATTTCGTGCTTCGCAAGACGAAAAATTCGCTAGACGAAAAAACTCGCGGAACGAATTAATTTCGTCTTGCGAGGCACCACTGTATTTCAGCTTTGAGGGATAGGTGTAGTACTAGTATTCTGGAAGATGAAAATAGCTGGGAAAATAAAACTGAACAAGGCTATCAAGTCTCAATGCCAACAGAAACAAAGCCCACATAACTGCAATTGCATCTGATCACTGTTTGTAACCTTGACTTCTCTCTTCTCCCCACTTCCCAGCACGTTGAAATTAAGCATTGCAAAGAGTTTGGGGCATAATGTTATCACACACAGCCATGTACACTGATACTATATAATAAAAATTACTATGGAGTTACCCCAGTTTGTGCTCACAACAACCCTGGGAAGTAGGTCAGGCTGACTGCTAATGATTTCTCCAATAACCTGTTAAGTAAGCCTTATAATGTGTGAATGGAATTCATTTTTCTCTCAGTTAATGCACAGCAACCAACAAGACACAGTGTGATATGTTCATATATTTTTAAAGGAAATTTGGGAGTTGGAATTATCATGGAGTGGAAGGGACGGCTTGGCAGTGGGCAGAAGCCACCGTTTTTGCCATTCCAGCTCCATTTCCTTTTTGTTATCTGAATGTTTGCCGAATCCAGAGTAGGCATGTGGAGACCTCCTTTCCCCTTCAGAATAGGGAGAGGGTTTTTGAAAGACCTTCTAAGAGGAAAGAAGAACAAACAAACAAACAAACGGAAGAGGGAGTTTCACTGACCAGCTCAATTTGGATCCTATCCAAGGTCTAGCAGTCTGCAGTAATGCTATACCGACCTAATTTAATAATAAAAGACATGCGGCCAGTCTTGAATGGAGGGGAAGAGCAGGAAGACACAAATTGGAAATTGGTTTGAGGTTCACAACTGTCCCATCAAATAAACTGCTTTGCTTCCAGTGCAGCAGAGTGAAATGGAGTCTTGTAGTAGTTCATCCTCTTAATGTGATGAGACCTTGCCTGCAGCAACTATTGAGGAGGGCTCGTATCACATCTGAGAGTGGGTAGCCATGAAACAGGAAAGTGGTTTGTGACATTTAGGGTGCTGTACTCCTCTGGAATTTAAAAAAAGAAGCAGAAGCAACCCCCACGCTCCCCATTTTTCCTTTATCTTTGGAAAACCCCTAACTTTGGAAATGGTAAATATTGCTGAGAGAAATCTAATGAAAATATTGCAGAAATCCATATTTATATCATAATAGGACCTACTTTGGAGATGGAATATACATAAAGAGTGCACACACACACACACACAGAGAGAGAGAGAGAGAGAGAGAGAGAGAGAGAGAGAGAGATGCTAAAAGCAATGAGTCGGATCCAGATTTCCCATAAACAGAATTCCACTCTTGGGAGACTCCAACTGGCAATGGGAGCAGATGGAAACTCATTTGTGTTACTCCTCCTTTGGCCTGTTCCCCCTCCCCCCAAAAAGAAGAGAAGAAGAAGAAGAAGAAGAGTTTGGATTTGATATCCCGCTTTATCACTACCCGAAGGAGTCTCAAAGCGGCTAACATTCTCCTTTCCCTTCTTCGCCCACAACAAATACTCTGAGGTGAGTGTTGGACCAGTGTTTAGAGGCAGAGAAGGGCTGGATTGGGGCTAATCAACTGAGGCTGAGACCTGATAATCTATTAGTACTGTGAATGGGTGGTTCCCATACCCAGAAATTAGGTGTATGACATGTCCTGGGAGGGGTTGCACTCCTTTGGAAGGGTTTGTAGCCTGGAAGGACTGTTCTGGAGGGCTGAGGGTCCCTAGAGAAGAGTGTGGAAGGTGGTTGCTGCAGTACAGGTGAAAATGTCTGTTCCTCATGCAGGGGCCTAAGCTTGGAGCCCCTGATGCAAATCTATGAGATGGGCATGTCTGGACCCAAAGCACTGAAATTTAGGACTATAATTTTATACAATAAAGGTCAGCACAGGTAAGAACTGGCAGTCTCAAGAAATATATTAGACAATGAGACAAGGCCAGAATATAGAAATGCTAATACAGTGGTGCCTCGCAAGACGAAATTAATCCGTTCCGCGAGTCTCTTCGTCTAGCGTTTTTTTCGTCTTGCGAAGCAACCCTATTAGCGGCTTAGCGCTATTAAAGGCTTAGCGGCTATTAAAGGCTTAGCAGCTATTAAAGGCTTAGCAGATTAGCGGCTAAAAGGCTATTAGCGGCTTAGCGGATTAGAAAAAGGGGGGGAAGCGGAAAAAAATCGGAACACTCGCAAGACGTTTTCGTCTTGCAAAGCAAGCCCATAGGGAAAATTGTCTTGCGAAGCAGCTCAAAAATGGAAAACCCTTTCGTCTAGCGGGTTTTCCGTCTTGCGAGGCATTTGTCTTGCGGGGTACCACTGTAACACACCAGCCAGGTAAAGCACATTCAGCCTACATTTAAAGCCCATGGCTTCTCCAAAAGAACACTGAGAATTGTTGTTTGTTAATTGTGCTTAGGGAGGGGGGATACTATAGTTCCCAGGATTCTTTTCGAAAGTTGGGGGGGGGGCGGGAATCACATATTTTAAATGTATGGTGTGGATTTGCCCCAAGCAGGTGCTCCAATGAATTTTATGATAGTAAATGCAATTAAGTTAGATCAGGCTTAAGAATTAGTTAGCAATATAAGGAGTTTCAGATATATTAGCATGTGTCTCAAATCCAGCAGCCTGCAATTTGCCAATACTATTGTTTTATAAAAGTGTATCATCATTTGGAGAGTTCTTTACATGAGGCAACCCTCTGTTCATTATGTAGGGTCTTTGCAGAACTTTCAAAGTTCCAAATAATTTAAAAATTGTGCAAATCAAAATTTGTACTTGGGTGGCTCAAGGAATGTGGAAGTTATTTTGAGTCTCTTGTAATATAACATCTTCTAAGTGGCACTGTGGTCAAAACCACAGAGCCTAGGGCTTGCCGATCGGAAGGTCGGCGGTTCGAATCCCCGCGACGGGGTGAGCCCCTGTTGCTCGGTCCCAGCTCCTGCCAACCTAGCACTTCAAAAGCACGTCAAAGTGCAAGTAGATAAATAGGTAAACGGCGTTTCCGTGCACTGCTCTGATTTCGCCAGAAGCAGTTTAGTCATGCTGGCCACATGAACCGGAAGCTGTCTGCAGACAAATGCCGGCTCCCTTGGCCAGTAAAGCAAGATGAGCGCCGCAACCCCAGAGTCGTCCGTGACTGGACTTAACAGTCAGGGGTCTCTTTACCTTCTTTTAAGGAAGAATATTTAGGTAGTGTGTTATTTGGGTTATCAGTTATGATTGATTTACAGAAATTCTGTTTCTACTGGACCTGCTTCCCCCAAACTCAGAAATTGGTTTGGATCACCTGATTCATTGCCTGAAAGACAGGGTTAATTTGAGTGGATTTAATAGCATGTACCCTAAATTCCCATGAAAGTTCTCTTACTTGGAAGGGGGGGGGAGGGAATCTTTGCTGATTTCTTTTTTCCTGTGCAGCCTCCTTTGCCTCCCACAAAAGTCTGTCCCAGAGGATGGTGGGAGCTTCTAGAACATCCGGCTCTGGAAAGACCTCAAAAGAGCATGAGGAATTAACAAAAATTGCCTGTGCCCCCTCAACCAATTCCACTAGCATCTCTGCTACACTGGAATCCCCTCAATGAATGGAAAGAAGTCTTCCATTCTTGGAATATAGCAACTCAGAATCCAAGCCAATAGGTTTAACTGGCAAGTGTTTTATCATCACTGAATTTTCTTTGTTGTCAGTCAGCATGTTGTATTTTATTTCATTATATTTTACCAAAATGTTATTATATGGCCTATGGCCAAGCAGTAAATTGCAGATGTATTAAATAAGGCTGTGATCACACTCCTGTTTACCGTGAACTCACTGCCTTTACAGTGCTGGGTTTCTAGTACATGTTTACAGGACATTATCCAAAACACATATATAGGGTGAGTCTTTTAAAAGAGGCCCCGTGGAACATGTGTACTCTGTATCCACAGGGTGTCTTTTAAAGGACTCACCCTGTATATCCATGTACTTTCTTATTGGATACTACTACAGGCGGTGACCATTTCGCATGGGGGTTCTGTTCCTGACCCTGTGTGAATAAACCCTCCATGTTCTACCCTACCCACAACTTCACTGCACTCTAGGGTGGTAATTTGAACACAAATTAAAACAAATTTCTCTGTTTTCAGAAGAAACAGCCTATTATATAAAAAGGGCTATGCCGCAAATCATAGGATCAAAGTTGGAACCCTGAGTCCAACCCCGTGCAAGGAATAACAACTAAAGCATCCATGAGAGATGGCCGTCCAACCTCTGCTTGAACACCTCTGAGGAAGGAGAGTCCACAACCTCCTGAGGGAGTCCATTCCACTGTTGAACAGCTCTTACTATAAGAAAGTTCTTCCTTATGTTTGGTTGGAATCTCCTTTACTGTAACTTGAAGCCAATGGTTCAGTCCTACCTTCCAGAGCAGAGGAAAACAAGCTTCCTCCATCTTCCATGTGGCAGCCCTTTAAATATTTGAAGATGGCTGTCAAATCTCCTCTCAGTCTCCTCTTTTCACATGCCAGTTGTCAATCAGCCCCAACCAGCGTGCCCAGTTGCCAGGGATGATGGGAGCTCTGGAGAGCAACAGGTTCCCCAGCCCTGCTTCACCACAAAAAGGGAAATCTCGTGGCTTTCACTACCACCTGAATGCTAATGACATTCTACCTCTCCACCCGAGAAGTCCCACCAAACCACTCCCACATCTCTGATATTTTGAGCTCGACATCTTATTGCCACTGAAAAATTAAAGACGAGTGAAATCTTCATTTTGGCTCCCCAGCTTCCTGTGTTTCGATTACGGTTTGTATCATCGACACAAGCATCTTATTGACCAGGCATCAGCTATGAAGCCCTGGCTTTATTATCTGTTATTCCTTCCTTTTCCTTGTATACCATATTCAATTTGTCGCCATGTCATGCTACTTATCCCTGTACAACGTTGCAAACATTTATTTCCATCTTCTTGGCTATAACTCTGTTTCATGCTCTGCTTGTTTCATAGGAAGATGCTTTATACTGACAATTGGTCGATCTCGCAAAGTATTGGCTACACCTAGGGCAGTGAGCCCATGTCCCATGGGCCAGATCCAGCCTGCCCAACCATTATAAATGCCCCGTCCCCAGCAATATTACAGTAACTTATTAAGGAAAATTAAGCAAAAGACCCTTAATTAATAACCGTCTAAAAGTTGTTTAAAGAGTCTACCTAACACTTTCAATAGTCTAATACAAGGTTCACAAAATTATTTGGGCTACCACCCCCTTTTCAAAAAAAAACCTCAACACTGCCCCAACCCGAAATCTACCTTCTTTAAGTGGGTGTCACAGCCCACCTGCCATTGGCCAAATAGGCTGGCAAGCTGTGATCCACTTCCTGGGTCTGGATGAAGCAGAAAAGGATTCTCCCAAGACTAGGAAAACCCCTCTCCTCCAGCACAACTGCCAGATCCAAGGGAGGCATCGTGACCATCCCATAACTGTGACCGACCTGGCAGTAAGCATCATTACATAACAGATTCAACATGTACAAACGGTTTTTCAATTTTTTCTTCTTTCTTTATGCTTCCATCGCCCCCTTATTTTTATTCAACGTCGTTCCCCCCCCCATTGCACCTGAGACTAGTACCACTAGTAATTCCAGGGAGCAATATCGCCCACTTTGGGAAACATTGGTATAATATACTTTGATATATTGCAACTTCAGAAACTGCCCATGCCATAAGCCCATGTCAATAGTTGTCATATGGGTGCCCCTGCTGTTCCAGCTATCAAGCTCAATCTCTTGTGAGAAAATGTGGTTCTGGAAAGGTTTGTTCTTTTTTTCTTCATGTTGCTCTCTTAGTATAATTAATTGACGGAGTTGCATATTTGCAGTTATTAAGATGTGTTAAGAAATTAATGGACAGGCCTGGAGACAGAATAATATGCACATTATACACAAAAGGGGGGGGGGACCACATAGATCCTAAGATAAGAAAACCCCTGCTAGATCAGACCAAAGTTCCACCTAGTCCAACAACCTGTTTTCACAGTGGACAACCAGATACTGCAATTTCCCATAACTGCTGCCTCTGACAGTGGAGGTAGTGGATGACAGATGTGAAAGAGATGGGGAACCTGAGCCTCTTCAGATATTCCTTGGGCTACAACTCCATCATCCATGACCTTTGGTCATGCTGGCTGGGACTGATGAGAGTTGGAGTTCCAAAACATCTGGAAGCTCATTGGTTTCCCATACTGTTCTAGCAGATTGTGGTGATTTCAAGCTTTCTCTCTCCTGCCTTAACAGACCAACAAAGGACAAGAAGAGTTAGGGGAGATGACGGAATCATAAACTTGTAGAGTTGGAAGGCGCCATGAAGTCACCTAGTCCAACCGCCCTGCAATGCAGGAATCTTTTTGCCCAACATGGGGATCAATCCCATGATCCTAAGGTTAAGAATCTCATGTTCTACCAACTGAACAAGGTCCACACCAGGGTGTGGATCTAACTCAATATGTTTGAAGTATTTTGAAAATTCTGCTAATTCAGGTCTGTTAATCTTCTGATTGTTGCAGCAATTGTAAAAAGAATACACATTAATTTGTGATCCAGCCCTAAGCCTGCAATTTTTTTTTGCACAATTACTCAGGAGTAAATCTCACTGAACCCAGCAAGAGTGACTTTAGAGTCAACAAGTTTACGCTAAGTCAAGTCACTAGAGTACACTTGGAAAATAAATTGCAGGATCCTGAAATAATAATCATAATAACCATGAGCAATAATAATAATAATAAATTAATTATCTAATAATAATAAATTATTATCTAAGCTTGCATCAGATGTAAAACAGCGTTGTCATGGACAGTGAATAAACACAAAACTAACACATCAAGGAGGACTAATGGCAATTTTTGCAAAAACAGATTTCTGAACTACAACTACAACCCCCCCCCAAAAAAAAACAGGTTCCTTTTAACCCTTGTATCTTCCATGTTAGTTGAGATAATTACACCTGACATTTCTAGGGTTAAATGCCAAACAGAAGAAAGAGCTGAAAAGGGAAATTCCCCTGCTTCTTCATAATGAAAAGCGGAGGGTATACCTTCTGTGGTTGTCTGTGAGATGCTTTCACATCCATGTGTCAAGGGTTTTTCAAACTGACAACTTGCAAATTTGAAATACAAAAATGCCCAGAGCGATGTTTTAGTGGCTCAGGGAAACTCTTGTAGGGGAAAAAGAATTCTAAAGTGAAACGTCTCTGGAAATCACACAGGGCCTGACCACGATACTCTAATTATGCTAATTGCTTCAATGCCCTTGCTTTATTTATGCTGAGCAGCTAAGATAAATAAAGGAAAATTGCTTTGGATCTAACTATATTCATATCAGAATGCAAACTAGCCTGTGTTTGTTATGTGATTGCTGATCTGTTTACACTAAATTCTGCAGGTAATTGCAGTTTTGATTGCACATTTATTTCTAGCTACACAGGTCCCAGGACTAGGTCTGTCTGTTTTTATAATTAAACCATTTTGTAATATCTAAACTCACTAAAGAGCAAAATGATGCTTTGAGAATTTACATATTATGTATTAAAGAAAATACTTTGGTGGTTGATGACAAGGAGAAGAGATGCTGTTCATCTCTTTAAAAAAAAGGACAGCATGTTCTGAATTTGAAGAAATTTGAGACATCTGTTCCAAGGCCTGTTCACAGAATGGGACAGATGTCCTCAGCGTCCCCATAATCTGTTACACCACATATATTTGAACTTTCAGTTGTAACTTTCATTTGAGTAAAGCACATTAACAGAATGAGCTACAGCTTTGGAGATTTAACTACAAATTGAAATATTTCTGTACCTGAGTAAAACTGTGTAACCCCTTACATTGGAAATAGAAAGCACATGCCACTAGATGAAAAGCCTCTAATTAAATAATTGGCCAGTTGGTTCAAATTAATGTGAACTCAAGTCTGCCTCCTTTATTAACTCTTCTTCTAGTTCTCTGTTTCCTCTGCAATGCTACCAGCTCTTCGATCTGTATAAGAGTTTAGTCCCAGCTGAACTGACAATCTTCCCTTCCCTCACAGAAAACAGACTGAAAGCTATGATAGCTTCGCTCTGTGCATACTTGGGGGGTGTTCATGTACATTCAGTGTCATCACAGTAGCTCAGCTATTGGGTGTCAAAGGCTTCACCAGACCTTTTACTAAAAGTTGTTAGCAGCAGAAACATCCACCTATCAGCAGTTTGCCAACACTGCAGAAGTATTCTGGACTTTTCTAATTTTGGTTCAAATTACTGCATACACCAAATTTTTCATTTTGATCACCAGTCTTCTACAAAAGACATAGTATACTATAAAATTTCCTTTTACAACAATATTCAGCTTTTAACACTTGGGATTCATCACTGGGTGCCTCATCATTTGATAATTTATTATTAGATGTTTCACAGCTGAATGCACCTCACTAAAAAAGGATTGTGTTTGAGCTGATGGCATGTAAAACCTCTGAGTGTGGCAACTACTTAATTTGTTTAGCAAACAAGTGAATCTCTTGCTAAACATCTGATCTCCCCATTGATGCATCATTCCTATGCTATTCCTTCCTTCATTATCAGATTTTTAAAATGTGTAAATCAGCACTTTGCTCCTGAACAACCTAGCCTAGAGCCATACCAGCAGTCCTCCTTTCCGGCTTGGAAGGAGTTTCATCAACAGAAAGCAAAAATCTCCCATTGTCAAAGAAAAGGGACAAGCAAGTGCTTCAAGCATCTCTAGCCTTCTCTCCTTGTTGAGAGGGAAGATGGCAGGTAGTCTTCAGCCTTGGAAACATCGGAGAGTGGCTGGCTTCTGTCTCACTCACTATGACTGTAATGTGTAAATAAGCTCAAAGCGAAAGCACCTTCCCTGCAATCTTTCAATCCATTGTTGGTCACCTGGGACTGAGAATTCAATCCAGAAACCATTTCTTCCCTCCCCAATGGATGATTAGTACTGTTGAGGTGTCAATGGCAATGAACAGTGAGTGCAAAGAGTCCTTGAGTGCAGCAGCAGGTGTGCGGCCTGCTCTTCTCCTAGTTGGAAAGGACCCAAGGGCCATCTAGTCCAACCCCCTGCAATACAGGAATCTCAGCTAAAGCATCCATGACAGATGGCCATCCTTAGAGGCTAGGATCTCTATAATGACAGTACTGTGGTTGTTTTTCCCCACAGGGCCAACCCCTAGCAATCATGTGAGTGGCTGGTTGAGTTTACAGAGAATATTGTCGAATTGGTTAGCTATACATCTGTTATGTGGACTAATTGAGTGGTGAGCCATCACTGAGAACCACTATGGTGCAGTGGTTAGAACTGATGTAGCCCACGCATCAATGCAGACCAAATAAAAGCCATTAACCAAACATCAGCTGAAGCTGCATTTATACCCATGCAGGTCCACCGATACCTCATCAGAAACCATAATTTACTAACATCTCTGGGAAAGATCTAGCCATGTTTATTAGCCATATCAGCTAGATAGAACCTCCACATACAGAGGCATTCTACCACTAGATGCTGGATGTTGAAGACAAGCAGCAGAGAGGTTGTTGACTTCATGCCCTGCTTTTCATTTGGAGAGGATGTGGGACTAGATGGACTTTTGTTGTGATTCAGTGAGGCTCTTCCTAGATGTACATAAATCTAGGGAGAGTTTTAAAGATCAAGAAAGCTTTTGAACATTCAGAATATGTCCAGTATGGTCTCCATTTAATTATACTAGATCCATTCTTGGAGGAAGAAAGCAATTTGGATGCAAGACTTTTAACCTTAAAATTTTTAAGAATAGGATTAAAGTAAAGTGAAAAAAACATTATAGCAACTACATAGCTTGGAGGCAGGCGCAAAGGAGTAAATGACAGAAGTATTTCAGCTTCTAGCATACTACTCAATGTAGCTCTTTATTCAAAACAATTTCCTTAATTACTGTCATGGCTAAATTCTGGCCAGGATCACTGAAGTTAAAGTTAATAAATTAGTAAGCTGCCAAAATGTAACTATTTCCAATATTAAATTTGAAGAATATCTTATTATATATTCAGCAAGTAGGAGTTTTACTTTTCCAATTTCATTGCTTCTACCTTGTACATTGAACCTCTGGAGAACTCAATCCACTGATTCTTCATGACTAACAAGCTGTTTAATTCACCAAAGGCGTCCTTCATTATTTTACCATTTCAGCTTGGGGGGAAATGTCTTGTGAAGTCAGTAGAAAGGCTTCTCTAGTAATATTACATAGCAATAGCACTTTGTTATATGGCATCTTAATGTTACAAAGCTGTATCCCTGTGCACAATTTCCTAAAAGTAAGCATCATTGAACACAGCAGGACTTACTTCTGAGTAAACATGCACAAGACTGCACTGTCAGACTTACTTCCTATGTAGGAAGTCTCCCATTGAACTCTGTGGGAACTAGGTCTGAGTAAATATGTATATGATCAGATCAGAATATAATCAACATTTTCCTATTTTTCTTTTTTTTGAGAAATACAGGCTGAACAAAGCAAATATAGTCAGTGCTTTTTTTTTACCCCTAAACATTTGGTGACTCTTTGTACTTATGTCCATTTACTGTATTTATTTTCCCCGATTTGAACTATAAAATGGTGATTTTCTTGAGTCAAAATGAAAGTACCCCTAAACATTTTTTTAGAAAATGAAAGCACTGGTAATAGTGCTAACTTATCTGAATCCTTGCCTAAGAGAGGGAAGATTTTCAAACCCTTCTAGTCACAGAATAACAGGATGCTAACTGTACTTCAAGTGCAGCAGTGGGAATTCATACTCCAGAAGGAAGGAGGCATCCATAACACAGTTCAGCAATCTGCAGTATTAAATCTGGAATGGCCCTTGAGGACCAAGCATAAAGCAAGTGGTAGCAATGGTGACCCATAAGGGGGGGGGGATCCAAAATACATAGTAGTGCAATACATTTATTAGTCCAGAAACAACAACAAAAGTCACTAATGTACCCAGCCATAAGCAAAAATACACAGGTTCCTTGCAGTAAAGAACAACAGTAAACATAAAGATTGCAATATTTTTTGTTAAAATAACTAGAGATTAATTTTAGGTGTTGAACTAGAGATAAAAAATAAATGGGAGCCAAATTAGGTAGTTTTACATAGTGGTTTGTGGGAATGTCCCCTCAGAGAGAAAAAAATCAACTGTCAGATGGTATATAACCTTCCTCCAGTTTAGGATCCTGCTAAATTTTACGTTATCCAAGTCACACAAAAAGCAAAGGTAGTGGTATTGACCCAAAATGGGAAAACCCTCCAAAACCATTGTAGAGTGAAACCTTTATTAGGTCAATCAAAACGTCATAAGACAGTGAGAAAGCTTTTGAAATCTCCAAAACTCTTCATCAAGCTGATAGCTGGGGGTGTCTATTTCTAGGCCACTGACCTATGGGACCCACACCTTTTAGGAGCTCCATGTCAACAGATCAAAATAATATTGATTTGATCTTGAAAGAAAATTACAAAAACGTATTAGGAGATAATTTGCGAGCTCCCCCCCCCCCAGATTTGAACTGCCTAGGGGCTTCCACAGGGTTTAATCTGGCACTGCTGGATGTAACAAAGACCCTGCAGAAGTGTTGGGGTGGCGCTTACATAACTCACAATTCAAAGTTGTGTTTCCCCCAGAACAAATAATGTATTCTACAGTAGTCCTTCGCACCTGAACTTGAAACATTTGTATGCCCATTTACAACACTGGCACATGCTATCATGTTTTAAACTGTTGCACTGCCAAAGTAGTTATATACCCTAGCCTAAGCAGTTATCTGCTGGATAAACAAGTATTATGATTTGGCAGAGAAATTTCTCACTTCCAGAGATGCACCTATCTAACTGCATCAAATTGAGCTGCACATTGTATGTAGACCATTTCAAAGAATGAATACTTCAAGGACAGGATATAAAAATAACTGGAACCTGATTCAAATCAGGTTAATATACAGCTTTCCCTGTCACTTAAAATCTACAAATATCTGAACAAAATCTGTACTCAGTGTCATACCAGTTTCAGCTGAAATCCTTATTTAAACAATTACATGCTACAGGCTTATAGATTTGATTCTAAGACACTGTCAAACAGAGTCCTTGAATCACAGAAAACAGCGTTTAAGTTTAGTGTGTGTACATATGTGTATCTCGATTGCTTTAAATCCTGCACTAATATGCTTTCAGTTTAAAGATAAATGCAGTATGAATTCCTTTGCTTTTTAGCCAAAAATGCAATAGAGGGTTCCAAAAGGCCTTTTCGTATATATTAATCAAATAGATAAAGGTAGGCTAGACAGACTACTCCAACAAATGTTAACTTAGAGAAAAATAATGTTGGCAGCAAGTCAAGAGCCAAATGTTTCTATTTTGATTTATTCAGTATTTCAGAGATGTTTTTTCTATGGGGAACAATATGAAAGGCATTGAAAATTCAGAAGGCACATCTTTTGTGTACTATAAAATGTGCTGCTAACCTACAATACCCTCATAGAAATACAATTCAATAAGGAACTCAGTTGGGAAGAGGCCTCAATAGAACAACATGAAAAAAATGGTCAATACAAGAATGATTTAGCTTTCTTTTACAAGAGAATTTGCTGCTGTAAATAAATAGACCTTTGAAACGTAAAATAAAATCAACATGACTACAGATCCAAGTTTAATTCCTTAACACACACAATGTTGCATTTTAGTCCATGGGCATCTCTCAATCTTCCCTTCTATCAAGGCTACCACTTGTGAAGTGTTACAGCACTTAGCCCTCAGGGCAAAGATAAGTCTTTGCCATTGTCATATACAGTGCACATATCCAGCCATATTATGCTGAATGAGTACTTTGTAGAACTGTAGTGATTCCTGCTGAATATCCTGAGATACTTATCAAGCTGTTAAAGGAGACATCAGTCTTTTGTCTGTATTGCCCTTGACACATCCTCCAGGACAGTAGCATGAAATTCTTTGTCTTCTGAAGAACCCTCAGACCTCTTAGGTCTAATGTAGGTTAAGTGCCCCACAGATATCTCAAGAATATAGAAGCACCTTGAAAAATGCAGAAAGCATGGCTTTATTCGCCAGACACAAATAAAACAGAAGCACTAAGCCAAGGAAAATCTTGCTTTAGTAATGAGCCAAGTGAAGTTGTTGAAACCTATGAATAATATTATAATAGGAACAATTAAAACGGGCAGGAAACATGTACTGATATAATCAGAATTCCTCTGAAGATGAAAATGAATCACAAGGAACAAAATCACATTGCCACTAGTGTGGTACCTAACTGTACACAGGATTTACATACTTATTTACACAGAAAATTATTTAAATTTTCAACTTCTTGTTTATTGCAGCACTGCCCACAATTTTTGTAAGGACTGTGTCTCCAACAATGCTGGGTGATGGATAACTGAAGGTGCCCCTTCCCTGTGCGAAAGATGACATCCATATCCATCACAGAGATTTTGGGATGTCTGAAAACTTTTCTTACATTTCGGAAATAGAAAAGTTTCAATCCTAGTCATACTTAATTTTTTTTAAAAGAAAAACACACATATTCTGATAGAAATACACACAGACCTCCTTCTGTACCTTATACTTGAATGCTACTGTGTTTTCAGCTTTAGAGGTAAGATACCCAATATGCTTCAAAAGTCTCTCACAGTCCACTGACTCTCACCAAGAATAATGGAATTAGCCCATGAATGGGATTGCCATTCAATGGACTTCAGCTGGCCTTAACCTTTCTCGTACAGTAAGCGTACCCTAGAATTATCTGCTCTTTTCAGCACGGCAAAAGGCCAACTGTGTAACTTGTTAGATGCACATGATGCAATTTTACACATGCATTGTACTTTGACGTTACCCTTGCCTTATCTAAAAAATTCCACCCCGTCACAGCCCTTGAGGACAGCTTATAGGAGAAAGTGCTCGTTTTCAAGTAGCCAAGAAATTCAGTGGCTGGCATTTTAATGGTTAATCAACCAACCCATAATCATGTCAGATGATTTCTAAACTCAAATAAAGCACTGTTTAGGGGAGAAATAGTCAAAAATCCCAATGTGTTCATGTATGCAATTGTCGTAGTCAATAGAGCAGCTTTGAACAGTTATGTGCCTCATCATTTGGGTCAACTTAAGCACAGGCTAAGTTAGGCTTCTTTAATGTCAGTTACAGAAGTATTTTCTTTTTGAAACACATAGATAAGCAAAATACCACCTTTCTGCAAATAGTTGGTCATTCAGTTTTAATTTGAAGAAAGAAAACTTACTTTTTTATTATATTTGACCATATATTTGACATAGGTAAGAAGAATGAAAACCAAGGAATCTGTCTACTAGCACACACTTAAAAAAACAAACATTCCCAGAGATTTTGATCTTGGGTGAAGACCTGCATGTTTATCTGTTGGCAGCCTTTTGAAGGACCTAGACTTTCCACCCATACTTTGCTAGATTACTTCAAGTGGTGGCTGCAGCCTCCATAATAACATCCCCCCATGACATATTTGTATTCCATTTTTATTCTGTGAATTACTAATTACTAAAGCTAAGTGATATCTGTCTGTCAGTAAAAAAAAGTAACGCTTTTCAGCCAGGGGCTGCTTCACCATCCCTCAGACCATGTGGTGGGCTGGACTATATTTTTTGGGGGGGAAATGAACGAATTCCTATGCCCCACAAATAACCCAAAGATGCATTTTAAATAAAAGCACACATTCTACTCATGTAAAAACACGCTGATTCCTGGACCGCCTCGGGCCGGATTGAGAAGGTGATTGTGCCACATCCGGCCCACGGGCCTTAGGCCGCCTACCCTGAGCTACTGTTTTCCCTGCCCCACAGAAAGAAGCAGGACTGGATAATTTCAAGCGTGTAAAATTGAAACAACAACACAAGCATATCACTTGATAGGGTTGAGTCCAGAGCTGGCCAAGCAATGACACAGGTTGAGGCAGCTGCCTCGGGCAGCACCCGAGAGAAGTGGCACTAAGGAGGAAGAGGAAAGAGCTGCCCCGCTGCTGCTTTACATGGCAGGGTCATGGAATCATTGCTGTGTAAACTTGTGTCAGCAGGAGGGCAAGGGATTCTCTTCCTCTTCCTCCTCCTCTTTTCCTTCCTTCCTCCTCCCCTAGCCCACTCGCCAAGGATCCAGAGAGCAGAAAGGCTATAGGAGAACTTAAAGCTGCTGCCCCACTGCCACTTTACACACCAGCCATGGTGACCCCGCTGTGTAAAGCAGCAGTGGGGAAGCAATTTCCTCTTCCGTTTGGCCTCTCCTGCCCTTTCCTTGCCTGCCTTGTCCCTTGCTTGCCTTCCCTGTACTACCTGTTCCTTGATTTTTGTCATGGTCGCCTCCTCCACTTGGCTTCGTATTTCAAATGTTGCTGGACCACAATTTACTGCATTTATGTTCCATCTTTTTATCCCAAGAGCTCAAGGTGGTGTACATAATGCTGCACAGCTCCCTGTTTGTGGAATGCTCTCCCCGGAGAAGTGCTCCATAATGGAGATCATTTGCTCCACCCAACCAGCCAGCAAGAGCAACAAACCATGATTCTTGGCTTAGCTGTATGTCTGAACTGGGGATCATAGTTTGTTTCTCAGCAAAAAACGAAACAAAACATGATGCTATGTGAATTTTTGTTCTTGGTTTAATTAAAGTGGCTTATTTTAGTGAAATAAGCTATGATGACCAGTTCAGACATGCTTTCTTTCTTTCTTTCTTTCTTTCTTTCTTTCTTTCTTTCTTTTATTATCTGAGAACTAAAGAAGCCAAAATTAAATGTGCCTTGTTCTCATTTGTTCATTTAAACAAACAGCTGTGTAGACTAAAAGCTAATAAACATTCTACAATTGAAAAGTAAATTACTAGCTACAGAATTTTTAATAAGTCTGGACATATTGTCAGAGGGTAAGAATCACAGTAGATTTCTATATCTACTTCTAAAATTAACAATGAATAGGAATCCTGCCTGAGTTAGAAAACTTCTGCAGATACTGTAATTTCCACATATAAGTGGGAGTAATTGAGCTGCATATTATTATTGAAGGTCAACACTGAATCAAAATTTATTTTGATGCATGCTCAGTGGTGTATGTTCAACATAAAAAACCTACAGCATTAATTTCTCATATAAATATGAAACAGGTTGTGGATTTTACTATCCCACACCCAGGAACTTATTAAAGGGTGTTGACAAATCATTCTGACCTCACACATTTTAAGTTAGGGTGATTTGATTAATTAATTTTAGCTCAAACTATGTGATAACCAAGTGTTTGTAGGTTTGAGGGAATGAAATAAATGAATTCCACTTTGCTAGAAAACTGACATTTAACAACTTAAATTGCTGTTACTTTCCATCAGGAGTTATCAGTAGGTTTCCTTCAGCATTTTCTAGAGACTTCACAGTTTGAGTTTCACAGGGGAGGGAAATGTGATTGGAAGCTGGAGGTTTATTTGAAACTGATAACCATTCTCTTTATCACAAATTACAAATTATCCTGTTGGGTGAAAAAATATGCATTTTAGGGACCAATCACATCTTTCCATATATCTGCCCCCACCCCACAAAAATGCACATTGCCCTTCTGTGCCCTCCCCAATATATTTTTTTCTAGTGCTGGCACTGCTATGGTAGGAAATTAACACACTGTAAGATTCAAGATAAGCAGTCTTAGGAACAATATTCAGTTAGGAAATATAATACAATAAGATACTTTAAGAGTTTCTTCTTGGCAGTATGTATTAACTAACTAAAATTCTGGTCAGCCTATTATCTGCTGTAATTTTAAGTAAACGAACTAATAGCTTCCCTTAATAATGTGAAGCACTTCCTAGATATTTGGAGTGGAGTCTGCATATGCTTCAGCCATTAACCTGTGACTGCCAGTTTCAGGCTGTGTACACACAACATTGTTATTCTATAATCAATGGAGACACTTGTATTTTTACGTAGTCCACACACGAGCTAGCACCTATTGCATATATTTTACCCCTGAAATGTATTTATTGAGAAACTGGTTTCATTCCGGAAATAAAAGCTCATTACAGATTGATTCAGTATTACCCTTCAGTGTGTCCATTTGAAAACAAATCAAAAGGTAGGCAGTCTTCGCACCCTGCCCACTGACATCATGCACTTCTCAAACAATCTGATGTTGTGAACCAGCAATCCGCCTCCTTCTTGTGCCAGGAACCAGTACCATATTTGGTCTCTGAAGAATCATGCCAAACCTGTCAGTCCACAAGACCAGCAGCTGGGCTTGTGGACCGACACCAGTCTGTGGACTGCCGCTCAGTTGGTTACAGCATGGTGCTGATAATGTCAAGGTTGCAGGTTCAATCCCCATATGGGACAGTTACATATTTCTGCATTTCAGGGGGTTGGGCTAGATGATCCTCAGAGTCCCTTCCAACTCCATGATTCTATGATGCACTTTGAGTAGCAATGCACTAGAGTACAAAAAGTTATTCAGAAGGCCTAAGCCTCTAAATGAAGAGATACAAGAGATACAAGAGATACAAGAGTAATAATAATAATAATAATAATAATAATAATAATAATAATAATAATAATAATAATATTATTTCTATCCTGCCCATCCGGCTGGGTCTCCCCAGCCACTCTGGGCGGCTTTCAACAGAAAAGAATAAAACTTCAAACATTAAAACTTCCCTAAACAGGGCTGCCTTCAGATGTCTTCTAAAAGTTGGATAGTTGTTTATTTCCTTGACATCTGATGGGAGGGCGTTCCACAGGGCAGGTGCCACTACTGAGAAGGCCCTCTGCCTAGTTCCCTGTAACCTCACTTCTCACAGTGAGGGAACCACCAGAAGCCCCTCGGCGCTGGACCTCAGTGTCTGGGCTGAACGATTGGGGGTGGAGACGCTCCTTTAGGTATACTGGGCCGAGGCCATTTAGGGCTTTAAAGGTCAGCACCAACACTTTGAATTGTGCTCAGAAATGTACTGGGAGCCAATGTAGGTCTTTCAAGACCGGTGTTATGTGGTCTCGGCGGCCGCCCCCAGTCACCACCTGGCTGCCGCATTCTAGATTAGCTGTAGTTTCCGGGTCACCTTCAAAGGTAGCCCCACATAGAGCACAATACAGTAGTCCAAGCGAGAGATAACTAGAGCATGCACCACTCTGGTGAGATAGTGCGCTGGCAGATAGGGTCTCAGCCTGCGTACCAGATGGAGCTGGTAAACAGCTGCCCTGGACACAGAATTGACCTGCGCCTCCATGGTCAGCTATGCATCCAAAAGGACTCGCAGGCTGCGCACCTGCTCCTTCAGGGGCACAGTTGCCCCATTCAGGACCAGGGAGTGCCCCACATCTGCCCGCCCCCTGTCCCCCCAAAAGAGCACTTCTGTCTTAATCTGCCGAGGATGGAAGCCGCCATCCATCCTCCAACCGCCTCCAGGTACTCGCACAGGAGCTTCACCACCACATATATTGTGACTAGGAGGATTTTCATGGCCGTTAATACTACATTTGTGATAATAATTTGTGCTTTGCAAATACGCACTGACCCTTTCTACACTTCCCAAACTAATCTGTAGATGAAAATGTCATTACTTTTTAGATTCAGCACTGCTCTGAATTTTGTGGTGCAGTTTTCACCTTTGAAATGCATTTAAAATGTATATATTTAGATAAAATATGTTTAGAAATGCATAAATTTAGAAAAAAGTGGGTGTATTGTGAGAAAATCTGTTCAAAATACATGATTACGCGTTTAAAGGCAAATTTCATGCAGAGTTGACTTTTTTCTCCCCCCCCCCAAATTATTGCAAAAACAGAAAGAATTTATGAATAAACACATTTGAAAGGGACACAGCCTGGAAATAGACTGATCCATCTTTAATTAATACTACAAACTACTCTCAAG
This sequence comes from Podarcis vaucheri, assembly GCF_965113315.1. Classification (NCBI taxonomy): domain Eukaryota; kingdom Metazoa; phylum Chordata; class Lepidosauria; order Squamata; family Lacertidae; genus Podarcis; species Podarcis vaucheri. Next base: position 36,192,194 of record NC_138759.1, read on the forward strand.
GCCAATAAGCTCGCATTAATAAACTCACCCGGCCTATTTGCTAGCTTATTAAATTCTCGTTACCAGTGCTTAAAATATCTCTTATAGACTCACATGATTCTGTAGTTTTTTAAATCAAGTAATACCTGATAGACCTGGTGATATAAGGGCTGCCAAGGTACTCTCATTACAGAGCTGCTTCTACAGAGAGCTACTGAAATGTAAATATGAGAAATAAACTTCAGGCATGCACACACACACACTTCCACAAACACATACCCCATAAGCAAGAGACAGCAAACTAGAATGGATATAGTAGGAAACATGGACGCCAACTTGAATAGAATATTGAAGGGGGGAATGGTAAGCCCCGCCCCACATAATCGATTACAAGATTCGGCGCCTGCAATGCCCATCAATGGGGGGGGCAGCCCCCTCATATAGCAAAGAGACCTCAGCCCCTAGGAGTTGGCTCCTATGGTAGAAAAGTTAATCTAACAACCAAGAGATAAGGAATATTTATCTCTTAAAACACTTTATACAATAACACAAAATGCGGTATATTTATAGTGAATTAATTGTTAAGTAACGTAAATATGTTTCTTCCTAAACAGTTGTATCTTGCGTCTGAAATCTGAGGCAGCTTACAGAAAATGTGACAAAAAATCCTATGCAACATATTATAGTAATAACATCCCAATGAAAACAATTATGGGAACTAGAGAACTTGTGGCTCTCTGGACTACAAGTCCCATCATACTGGCTGGGGCTAATGGGAGTTGGATTTCAGCAGCCCTAGGGTAACCTGCTTCAAATCTTATTTCAGCCACAATTTCATATTGATATTGTGAATGAAATGTTGATGTTATTATTTAAAACCATTTTTATGCTTCCGTTCATCAGATTGCAGGACAGTGTGCAGCATAATACAAAAATGCAAATACAAGAAAATGGCGCATAAAACCCTGAAATGAACAAAGCTGTGTTTGATGACAATTCTTACCTAATTTACAGGGTTGTTGTATTTCAAATAATGTATAAGATGTATTTTGAGCACTCGGGGGGAAGCAATGTAAATATAAAATATTATTACTACTGTGGATAGTAAATAAATAGTAATATACATACATATTTTAAAAACAGCACAGTACAAAATCAACACCATATTAAACATTACAACAGCACATACTGAAGGCTGCACTTTCATCTGTACGTCCCATTGAACAGGCGTGGCATGGGTCCCAATTTGGCACATGACGCCATTTCCCCCAAACCAGGCCCACCTTCCCTACACCTGACATCCTATGTCACAAGTGTGCGGCAGAGAGAGACATGACTGGATCAGATGCATGACCAAGTTCACAGTGGGGAACATGGTCATGCAGCCAAGTCCTACAGGAAGCAGGCTTAAAGTCAGCACCCACCAGCTGACTGGCAGTGACTTAAAGCCTGTTGATCAGCAGCTCAACAAAGCACTGTTCTTCGCAAGACCTGCTGTGCTTTGAAGTCCCAACAATCACTACATGACATCACAATGACATCAGGTGACTGACAGGTGGGTAGCCCCACCCACCTGTCACACTCGGCATCTGAGGGGTTGGGCCAAATTAAGTTTTCCACCCCTACAACAGAACTTACTTCTGAGGAGATATATGGGATTGCACTGCATAACTATTACTGTATTTTTATACAAACCTTCCCCCCCCCTTGTTTTTTTGCAGGGCAGGTGGAGGGGGAAATTGTGGCCTGTATTTGGGGGCAATACAGTATTTATTATTAAAAGAATTTATATATAAATTAACTGCATGACTCTGGCTTCAAGAAAAAAGAAATCTAACTGTGAATCATACCTTCAACCTTTTGTTCAAAGCAGTGCATCTGCCCCCCACTAGCTAGGCTTTAATAACACAACTATTCCTATCCCATTTTTCAGAGTCGTCGTTCTTCTCATCACCATCCTCTATCTAGAGCTATTATGAGCTGGGCTAGAATCATTTAAAACTTTAAAGCTCTTACTATCTGCACTTTTGCTCAAAGCCTTGATTTAAAATAATATTTACTACCTAAGGTCTTTTCACAAGCTCACCTAAGATTAGGCATTGAAGGCACAGAAGATTGTTCTGTTACAAGAAATCAAAGGGAGAGATAACAGTTTAATCTTTCAATTTTTAATACAAATCTTCTTATTAATGTCTTAGGCTTCTTACGCTGTTCCTAATTAACAAGAGGGCATGTTCCGGTCCATACAGAATCATCTGAGATTTGGTTTTAGTTTAATATTCTGTGAATACAGAGGATATTCAGCCTGTTAGCACACTAGCCTTTAACTTCCTAAGGCTTAGATGTGAATTTGCTTAAGATTACCAGTGAAATGAGTTTAGTCATTTCATCCCAGTCTTTAACAAAATCAGTTCCATTACAAAGCCACATTGTGCTAGCTTTTTTCATACATTAAAAGTGCTTTCTTGTACATTAGGAGTGTCTGCTTAGAGGAAAAGCAGCCTTAGAAATTACAGGTGTTTCACAATTCCTGGTCACAATGAGAAGCCACTTAATTTGTGTCAGAGGACTTGGGTCTCAATTAAGAGATCTATTCTAGGCTTCCTTGGGGCTGGTGAACGAGAACCTATTCTAGTGTCACTTTATTGTTATTATAATCACATGGAGAGCCTAGGATTTCAGTATGGTGTCTTGATTGTTGAACTACATTTTGCATTCATTCTACATGCTTGTTGACTGTGATAGCCTCCTGACTTTGCGGAATAAGGTTCCCACCCACCCCCACCCCCTTTGCGACACCCCCAAAGGAACAGATTGACACTCTGTGCTCCGACAAGCATGCAAATTGTTGGTAAATGTAACTTTATCTCAGATTGCCAATGGCAAATTTGGTGACAGGCCGCTGTTAAAATATGTACACACAGATAATGGAATATTTACATTTAGAAAGGTAGGAAAATCTGAATAATAAAAACGAAAGACTTACAGCTCTACCCTAAACAGGTTTACTCATAAATATGACCGGGGCCAGAACAACAGAGGGTTAATTAAGAGGGAATATCTTGAATGACGTTATGTTGAAATAAACAGGCCTTACGTTCAGTGCCAGATTTACGTATAAGCTAAACAAGCCATAGCTTAGGACCTCACTCACTTGCCCCCCCCCCACAAAAAATCACTATTAATATACTACTTCTTAATTGTATTTCAGTTCAACAATTACTTTGATAAAACACATATTTAATTAAGTGCAAATGGCTTTAGATACCTATTAGGTCCATAAATTACCATATAGCATATATTTAACACACACAAAACCAGTGACAATTTGTTGTTGACAAAGGACAGCTGGACATATAAAGGGCCCCATTACCTTCAGTATCTTAGGGCCTCGTCAAACCTAAATCTGGCCCTGTTCAAGTAAATTCATTTAGGACTTAGGGCCCAAATAGTTTATTTTTCTATTGAATGTGAATTTCCAATTAGGAGCCATTTTCAATAAAGGTAAATCAAGCAGCACTTGTTATGAGAACACAAAACCAGGTATATGTTCAGGTGTTTTATTGTACCGTGTGATGTTCACCGAGGTAAAATAAAAAGGGAAATCCCTTAGGAAAGAATAGTTTTATTTGGCACACATTATGGAATTTCCTACGCAATTATCATTCCAATTATAAGCAGCGAAGAACACACACACACATATCTTAAGGCAAAACAGACTTTAATCTCGAAAGTAGGCTTTTGTTTTGGTTGTTTTCAACTGACACACTTTATTTAAAAATGTTTAAAAAGGCACAATGTGCATCCTGAATACAACAACTACATGAGATCAAGGTTAAGGGACAGTGTAATTCTAACAAATTTAGTGACAGGTTAAGATCAAGGGATGTCTTGACATTCTCCTCAGAAAGGTCAATCTAGCAGGTCTGCAATGTAAACTCTGCCATCATTGCCATGGCAAAAAGGTCAGACACAAGCTGATTGGTGATAGAATTATCAAATTAACCAATCGATGTGTGTGAGTAATAGATGTAAGCAATCCTCCGGGAAAGCCACAGGGCAAATGCCAGCTCATCAATAACACATTGCCTAGGAAAAGAAGGTCCTCTCTTCAATCCATGTCCTTTCTATTAACAGCCGTATCAAGGAATAATAACAAACAAAACAAAGGCAGCAGCTTTACATGAGCTCTTGCTTTACACAAAAGCATTGCATTTTAAAAATATTTTCTTGCATAGAGAACAGAACAGAATGGTAAGATATTTACTTTGCAGCATTTGAAAGTACACGAGTCTCACCTTTGTGTGACAATCAGTGCTTTTGCACTAAACAACAAAATATGGGTGTCTTCATGCGCATGCAATGAGGAGTTCAGATTCAGAGGAGAAAGTATATTTCCTTTTAAAACCACAGCAGTGGCTGCTGCAATACAGGAATGCAAGTAGATTTGAAAATGGGATCACACACACACACACACACACACACACACACACAGCACACTTAGCCCACTAAAATGTCATTTAGAAGTCATGACACCACAAAGTCTTCTGTTTCCCAGCTGCCCCAAGTTCATACTCCTGACTGTAATGCTCTAATTCTATCTTTCCTATCATTCACCCCAGCTTTCCAAAAGTTCCTTCAAACAAACCAAATTCCTGTACTCAGAACTGCATGAATTTGGTGCTTAGAAGTGGCTATGTCTTTCAACTGAGACTGTTATTACGAATAATCAAAGGGGAACCAAATAGGCACTGGGTATATATACTTCGAAATCAAATTTTCTAAACATCTCTTGCTACAAGCTCTTGCACTTAAGATTCTTAAACCAAACCAATTGAACTCTATAACAAATCTATTTACTAATTGTACTGATTGGATACGGAAAACCTTGCAACCTAGACTTGCACTTATTATTTCTCCATTAATCCCAGTATCACATCACCCAGATGTTTTTCCAGCAAGGGAGATATAAGCAATTTGAACACTGGGAATCCAAAGGTTTCTGCACATTATGAGAATTCTGCACCAATAATCAACCTATATGTATTAACCAAATAAAATTAACTTTGCCAAATCTTAACACAAACTGGATTTATTTTGATCAAATTCATAGTTTTATTGAAAAAGAACATGTAAAAGCACAAGCTCCGAGACCTTTAACACAATCTTAAAATTTATTAAGCACGATAGTTAGAGGGGCGGGGATGATTAGTTTCCAAATTGAACACTTATATTGGCTTGATGCTTAATGTAATTTATGGATCTATACAGCCCCCCCCCCCAAAAAAAAATGTTTAGGGGTACTCTCATCTTTACTCAAGAAAATCACCATTTTATAGTTCAAATTGGGAAAAATAAATACACTAAATGGAGAAAAGTACAAAGATTCACAAAATGTTTATGGGTATGCGTCCCCCTGCGTCCCCCCAGGAAAAAGCACTGGATCTATAGAACCCCTTAAAAAGATATGGGAACTAGATATTGGCACACAGATTCTTCCCAAAGTCTGGAATAAGGAACTCATCTACACTCGTGGTTCTTAATGCTAAAAATGAGTTTTTAAAAGGGTTATGATAATCATATAACCCTATGACGTTCTTTTGAAACACCAACAATGCATTATTAAAATGTGACACCAGAGGGCACTGCAGAGCTCACTCCCCTTCAAATAAGTGGGCAGACCTTGTAGAAAAGGAAGTGGAGAAACCATATGCCTCTTAAGTTTTAGAATGATATCAAAAACTCTAAGAAGCTTCAAAGACTGCATCCAGCGAAAAACAGGTCCTTGCAGACTGGAAGGGGGCAAATGTTGTCCCCATCTTCAAAGGGGGGAGGAGTGGCAAGAAGGGAGAGAATGCAGAGGAAGGAGAGGAGGGGTTGTCCTCCCCAGGGTTGGAGGAAGGGGGATGCGGTGGGGGCAGGCTGCCCCGGGTGTCACCACTGAGAGGGGTGACAAAATGCTGGGCGGCACTCACCGCGGGGCCTGCAGCACGCCCAAGCCATGCGTCTTTCCTGGGAGTGATGCGGCGGCTTAGGCGCCCGCAAGCTCCACACTGCCCCAAACGGTCCGCCCACCGCCTCCCCATCAGCTGTAGGGTGGCTGAGTGGGAGGAGGCAGACAGACTCCTCAGAGGCCCCAAGGAGCATCCTGCCCTAGCTTGCCCCGCCCCTGGGTGCAGGGCACGTGCGCTGCCCCAGGTGCCCGATCGACTTGCTCCGCCACTGGTCCTCCCCTGCTGCTACTCTTACCTTTCTTAAAAGGTATAAGAAAGGAGGTAGTGGGGAAGGAAGCCCCCACCCCCTGAACTGGACAAATAATTTTGACTACCATTTACCTGAAATGGGACTCCTGTTTGGGAGTGGGAAATTAAGTGGTGCCCAGATTCAGGAATGAACGCTGAACCTGGCCCAAGGAAAGCCAGTCCCAGTGCTAAGGCATGAGTCATGTCACTGTGATGTCTAGTTAGTCTGTCAGGGAGTCTCTTCTAATCACTTTCCTCCAACTGTATGCCGGAGCCTAAAGCAGTTGTCTGGGTGAAAGAAAATGATTGTGGCGCTGACCGGTAAATGCTTCTCAAGTCATTGTTGTGTTGGAAGCACGAATGAGGTAGTCTCTTCAGCTCCTGAACATATCTTAAAACATTGCGACAAAAATATTTAAGTATTATTTTCACGCTTTCAAAGCATCTGATAAAAGGCAAAAGCAAGTGAATTTTCTTATATTTTTTTATCGTGGGGGATGGAAAGACCAGGAAAGGTGCTCTAATGGGGCTGCCCCCTGCTTGGAGTCAGTTCCTACTGTAAACTGTGGGTCAGGCAAAAAAGTAGTTTAATTCTTTCTACTCATATGGGAATTTCTCTTTGATAAGCTACACTTTTTCAGTGAAACGCCTTAAGCAATGGTGTACAGAGCAGTGCTGCAGAAGCGGAGTATCTTAACTCCAGCATAAAACACTTCTAATTCTTTACTGCACACTGTTTATCATCATTCGCATGGGAATATTTTGGAGTCTTTGCCTTGTAATTAATTATACCATTTCAGCTGTGTGGAAGTCATTTCTCCAGGGACCCGTCTCTCCTATGGATTCTCTGCTAGGTTTTTAATGATCATTATGCCTGACAGCCTCATCTTCAGTGTGGGCAGCCACTTCTTCAGTACCTACCAAGGGGAATGGCTTTACTGGTACAGTGCTATCAAACAGAAGCTTCGGTAAATATTGTCAAGGTATCTCCCCCCAGAATACAGTGGTACCTCAGTTTTCAAACGTAATCTGTTCCGGAAGATCGTTCAAGTTCCGAAACGTTCGGAAACCGAAAACTCTATACAAAAGCCACGTTTCCTGTTCAACTTCCAAGGCGTGTTCGAAAACTGAAACATTTGCTTCCAGGTTTATGGCGGTTGAAAACATTTGTCAGTGGAGATGTTCAAAAACCGAGGTATCACTGTATTGATATGGGTCCGGTTGCTACAATAAAGCTTGAGTCAAGTTTACTTCTTACTACATGTTCCTGCAGAAGGAACATCATGTGTCGCCCATTGAAAGAGAGGAGAGAAAGGGGTGAATCTTTAACAAAAATCCCCTGCACCCAAAATATGCTTGGAAACTGATAACATAAGGGTAAATATAGTAATGCTGTATGGTCACAAAACAAATAAATAAATAAACACAACAAAAAAGTACAAAAGATAAAGCACTGAACATGCAAAAAACAAGCAAACCCATAAACCTACCAAACCCCAAAATATATACAGTGCACAACTAGATATATCAGAGGAATCTACCAAGTCAAACTATTTGTCCATATAGCCTAGTACTGTCTATGGTGTCTAATTGCCAGTGGCTCTCCAGAGTCTCAGGAAAAGATCTTTTGCCAGGGATATTGAAACCAGAAGTCTACATGGGAGTAAAGTCCATCAGTGCAGGAAAGAGACCATACCTTTGTAATATTCTGGATAAATCCTAACAAAAGGGTCCACATATTAAACCATTTCAGATTTTCCTTATTCAAAATGATTACATCAACAGGAGTCATCAAACACTCATTTGCTGTAAATCAGTAACAGTGTCCAATATACTGAACTTTTAAAGTGAAATGGCAAATTCCCTGATACGTTCACAAACAACAGATAAATACCAAAATAATTTAGTTATTCCCAAGCTGCAAAATTCTACTCATAGCAGGCTTATACAGTAGTAGATATGCCTGAGAGTTGATGGCATTTTTCAGTTCATCAAGGGAGAGAGGGACATCTAGCTCCAAGACAGGCAGAATCTGGATACTGTCAATTGCTGTGTCAGAAGTTGGAGTAATAGGCTATGTTCTTGCAGATTTTGGTCCAAAGATATTTTTAGCACAGACGTAGTCCCCAGATAGGTGCACCCTTCTGCCCACTGTATTATGACACATCTTGCTTGGTCACAGGATCATTGGAAGCTGCCTTATACTAATTCAGAATATTAGGCTATCTAACTCAGTACCATCTGCAATGACTGGCACCAGCACTGCAGGGGTTCAAACAAGGATCTTTCCAAACAGAACCAGGAGATGTGAGGGATTGAACCCAGGACCCTGTGTGATGCATGAAAAACATGAGCTCAGCCACAGCCCTTCCCCATCTCCCTCCACCACCCCTCCCCCTCTCCCCAAATGTTCTGCTAGTTCAAAGAGTCCTAGCTTAGCAATAAGGCTGCATCTATTATCGCAGCAATACGACACTGCTATCATCACAGTGGGGAGGGTAATAGAGCAGCACTCAGTGCCGCAATCTACTCTGCCATCAATAAATGAAACTATCAGAGTTAATGAAAGTTGTGCACATGTATCAATAGCAAAGCAGATTTCTAAGTGAGTGCAATTATGATTTATAATGTGAAATTCTCCAAATGCTGGGTTATTTTACATCTCTTTTATTATAAGTGCATATATAACACCTTAAAAATGTGAACTGGTACTCATTTGAATATGAGCTAGCTTTCTTAATGCTACCCTCTTAAAATGATCTCTTTTAGGTGCTTAATAATCCATCCATGTTGTTTGCACTGAAACACATATTCCTTTCTGTCAGAGGATGCTCAGAGCCTTGCAACTTCCCCGGATACTTATTTATTTCTCAGAATCTAATATACCTGTATGCAGGGCTTCCCAGGATAATTCACAGCTGATGTAAATTGTTGAAGCTCCATTAAACACACCAATTGTAAGGATCAATTGAACATCTGGCCCAATGGTTTTATCTAAGCAGACAATTTGCAAGAGAGAGCACGCCACAACTTGTTTTAGCTTACAAAATATTTTTATATTTATTAATTAGTCTCAGGTTCAGAGGAGCTAAGCACCTCCATATCCAATTGACTGCACTGGACTATGCACACAAGACACACTGCGTGGAATTCAACACTGTGCTCTTCCAATTGTTCCATCTCCACAAGCATTCCAGCTTGCCAGATGGAACAATCCCTCTCTTCTCCCCCTGAACACTGTTCTGGGCATTCTCCTAACCTACCCTGACCCAATTTCAGGGAGTATGGGGCAAGGAGAGTAGATCACAGCCCTCTTCAGCTGCTATTATTTTATTTATTTATTTATTTATTCATACATACATACATACCCCGCCCATTTGGCTGGGTTTCCCCAGCCACTCTGGGCGGCTTCCAACAAAATATTAAAATACAGTAGTCCGTCAAACATTAAAAGCTTCCCTAAACAGGACTGCCTTCAGATGCCTTCTAAAAGTCTGGTACAGTCATACCTTGGGTTAAAGTCGCTTCAGGGTAAATCTTTTCAGGTTGTGTCCCACAGCGACCCGGAAGTAACGGACTGGGTTACTTCTGGGTTTCACCGCTCGCGCATGTGCTCAAAATGACGTCATGCGCAGAAGCGGCGAATCACGACCCGCCCACTCGCGGGTTGCATTCTGCTCAGGATGCGAACGGGGCTCCGTAACGGATCCCGTTCGCATCCAGAGGTACCACTGTAGTTGTTGTTCTCTTTGACATCTGGTGGGAGGGTGTTCCACAGGGCGCGTGCCACTACCGAGAAGGCCCTCTGCCTGGTTCCCTGTAACTTTACTTCTCACAGTGAGGGACCTGCCAAAAGGCCCTCAGCGCTGGACCTCAGTGTCTGGGCAGAATGATGGGGGTGGAGATGCTCCTTCATTGATATCCTAAGGTGAAATAGCAGTCATTGATAGCTTTAAGAGTGGACAAATTGGATTAGCCCATCTAAATTGGTAAGATGGGGTAGATGCTGCCACATCTTGCAATAACAAATTCCATGGTTTTGCTCTCTCCCACCTTTCAGGCAAGGTGAACACTGGCAAACATTTAGATGATGTTCACAATATGCACAGGTATGTCTGAGTTTATAGGATATCTACAAAATACATCTGGAAATACATCTCCGAGGACAAGACGTTCACTGAAACACATGAACAAGAGAGACTGTAATACAGCTAAGGAAAATGAGCAAATGTCCTGGTCTTTACTGTATACAGGAAATGGATGAGAAAGCTCTCTGCTGTGGAAGGTTTCAGTGTGATCCTCACACTGCATCCCCAGGCTTCAAGTTCACATCAGCCTCTGCTCTTTTATCAGGATTAAAAATGACATGACAGCCAATGAGGTCTGGTTTCAAAAGCTGTAAAGTAAGCTGTCACCCTTCCCCCAAACTCTATGAAAATATGGAATATCTAACCATCTCTGAACAAGCTCATGGTTCTAGATTAATGAATGGCATTAACAAGGCACTGATGTGAGGAAGTACATCCCACTTACAATGTCACTAGACAGAGCTCAATAGTATAGAAGAAATATTATCAGAGGGAAAAAGTGAAAAAGGGAAGGAATCGAGGTTCTTGTTAACCGACAGCTTTCAAACTTCTAATGCATGTTTATAAAATGCTCACATCAAAATATGATTGCAGTACGTTGGGTTTTTTAATAGAATACACAAAATATAAAACATTTTGAAAATCTAAAGGGGAAAATGTCTATATCACATAGAACCATCTTTACCTATCTGGAAACAAATGCAGGGAAAGTCACTGTCTTTAGTAAGGCTGAGATACAGACACATAATCTATAATCCTTGATTATTCCAGCTTTGCCCTATACAAAGAGAACTTCTTTCTGAATTATGAACAGCAGAAACACTCAGTCAACCATTTCACCCAAGCCTGCTGAAAAACTAAGATGCATTGGATGAACCACACATAATTAAAGCTTCTCCATTGCCAAATTCCACTATATAATCATTTATAAAATACACAGAGACCACCATATTTGACCAGATGAGAGAAATCAATAAAAACAGATCAACAATGTCAAGGTATAGAATTGAAAGCACATGTTCGGTTTCAATCTCTTACTCATGAAACAGCATTACAAAACAAGTGTGTACTACTCAGCAGGTAACTGTGCAATCTAATATTCTGTCCCATTCTGAAGCAAACCAATTTATAATATGTTTTCTGCACGTGAAATTGCAAGTATCTATGTTTCAGATTTTGGAATAAAATGCAGCTGAACTCAGGAATTACTAAATAAGCAAGTGGAATACCATCTACTAAAATGCATTTGAAATGGTAGAGCAAATAAAATGCTACAATGCTATTTACAGCATGTAATTCTCCTATGCAATTCCTTTCAAAATAATTTTTCAAAGGTGTACAACTGTTATAACATTACTGTGTGAGCCTGTAGAGATAACATACTGTGTTATTTTTAGATAGATCCCAATTTTCTAATTCTGGGCACTGAATTACATTTTGCTATCATCACATCAGCACTTGACTATCTTTTGTAGAAAATATATCCTATAGTTAAAAGTAAGATTGCAGATGCAGATTATTATATACTTTCAACAACAACAAAAACCAAACACTATTGATGAGAGGGTTAAATTTGCAAATATCTGACTGATTTCCACATTTAAGATCATAGTAGAATCATAGAATCGTAGAGTTGGAAGGGATCCTGAGGATCATCTACTCCAACCCTCTGAAATGCAGGAATATGCAGCTGCCCCATACAGGGATCAAACCTGTAACCCTGGCATGATCAGCAATGCACTCTAGTATATACTGGTGCAGTTGCTACCTATTAAGTCACAGGTCAATCCAAACTGAGGCTGAATGGCACATAGTGGCAGATGCAACACAACATCCACAGCCCTGCTGACTAGTGCTGGCCAGGATAGAAACTGGGGGCCAGAAAATCACCAGTTTTGGGTTTTGTGTTTTTTGCTGCACTAGCACCAGTCTGGCTCCAGGAAACTGTAAACCCATTGCTGCCCCTGATCCAGATCCTTTTAAAAGGAATTTTCACTAGGAGTGTGGGAGAAAATGAATTCGAAAGGGCACTTTAAAATCATGGGAAACTGCATTTTTAATCTTAATGTTAACTAATTAAACACATATTTGTTTTCATAGTAAATGACTGCAGTTTACAGAAGTTTGGCATATTATATTCTTATATATTCAGCCTCCTCCATTGTGAAGAGGCAATGTGCTTCTGAATACCAGTTCCTCCAATCAGCAGGTGGGGAGGGTGCTATCGCAAACAGGTCCTGCTTGTGAGCATCCCATAGGCTTCAGGTTGGCCATGGGGCGAACAGGATGCTGGACTAGAAGGACCGCTGGCCTTACCCAGGAGGCTCTTTTTATGATCTTAACTAAAATGTCCATTACTCCAAAAGATCCCCTCCCCCAATTTCCACTCTGGAACAGGCAGACGCTGCCACTTATTCCTGGTTGAAAGAAATCCAGTAACAGTAGACTCCTAATAGGCTGGACCAACACCTATGTTTAGCGATGTATTGATTGCCTGTGTTGCCATACTTGTTTGTGTGTCACCCGCTATAACAGAGGTTCCCAAACTGGGGTCTGTGGACCACCAGTAGTCTGCAAGCTTCATTCATGTAGTCCGAATCCTTAATATCTTTTATCTCATGAAGTTGATGGGAGGCTAGAATTAAGACACTATCACTTTTACTGGTGGCGAGAAAAGAGCAAATTTCTCCATCCTTTCACATTCATATTAAGCCTTGAAAGGAGTTGAGAGGATTAGCAGCAAAGTTAATGGGAGGCTAGAATTAAGAAGTTTAACACAACAGGCACATCTACAGCATTAAATATTCGTATTGATTTCTAATTTAATTTGCATTGCTTATTTTATTATTTATATTGTATTCTGATTTGAATTATATGGAATTCAAATTATAATACGATAAAATACAATATACGAAATAAGTAATAAATATGCAATTTAAAATTGTACAGCATCTAGCACAGTACATTACAATGGAGCAATGGGCAGAAAAATAATTTAAGTTGCCTGCCAACACCCACCAATATTCAAGTGGTCCATGGGAAAAATCAGCTATAAAACAAGGTATTGTTCCCCGGTGTCCAATCAGGAAGTTGCTGCTGCCAATCCTGGCTCTCTGATGACTGTCCTCAAGCCCCTGTTCATCACATTCCCACATTATTGTGTACACCAGACAAATGACACCTAAAAATAACCAAATATCCTCTTGTGACAGCTTTTTGCCAGTACACAGTTGTGTTACTGCTAGGAGACCTAGGCTAAAGTCATTGTTAAGATGCCTAAGCTACCGTGACAGCTCTTAGGAAAAGTTGTGGTATGTGCAGCTTGCTTCTTCACCAGCATTTAAACTCCCAGTGCGGAGCAACACAGACTGGAAATCTGCCAGCTGTTCCTGCCTCCCTGCTCCCACTATGAAACAGACTGAAGAACTGGGCACTATAAAATCATAAGCAATCAAAGGCAAATTGCACATAAATATAAGGTATCACACATCAATTAAGAAGGGAAGTGCAAAACGTAGAACTGTAAATATTTGTTTCTTTGTAGGCTGGAATGGCAAACCACAGCATGCTTTCATCTTTAATGCCAGATCTTCAAAGCAATTTACTAAACAGTGTGTTGGACCAGATGATCCATTAGTAGTTCCCTTTAACGGGATGATTCACATGCCAGTAAAATACTTAGTGAAGATGGAAAGAAGTCTGCTATTTCTGGATCGGTCTGTCTCCAATTCCCCACTCTCATTTTTGCGTGAACTAATTTTCTCTTTTACTTTCTGTCTTCTGCAAATATATTTGACAAATACCGTATTGTTTGCTGAACTATTCTCTGCAACTTCATGTTCTGTATTTCACTCTAGCGCTGCTAATTATACTTTTAACTTGCTCGTGCTCAGACTCACATTTCCCAGTTCTCTCCGTTAAGAGGAGCCTTATTTTTTTTATCCAAAGGATTCTTCAATATGTTGCTTGTTACAACCTATTCTCCACTTCATTCAATTGGTCCCTGTAGCTTTATACAATGCCTTTTTGCCTATTTCCTGCCCACACACTATTTTCAGATGTGTGAACCAGCTTACAAATGCGGCAGAGGCTTATATTCTGGCTCACAGTAGCATATTCACTCAGAGAGATGCTGCATATTTACATACAGCACAATTATGGGCTGATCCAGTTGGTCTCTTGCTTGCAAGAGGGCTGCCAACAGGGAGAGAGACTTGGCAGCAGGAATCTCCTGGACACAAAAGCAGGTTCCTTGAGATGTCTGATTTGGCCACAGTGACACACGCCTTGCTAGAACAACTCCACTGGCTACTGGCCAGCTTCCGGGCCCAATTCAAAATGCTGGGTATGGAATCATAGAATCAGGTCTAAGCTATCTGAAAGACCATATTCCCTCATATGAACATGCCTGGGTTTTGAGATCTTCAGAGAAGGCCCTTCTCTTCGTCCCACTACACATACAGACAATATTGGTGGGGACATGGTGGATGATCCCAGATTCTGGAACTCCCTCCCTAGAGAAGCTTGACTGACTCCCTTCTTGTTGTCCTTCTGCTGGTAGGTGAAGACCATCTTGTTCCAATGGGATTTGGGGAATTGGCTGCTTTTAATGAAAGGGTTGGTGCCATGCTGTTTTTAATATAATTATTTCTATGTTTTAAACTGGATGCATATGTTTAATTGTCTATTAATTATTGTTTTTTCTATGTTTTTAGTGATTCTTGCTTTTATATATAAGTTGCATTTAGTCCTATCAGGGGAAAAGTAAATATTTACTACTACTACTACCACTACTACTACTACTACTAATGTAGCATACCCTCCAACATTTCTCCGATGGAAATAGGGACGTCCCATTCCATAATGATAATTTTACTATTTATACCCAACGTATCTTACTGGGTTGCCCCAGCCACTGTGGGCAGCTTCCAACATATAAAAATAAATAAACTTTTTTTTTTAAAAAAAAAAACTTCCCTATACAGGGTTGCCTTCAGACAGCTTGGAGTTCAGATAACTCCAGACCCTCCCAACATTTCTCCATTGAAAATAGGGATGTCCTAAGGAAAAGTGGGACACTCTGGGATCAAATCAGAAACCGGGGTGGCTTCTTTAATCAGGGATGTCACTGGAAAATAGGGACACTTGGAAAGTCTGGTACATATGAAAGGTGGTTGGAAGGATACACCAGGCAAATGAGTTAGTTCCCTATAGTGCAATCTTATGCACGCCCCATTGAACTTACCCTAAGTGTTTACTAAGACACTCCGTCTTAGTCTCCAAGAACTTATACTAAGAATTTACACTTAGTGTTTATAGAATTGCAATCTTAGTGTATTACAGAGTCACAGGGGTGGCATTATAGTTAGGATAGAAGACATTCTCTGGGAAAATAATGGTTTGTCCTGTCAGTCCATCTACCCAAATTTCAGATAAATTCAATGAAAAATGGCCCAATTAAAGTTGGCAGCAAAAGGGATAACCCCGCCCCTCAGTTCACACAGTTTTTAATTATTATTATTTTTAAAAAATACCTTTTTATTATTAAAACTTAAAAAGGACAGCAACGCTAGTAAATCATAATACAATAACACTAAACATAAAAACAAAACAAAACCAGCCCCCAGATGGCTTCATGGATAAACAAAGTAAGTACAAAGCAGAGAGAGAGGCATAAGGTAAAAAATGATAAGGAGGAATGCCATCCTGTTAAGCAGGGGAGGGTTAAAGGGACAAACCAATCTGTCAAACAAATACATCTGCTATAAATAATTTCAAATAAAGTCATAGCTCATTGGGATAAGTAGTTTCGTATGTTGCTTGTTCATGTGTGTCTCAAAAGCCCTGCAAGTGGCAGCAAACGCCACTGGTTTAGCAGGGTTACTTTTTCTGAGGCAGCTAAGAACATAGCTTTCTTATACCAAGACTTCACATTAATAACAGAGACGTCCCTTCTATCCCAGTGTTACAACCAGTCTAGCTGCAACAAAAAGGAAAAATACCAAAGGTTTTAATTACAGGTCAGCATTAAATCCTGAGGGGGAAAAAAATACATAATTTGGGATCTAAGGCCACTGGACAGCCAATAATGATTCCAATTTGTTTAAGAATTTGTGCCCAGAAAGTAGCCACATGGGGACAAACCCACCACATGTGCCAGTATGTGCCCAAAGCACCACAACCCCTCCAACAAATATGATCATTCATGTTCTGAATGGATGTTAGTCGCACAGGTGTATAGCACCACCTATGTACTGTTTTCAGGGAGTTCTCTTGAATATGGGCCTATACAGAGGAATATGGCTTAGTGTACCAGATTTTATTGCAAACAGTTTCATCCAGGGTCTCACCCAAATCTGCTTCTCACATCAAATGTAAACAAGGGAATTTTTATACCAAAAGGTGTGGTATAAACGATTTAAATACATATATTGCAACCCTATGCGTGTCTACTCAGAAGCACAGCAAGACTTACTCCCAAGTAGGTGACTGCAGGATTGAGGTTGGCATACATAGGGGCTGCTTTTGAGGGCATGTTAAGGGAATGAGGAGAGATATTGTGGTTCATCAGCCACCCTCAATACACCCCTGGAACACTCTGTTACCTCACCACTGCGGTGGGTTATCTACATGCATGGAGATTTTCATGGGCACACCATGGGCTCTGCCAGTGGAGTGGCACTTGTGCCTTATCAGCTGGTCTTTGCACCCTTAATCAGTGGCATTTGGGCATATCATAAAAATAAGGATTAAATGGATCTCTCTCTCTCTCTAGGAAGCCTATCCTGATAGACATAAATCGGACAGGACAGTTTTGGGTTTTTTGACACCACAGTTTGATAAATTCCTATTAATCACACTTAAAAAAAAAGACCTGACACAAAATGAAATAAATAAGGGAATTTTATTTAAATAGATTATACAAATTACACAATCTATGCCGATGAGGGAGCTAATTAATAATTCCTCTGGGGCAGTATGCTATGAATTAGTTTTCCTCGGAGTTGAGAAAAAAAAGTAAATATAAGTGTTTTAACTGTTAAGTTCTGCAAATGGATGTGGGTCAGGGAATGAAAGTGTGATTCATGCTGTGTTTCTCTTTATGCATTTAATTTAGTGTGCTTCTTTAACCCTATTTCAACAGTCTTAAAATGGGCCTTGTTTACCAGCATCAAATTTAGGCAAGTGGAAAGAGATGTTAAATCTTGCCATTCAGCATCGGGTGCTGTGTTTTATCCAAGTCTACTGAGATTGGATGGAGTCCAATTTGTCATCATTTAGTAAGAACCATTCTGCTTATGCTGTTTTCTTCTTCATTCTTATTCACTATTTACCCAATTATATCTATCCTTATTAGACCCCTGCTGAAGGCAGCAAGGCACTTTTGGTCATGGAAGTCCCCTAGCGTAACTTAATCCTATTATCTCTAGATAAAACAAGGATGCATAGAGCTTTGAATGGCCAAATTTAGCTTTGCTCTCCCCCGCCCTTTCCCATGAGGAAGAATGCTCTTCCCAAACCCTATGCCTGATGTAATTAAGATCTGGAACTATAACCCGTTCCAATCCTTATCCAGTGCAAGCATCACTGTCATTTCTGAAAAATGAACTGCTGTTGTGATGCAAAGAGATGACACTTTGGTGACATTTGCTGATGTGTTCAGATTTTGCGATGCCATGGCACTGTGTGGTGTATGCCTTCAAGTTCTAAAATGCTTGAGTAATAAAAGGAGAGAGAGAAATGTAGAGAAAACAGCAATTGATGACATTGACACCAATATTTTAAGAGTCATTTTTCCATAAAGTGTGAATGCATTCAAGGACAGTTCCAGAATACAGTGGTGCCCCGCAAGAAGAATGCCTCGCAAGACGGAAAATTCGCTAGACGAAAGAGTTTTCCATTTTGGAGGTGCTTCGCAAAACGAATTTCCTATGGGCTTGCTTCGCAAGACGACAATGTCTTGCGAGTTCCTGGTAGTTTTTTTTCCTTCCCCTCCCTTTTTCTAAGCCGCTTATCAGCTGATCCGATCAGCAGGTAAGTCGCTAAAAGCCGCTAATAGCGCTAATCCGCTAATCCTTCAATGGGCTTGCTTTGCAAGACGAAAAAACCGCTAGACGAAGAGAATCACAGAACGGATGCTTTTCATCTTGTGAGGCACCACTGTATACAGAATTATAAACAAAGATCGATAGTGAGAGTGGCTAACCAAAGTGAAGGCATAACTGGGGGGGAAAACCCTGCACACTTCATCTTACTTCATTGAGCCTGCACACTCAATGTGTGCGATGAAATTCACAATAATGATAGTTCACAAAGAAAGAGGTACTACACTGAATAGACAATGTATTACATACATATTTATCATTCCTTCTAATGCGTTTGGGGTCCATGTACCAAAAGAAATGGGGCCCAAAGGTGGCAGAAGATGGAAGCACCAGCTTGCATAAGGGGAACGCCACCCGTGTCCCTGTTAATTCCATAGGTAAGGGACCGATTACTAGAAAGATCTTGCATATAATGCACCCATCAGAAATGCTGAACTGTCTGCATTTAATTCTAGGCTCATAGGTGTGAGAAAGCCTCCCTCCACTCCCTCTTATAAATGCCTCCTGTTTCCCTCATTCCTTATTCTTATGCACCCCAACCAAGCACCATTCTCAGTCCTTTAGGCTCAACCATTCTTCCCCTGCACTTACAGATCTCCTGAAATTTAGGTGGATGTGATAAATGACAACAGTTCAGTTGTGTGTTGGACGGCCCTGGTAATAAATAGCAGCTTATTTTCAGATTGTCTGACATTACCTGATCATTTTGGAAGAGTAAATATAGCAAAGTATGTGTCCCAGAGACTTTGGTTTAATCTAGGTTTTTTGTGTCAAATCACCACAGACAACAGTGGTCGGGCATTTTTTGTTATCAAATACTAAATGGACAGAGAAAATTAAGCTGGCCAAATATCACCACCAATATTCTAGGAGCCTGTGTTGATTTTAAAAAGTTCAGGGTGGTAGATTAATATTTATTTGCTTTTACTTCTGATTCTAATCATAACTCTAAACTTAATTGGCTAGTTAATTTATGAAATCAAATTTAGATCGCTGAAATTGACAAGCAGCCATTGAGGAAAGGATATTACAGTTTAAATGCATGAAGGATAGCAGTAGAAATGATATATATTCTGCTATTAAGCAAGTCATCATAAAGTGAATTACAATGAGTAGGGACTGAATGTGAACTTCTTGTTTCCTGTTCACTCTTCGTAATATGACTCTTCCATCCAATTATCTGGCCAAAGTCCAGACAAAATGTACTTCTTTGGAGAAATTGCATCAAACTTTATTCTGTTTATAGCAAGAACAAAATGTTTTTCTTATTAACATGATTCTGTATAAGAACAGAGAAGCATGCCCGCCTGCAATCCTGAAAAGAAAAAAGGACCTGGTAATTCACAGTATGTATGAATGTTGATTACTGACAACCAGACTAATATCTCCTTATGGACCAAATGGACCTCCAGTGTGTGTAACTGAACTCTCAGATCTACAATCACTATCTGCATTTCTCCTGCTGCCTAAGCACTGTGGTCATTGGAAAACTGCCTTGTGCAATGTACACTTGTGCAGCACACATGGAAGGTTGGTTCTGAGGCCTATTCGGTCCAGTTCACTGAATGTCCTCCAGTCCACTCTGGAAATTGGAAACCAGTCTAAAAGTGAATAAAGGAAGCTGCAGAGTGCTAATGTAAAGGTAAAGGGACCCCTAACCATTAGGTCCAGCCGTGACCGACTCTGTGGTTGCGCACTCATTTCGCTCTATATGCCGAGGGAGCCGGCGTTTGTCCGCAGACAGCTTCCGGGTCAATGTACCCGTAGTCTAAATTGTAATTTAGACATTTATAACATTTGATTTTGTGGGTTTAAATTTGTTTGTGAATATAACAATGATGGTTGGATACACAGAACTGTGAGTGGAAATCTATCTGTGGGTGGAGATCTGGAGATCTCACCTTAGTTAGGCTTAGAGTAGACCCACTGGAACCAGTGGGACTTTTAAAAAACGTTTTGGTGTTAACAGCTCATTTCTCGTAATATGCACATTTTAGTATGCAAATCTCAAAATTTCCACACAAACAAACTGATATGGAAATGCAGCAGGCTGAACTTGATTAGAAAAATGAAAAACAGAGAGGGACCAAAATTCATCCATACTCTTGCATGAGTGGAAAGGCCCTTTCACTTGTGGGAGGCAGTTTCATCAAATTGCCCTGATTTTCCATCCCACTGTGCCCATTCTGTGCCCATTACATGTTGTTCTAGAGCAGTGGTTCCCAACCTTTTTTTGGCCATGCCCCACCTAAGCATCTCTAAAATCCTGATGCCCACCCCATAACATATAATTCTTATTATCAAAAAGTGAACTCCTACTCACGTGAGGAAGCATAAAAGGCCATTAACTTGGTCTAAAGTCATTCTCGAATAGCCCCCCTGTGGGGCATGTGTCCCATGTTGGGAACCACGGTTCTAGAGGTTCCTTGGCCCTCAGGAGCAGTTTTGAGGGTGCTACAGGTGTTTATGGTATGGGTAGGAGAAAGAAATGTCTGTTGCATTAGTAGATTTCCACTCACAGTTCTGTGCATCCAACCATATTTCTTGGAACCTTGCAAACAATGCAGTAATAAGGCTAAGGGATTCTACTTTAAAATAAAAATAAAAATCTAATTTTGGAGCATGGGGTGGAGTTAGCTTAGACTGTTCCATGACCCAACATCCCTTGATTTCAAACATTCTTGATCATTACATATACTAATTAAATGCATGAATAATGAAAATAACATTTTAGATTCTAACTGGGAACAGATTACAAAAGTAGTTTGAATCTGATACCGATTAGTAGTCTTCTTCTTAAAAAAAAAAATCCCCTTTGAATAATCAAATGGTATTTTGCCTTGGCTGGTTTTAAAAAGCTATTTATACCATTCAGTAACTCTCTTCTAATGAGCCTTCTAATTCCTTGAGGGAGTTCCACGGCTGTTATCAACTCAACAAAAATCAATTTCAGGATATCTACAAATTAAAAATATCATAAAAAAACACCCTCTTGGTTTCGAAAGGTCTCAACTTGCAAGTGTACTGACATCATCATACTTGCCTGTGTGAGGGCTGCGGAATGCATAACTACTGAAACATAACAAGCTTATTATCATTAAAAAAAATAGTTTCTGCTAAATGATTTAAAGATATGCCAAAACAATTCAATATGTATAAAAGCCACAGAATACAAGGCTAACAAGGCCATTTTCATTACACAACACTGGGTGACTTGTATTGTTGCACGTTTCCTTCCCTGTTAAATCATGTGCCGTTTTGTTTCTAGTGGGTCATATACCCTGGGGCCTTTTACACACAATAAGAACATAAGGGCCCTGCTGAATCCGGCCAAAGGCCTAGCAGGCCCAACGCCCTGATCTCTGACAGTGGACAACAAGACTCCCTTGGAAGGTGTGTAAGCAGAAGCTGTGTACAACAGCACTTTCTCTCTACCTGCGATTCCCTGCAACTGCTATTCAGAGTCACTTAAAATGCTATTCTTTTGCACTTCCAACTACAGTGGTACCTCCGGTTAAGTACTTAATTCGTTCCAGAGGTCCGTACTTTACCTGAAACTGCTCTTAACCTGAAGCAACACTTTAGCTAATGGGGCCTCCAGCTGCTGCCGCGCCGCCAGAGCACGATTTCTGTTCTCATCCTGAAGCAAAGTTCTAAACCTGAAGCACTATTTCTGGGTTAGCGGAGTCTGTAACCTGAAGCGTATGTAACCTGAAGAGTATGTAACCTGAGGTACTGGACAAAACTGACACAAGTTTGTGTCTCAGCCAGTGCCGGATTTACGTATAAGCTAAACAAGCTATAGCTTAGGCCCCCACTCTCTTGGGGGCCCCTGAAAAAATTAAGGAAAAACAACAACTGGATGTACTTTTCCAAAATATAAGATAAAAAACAAATAAAATAAAACCTAAATACAGCAACAGTGTTTTGTGTTGTGTAGGCTCCTATGATGTTAGTAATGGGCCCCGCCTGCTAGCCTGCTCCCTAAAATATCCATGGTTTGCTCATTTCTATATATAGGGTGCCTACATTCTGCATGGACTGGCTGCATGGCAACATGTGCAAATAGCATATATTCAACATGAAAAACAGCGACAATTTGTCGTTGACAAAGGACAGCTGGACATATAAAGGGCCCCATTACTTTCAGTAGCTTAGGACCTCTCATCAAACCTAAATCTGGCCCTGGTCTCAGCAATCCTTAAAGGAATACTGAACAGTTTTGCTCTCATTTCTGTGCATGTGTTGTAAAGCAGAGGAGCACTTAAAAAAATGTAATAAGCCTAACAATCTCTCATAAGCAAGAAGATAAAAGGGGGGAAACCATGCTACATGTGTGACAAAGGGTTGTACAGCTCACAAACAACTACAGGTCAGATCCTGAGCTGTACTTAGTAGACTTCCAGTGACAGTGGAGAAAAGGATGCAGATGTGATTTTTGCCAATCTTCATTCCAGCTATACCGCCCCGTGCCTCCCCAAAAGCTGCTCTGGAGGGCTGAGAGGCTTTCCAGAGCAGCTTGAGAGGTGAAAATTGGCTCCTGACCAGTCATCCAGCAGGAAGTTTCCAGTAGATCTCAGCACCTTCCATGT
This sequence comes from Podarcis vaucheri, assembly GCF_965113315.1. NCBI lineage: Eukaryota > Metazoa > Chordata > Lepidosauria > Squamata > Lacertidae > Podarcis > Podarcis vaucheri. Next base: position 36,215,200 of record NC_138759.1, read on the forward strand.
ATGGAAGGAGCCATTCTGTTCACAGAACAGTCAAACGGGATCCAATGCTATATAGGCAACTTACTTTTTGTGCAGAGGTTGAATTCCAGATCATTGCATGCTTGCATGAAATTGCATGGAATTGAACACCCGTTGAGAAAGCCAGAAAACACTCCATTCTGCCCCTACCTCCATGCCGCCCTTTTAATGAGGTCTTTATGATATTTCCGGGTGACTTCTGGGTTCGGCGCTGTGTGTGTGGTGCGCACAGTTGTGCACATATCAGATGCACCTAAACCGGGGGTTGCCTGTATACCTATATTCTGAAAGTAAGATTCAAAGTTTGAAGAGCCAGCAGCAGAATCTTATGTTCAGAGGTAAAATGCCACCAAATTCATTTTTTCTTAATCAAAGTAAATGTGCATAGGGTTGCACCTTAATAAATATTATTGAAGAGCTGGGAGGAACTGAGTCGCTGGTCACTAATTGTGTCATAAACTCTTAAGTGGTGTCCGTGATATCCCCATGACAACATTCCACAATGCAATGACATTGACAATGATTGATATCTGAGGAAAGTAACCAATATTCCCAGGTACAAATAAATGCAGTGCTTTCTGCAAAAGATGCAATATCCCCCAAACAAGAGCACTAAATTAAGAGATGATGTAGCGATTCACTACACATCAAACACCAATGCATGTTTTATATACAACAGACTTGCAGAAATGGCCGTGGTAAGACGACTCAGGACATCTCCTTTATTATTTTGTCAAGTGACTGAATATAACTGGTTTTGAAGTGTCCTTTCCTTAAACATTACACTCGCTTTTCTCTTTCTCTTGTACCTTTCTGGCTTTGCAGTCTGAAGTTTAACCTTTTCACCTGCTGGAGGGCTGCCAAGCTGATGCTGGCAAGGAATGGACAAACCTGCTAATAGGTCACCAGTCCTTTAAAAAACAAAGGTGATCAGGTACTACACTTTTGAGAGCACTGTTTGGATGGGATTTTCATGGATTATCATAGATCAGAAACTTACAGAAGGAGTCAGCATGTCAAGTTTACTAAGAGAGCAGGCAAGCAGCTCATTCAAGCATTCCATGACTTTTACTCAGCATAACACCTTCTGCTCCGTAGTATAAAAAAAGGCTTTTATGGCCTTATCAAGGCACATACTCTCAGTCTATTAAAAGGGAGTTAGCTTGTGGGGAGGGGATGGCTTTCTTAGTCCCCAGTTTATTTAAAGCAAGGATGTTTATGATCGAAGTTGCAGAAACACATTGAGACCCAAATCTTTACAATCCTATGCATGCTTACCTGGAAGTAAATCTCACCGAGTGTAAATCTCACCCAGGCAAGTATTTTGGGAAGAGATTTATGTTTTATAGCCCCCCCTCCCCATGTAAGTGCATCTCTAAATATATTTATAGGTGCCCATTAGAGAAAATTGAACATTTAGTCCTTTTCAATATATTTTTTTCAACACTGCTTTTGGTTCTTGTTATCTTTATACACATTCTATTTCTGTTGCACTAGACTAAAAATTGTCACAGGCTGTGGAGAACTACACTCATGTTCCTATGAACGAAAATCTCCCTGCTGAGCAGATGGCTATTACTGACTGCTTTGATAATCATATAAAAAAGAGGCAAGATTCCTCTATACAGGTGACCACCTATTTGTTGGGTGCATGTGTGGCCTTAATCTAACATGGGTCACCCAGTGGCCCAAGGGAGATTTCCTACATTTTGAGGCTATTTGAGGGCAACTGCAAAGATTGAGCGGTTTAGAAATTGTTAAAGCTAAGCTGCATCACTTAGGTGCAAGACAGATTTGAATCCAGCAGATTAAAAAATGTGGGTCTTTTTTACACTCTGTGCTGTGTGCAGCTACAAAATAATGAAGCTACTTAATGCTGAAAATTTGTGGCTTATGTCTTATTCAAGGCTTTGCTAGGTATTTTGTTTACTTTGTGCCCACGATGATTTATTATGCTTTGTTTATTCTCTTGAGGAAAATGAGAGACAACAAAGACAACTTTGAGAGATTCTGACTTTTGGAGAACACAATAGATCGTTAATTTTAAACCTAAAGACTCCTTATTGATTGCACTGCCTGATAAGCAGTCAGCATGTTGGATCGCTTATGTTAACACAATATGCACTGTCTTACAAAGGCCACTCACTAAACTAGTAAGCAAACACATTTTGGGACAAATGTAATGTTTGGCTATGAAGAACCACCAGCTTAAAATTAACATATTTGAGGCTCAACCATCTTATCTAGTTGCAATAAGGTCCTGACACAACTCTAAATTGTGCCAACGCCAAACCCAGTTCTGGTGAAACAACTTCTCTCCACAATCCACAACAATCTCAGAATCCAGGAAGCTGTGGTTGTCAGCACAACTTTTCCTTGCCTGAATATTCTCTCTATATATACATATATATTTATATAAGAATGAGATGACTACAGGATCACCCTCCCCCTCCTCTATCCCAATGAAGATGGGCAACCAATCCTGTTTCGGTGCTGAAACCAGGCCCCAAACAAGACTGAAATGGGCCCAGGTAACCTGCTTCCTCAAGGCATATCTAAAGCTGGCCAGCCACCACCCTTTCAATCACCTTGCCCAGGAAGGGAATATGAGAGAATGGGGTGGTAGCTTTCTAAAATCTCTGGATTAAGGGGCTTCCTCCTCAGGAGAAGCTGGACCACCAACTTTTTTCAAATTGATGAGTATTAACTCCCTCATGCAGTGTGGCATTAACCACTCCCCAGACTCCTCCAGTGGAAGAATTGCCTGTCGTAAGTCAAAACTGACACAGAAAAGCTGATGTCAGGATGCGCTAAAATTGGCGGAGATTGGCTTTGACATTCACTTGCAACCACAGCTTCCAGCTGGTTGTCACTGCCAGTCAAAAATCAGCCCAAGACATGTTCAGCATGTGGCAGTATCCTTTGCACACCAGGTTCCATTCATGGCAGTCAGTATTGGTTAAAAAAACACAGCTGCCATAGGCTGTGGTGTTTATGAAGATTGAGGGTAATATTTTTTTGTAATGTTTTAAGACAGAAGCTACAAGTAAAGTTGTGTCCAGTACATGAACATCCACCATCAAGTAGTTTGCATGTCTCATACTGGAGAAGCTTCTTGGGAAGAGTGGCTGACTGGGGAAGTACTGGATATATCCACATTATTACATTTAAAGCACATTCAAGGCACATTTGAAGTACCTGGTTTCCCCATAGTAATCTGGGAAACTGTAGTTTCCCTCTTACAGACTGCAATTCCCAACACCCTTAAACTACAGAAAGGATCGAAGCCAAGAAACGAAACAGAAGTGTGGAGACAAAACTGTGTTCTATGGAACATGGAATGCTTGTCTAACTGACCCAGCGTCCGTCAAAGGGATACAAATAATATTTTGCACATGGTCCAAGTATTCTCTGGGTTCCCCCCATTCTTTCATCTGCTTGATAAATAATACCAATGCAAAGCAATAAATCCAGAGGATCCATAGCATACTGAGCTCAGTGTGAGAGGTTTTCCAATAGAATTGATGGGTTCAAGAATACAGAGTTTACAAACACTCAGCTTATGATCTTATCCAAGAAAATACCAATGTGACCTTTGACCCAATTCATCAAGTGTTCCTTGAAAAAGAGTCTGTTTGTCACATGCATGGATGCCTTTGAGGAGCCTCAGCAGTTCAAAAGAAAATCCTGCATCCACACTAGGTGCAACTCATTCTTCGTGGATTTTAAAGTGAGTCAAGTACTTATATACAAGCAAAATTAGCCAACTGGGCCTATAAGAAAAAAATCCACACCAACAAAAAAGTCACAAAATAGTAAGCAAGCTTTTGAATTCTCCAGTGCTCTTCTCTAGACCTTTAAGCAAACATGGAAGAGGGAGGGAAAAGGATGGTTGTGTTAAAGTGATAAAGTCAGTCTTAAGATGGCAAGTCCTATCCACTATAGAAGTTGTAGATCATAAATGTATTGTTGTATGTTGTAAGCACAAGTGTGTAAGAGAGAGAAAAACTATTGCACCTATCCATAGGGCGTACACTGACTTTTGTTTCTTTATGTCATCAGCTATATCAGTGGTAGCCAAACATGGCCATCCAGCTGTTTTGGGACTACAATTCTCATCATCCCTGGCCACTGGTCCTGTTAGCTAGGGATGATGGGAGTTGTAGTCCAAAAACAGCTGGAGGGCCAAGTTTGGCCACCACTGAGCTATATCGTCAATAAATGCTCAACAAATGTTGTACCTTTACAACTATTGTAAGATACAATTTCCCTAGATTTCTGTCACATACACCCCACACCATCCCTACCCCCTTACTGATCAATAGTCCTATCCTCAGGACAAAATCCTTAGGAGTGGATAATTATTATTATTATTATTAATACCATCTTGTTGCATTCAGTTAGGTAACCATTAAATACTGATAATTTTACTGATGTGTATTTTCTGCTCAAAGACTCAGTTCTGTTTTAAAATGTCACGCATGTTGCCATTACTACTGTTTATCATTTGTCAACAAATCAAACTATCTGCTTTAGCAGCCCTCATGAGAGATTTTAAACTGTTGGCGTGAAATTCCTGTGCATTTGCGTTTTTTTTATAACAAACTTGATTGTCACCTATGATATTTCAAAGATCACTCCTCATATAGACATCATGCTGGAAATTAGATGCAGGGCTTTGCTTTCCATGGAACATTATGCAGAGGCACTCTGGCTAATAAATCTTTGTAGCTAATGCATTCCAGATGGAAGCCATGTCTCACAGATTTAACCTTCCTAAACCCTTCCAAAAATTCCTCCCATCGAAAGCTCTCTGAATGAGATATATATGATTGAAATGGAATCATTAATATATGGCAACTACATATCACTCCAGATTATAATTACTTGCCAAAAAAGAAAAAAAAGAAAGCCCACCACATATCCTGTCGCACAAATATACAGGTTTCGGGTAATCTGTGACAGAGAAATGTACCAATCACGGTTAACTCTACAGTTTAATTCTGCCCCAACCCCTGATGCCATTAACAGATGTTATAAAGAGAACATCTACTTCTGTCACCTTAACTTTTGCACATGCATAACGAATGCTGCAAAAAAAGGGATCAAGTCTCTCACAGAAGCCACTAATTAACATCACTGTTTAATCATGTCACCATGTTTAGCAGGCTACATCATTAGTTTATGTCAGACTGAAGCAGTGAAACATCTAAACACCTACATGTAGATCCTTACAAATTCACTCATGTGAAGTGGGAAGGTCAGTGTTAGACATGACTGCAACTACACCTCTGATATTTAGAAACCATTACAAATCACCATGATAACAGGCTAAGGTAGCATTACATAAGATATCTTTGCTTCTTTGCTAGGATGATTTCCAAATCCGGTTATATTTTAAAAATCATTTATAAATGTTACAGATTAACCTTGAGTTATAGGTATTACCTTTGTTATTTTGCAGCTAATGCTGAAAGGTATATAATAAATGCACTACTTTTAAAACACAAGAGTGTACCTTTATGCTCAAGTAGCCCAAATCTGGAAAAAAAATGAGGGCATGGTCTGAAGTTCAGCACTTTTAAATGTCATTTATTTCAATGGGAGAGTTAAACATGCGCTCTCTCACCTACAATGAAATTTATGGTTTGCATTCAGCACTGGTCAGAATAGGCCCTTTTAAATTAATGGATATGGCTAGCAGGCCAATTTTAGTTGGTCTACTCTAAGTAGAATTTAGTTGAATGCAACTCAATGGGCTTTAAAAATGCATCACTTTGCTGAATTGTTTCCTTAGGGTATAGCTCAATATAACATTGTAGGAAAATTGGTTATTATTTATTAACTGATTCCAGGATCATTATCTGCAAAATTAACAGAATAGATCTGTTGGCTTTCAAGGCACTACTAACCCTGTTCCACAAATTTACTGCAGATACATACAAAATATTTCTGCTTTGAATATCACAATGGTGGATGAATGGACAATCCCATGATAGGCAACTGCCCTCTGACCCTTATGAACATACGGTGATGATAATTTGAAATAAAAATGATGTGAAGTTCTCTATCTAAAGATGACAGGCGTGTGATACCACTGTTTCAACTTTCCTCAGATTTATTTCTTGACCAGCTACAATCTGGCCTCCACTTTATGCACTCCACTAAACTGTCTCCTCACTGCCAAATCCAACAATCTCTGCTCGGCCTGCATTCTCATTGATTGGTTTGTTCTAGTAATTGTTCAATGTTTCCACAAGGAACAGGCTTCTTCCTCTGTTTCCCAGCTCTTCCCAGGATCTGTGGTCAACCCCCTGCTATTCAGCAGCACACTTTTAAGTACCACCGACAGACTGATAATACACAGCTAACTCTACCTCCATCTGTGTTGAAGACTGATAAGCATGAAGTACAGCCTGCTCTATCCGTTAGAGCATGAAGTACAGCCTACTCTTTCCATTAGGATCCTTCAATAACTTTTCCCATGCCAAAGGTAGACCAATTTGCCTACCTTTATAAGGCCTTAGTTGGTTTCACGCAGGACTTTCCCCCCCTGACAGTACTCACCAGTATAGATTACCACCACTTCTTTCTTTGCTGCCCATAGAATCCATTTTGTGCTGGAACCCACAGCACTTTTATCAGTAAATGAGTATACCAGCACTTCTTTATTACTATTTTTTTTAACCAAAAAAGCACTGGTATCAGCTCTCTGCTGAGACTACATTCTTGCATTCACTACAATGATTCCAGCCAGTCCAACTTCACTAGGAGCTTTCCAGGGTCCTGACATGATCTGCTTGAACCTGAATACACCATGCTACCGTTTCCTAAATATTGCCTGCACCGGGTCTGCTTTCATTGGACTGAAGTCCATTGTTTGTTATGACTTTACCTTATGTGAGAAGAGGGAGACTCCAGCTGCAATATGATTGTCCAGACAAGGTCAGTATGTCCAGGACTGAAGTTCTGATCTTTCTACGAAACCCTTTTGTCTCTACCTTCTGTATCTAAGATAAAAGGTGAAGGATCGCTGGACGGTTAAGTCCAGTCAAAGGCGACTATGGAGTGTGCTGCTAATCTCGCTTCAGGCCGAGGGAGCCAGTGTTTGTCCACAGACAGCTTTCTGGGTCATGTGGCCACCATTCTACAGTGGTACCTCGAGTTACATACACTTCAGGTTACATACGCTTCAGGTTACAGACTCCGCTAACCCAGAAATAGTGCTTCAGGTTAAGAACTTTGCTTCAGGATGAGAACAGAAATCGTGCTCCAGTGGCGTGGCAGCAGCAGGAGGCCCCATTAGCTGAAGTGGTGCTTCAGGTTAAGAACAGTTTCAGGTTAAGAACGGACCTCCGGAACGAATTAAGTACTTAACCCGAGGTACCACTGTACACTGCTTCTGGTGTAACAGAACACCGTGACAGGAGCCAGAGTGAATGGAAATGCCGTTTACCTTCCTGCTGCAGCGGTACTCTCTGTATCTACTGCCAACATCACCACCTGCTCTGTAACACTTTGGCTTTATCCTCGATTCCACCCTCTCTTTACATCTCACATTCAATCTGTTTTATATGGCTGCAATCTCTCGTTCGTATTCCATCTCACAGAAGTACTATTTGAAAGTTCCTTAATGAGAGCTTACAATGCAAACCTTCCTGGCGTATGGCATGTGCCAAGCGTGTAGGTTTGTGGCAGTACAGTTTTGTGCTAGAAGAAATTCAGCCAGACTCCAGTCCTTTACTGACAGGTCCAAAGCATTAAGGCAGTTTCACTATATATACAGGCTTCCACTGGATCCCTAGTAGAAGGTGCAGGCTTCAAATGCAAAGCAAGTGCAACTCTCAGCATACGTACAGCACAGAGTTCAGTATCAATCTGGCAGCGCTTCCTTGCAGCAAAGCAAAGAGGCAATCTACTCTACAGCCCCCTCTTAATATACTCAAGAATGACCACACCCTTGGCCGGTTGCCAGATCACAGTGACCTACTTGGCTGGTTGCCAGGTCAGTGACCATTAGACACTAATCACAAGACATGCAGGTGCAAGATAAGGGGAGCACGTGCACCAGATTTTCCTTAACAGCAATGGGAGGAACCTCAACAAACCTAACTAGTATCTGTGAAGTTAATCAAGTCAACTTTAGCCTGAGAAGTTAGGGAGCCAACTTTTGATTTCAAAAATTCTGGATTAAACCAAGAAATAGAGTCTGAGGCAGGTGGAGTCCAGCTGGAGCAGAGCAAATATGCAAAATTGTTATGTATGCTCCCATGGATGGTGTTTTCAGACATGCTAATAACTCAGAATGCTCTTTGGTTCTAATGTGGCTGAATAAGCAGCACAGGGAAGTGGATGTGAAAACAAACTCTATAGCTGCCACTGCCATGTCACTAGAATGACTTGTCAGAATCAGCAACCTGCTCCTTCATTTCACCAGAACTTTTGAAGAGTAGCCACCGTGGAATCAACACCTGTGCCCTGTACTTTTTCATGTAAAAGGGTATAAGATAGTGTGTTGGGAACAAGCTCAAGAACTAGGTTTCTTAACATGTCAGCTGTACAATCCATTTATGTGCACTAAGAGAAAATGATGTTGCTTTCATTTTTAACAAACAAACAAACAGCATTACTCAAGAAATTATTGCCACCAATCCCAAATTTTGACTTCTCAAAACACAACAATTCCAGTAAGTTACTAAGGGGACAAAACCCCAAACTGGCTCGTATTTCCCCCTTGGACTTACTTAGGCTTGATACCAGTATGGTGCCAATACATGACAAAAGATAAAATCAGAAAACCACACAGTTCTTTTAGTTCTATGGAGACCAAATGGTAAGCATACCGGCTTCTTAAAATATGGCTCTTCAAAGGTTAGTTCCCTTCAGAAAGACCTGTATGCTGCAGCAGCAGAAGGCTATGTTATCTGAAGCTTCACCGTTCCTCTGGCAACTCAGAGGAAACACCGCCTTGCAAGACTAGCACTAAAGGTGCACTTAGCCTGAAAGAATCGGTACATTAGCGTGCAATGAAGTAGTTAAACAGCAGAGTCCAATCCTCTCGTTGGCTCAGTTACACTCCCAATAAGATTTCTGATGAAGCCAACCATATTGAAAAAGAAAGAAAGGGGGTGGGGGAGAAAATCAAAGCTTTCGCTTGTGGTTTAGGATGCTGCACAACAGCAGCAAAATCAATAACTTTTAATTCCCTGTCCTTCTCTCTGTAAACATGATGGACTGCCAGCTGCTGTGCTCATACACCCTGACTGGCATTGCATGATGTCACTCTCATTTGCTGGATGGCTTATAGAAAGCCTCTTTCTCTTTGCTGCCATGACAAAATCCAGTGCTTCTATGGGGACATGGGTCACTTCTTTCCATTTCAGTGGGGATGTCTGCAAGTGGAGACACAAGTCTTTTGATGGATGCAAGTACTTTTGGTTACATCAAAAGATGTTGGTAACTGAAATTATAGTTGTTACTTAGCAGATTGACAAATGTTAATCAGACATATGCAGACATTAGCGAGTATGTACACAATCTGCAGACATAACAAAGAATATACAAGCAAATTTGTTGGCACAACGGATCTCTGAAAGGTGCTATGCAAATGATTACAGCTTCTGCAAATGCTCATTCTGTAAGCCACTAGAATAAATGTTGGATGCCCATGTTCCAGGTACCAATTTCTTTTAAAATACCGTACAAATTATAGGCGACAGCTGTGGCCCCATGTTAAAGCTGAGTCAGCTGAATCTCATTCTGCCATTATAATGAAAAAATTAGTGGTGGTGGGGAGAGTAGCTTCAATGGTTTATAGTTAGAAATGGTTCAACAGACTACTTTGAAACTTGGTAGCGTAAGAGAGAAAAGACTAAGGATGGTCCATGCTGAATTTGGGTAGAAGGCATAAAAACAGTTCATTTTGGAAAAAGTTAAGTTTTTGATGAGAGGCTCTGGCATGCTGATACCATATCAGCCCCGGGGGGCGGGGATAGAGAACCCCCAGAACAGTGCCCAGGGGGAGGGGAAATTGTTCTTTTTGGCAAGCATCATGTTGAATTCTACCTTGTGTTTTTTTTCTTCCATAAACTTTGTTGGGGCAGTAAGTCCAGAAAGATTAGTTGCCAGTTGGGTACTTATAAAGTATCATGGTAGCTTCAATTGCACAATAGCTTCAGTTGTATAGACGCCATATGCCTTTTTCAGTGAACCGATGAATCTGGCATTTAGGTCCCCCTGTTCTGCCACCGACAGATCTAGTTACAAGATAGTGATGAATCTGGAGCAAACTACTGTACCATATCAATATTGCCTAAGTATTACATCTGCTAAGGGTGTGGCTCTGAAAAAAAATGTTAAACTGAAAGGGTTTCCCCTCCCTACTTGAAACAATATACACACACACCATGCATGTGCTTGACAAATGCGAGCTATGCATTTGTAAACAAGGGGCTGGCACCTGCAATTTGAGTGTAAGAAGAACCTGCTAGATTATGGCAATTGCCCACCTAGTCCAGTATTCTGTTCTCACAGTAGCCCAGCAAATGTCTGTAGGAGACCTGCAAGTAGGACCCTAGCACAAGAAAACTCTTCCCTCCTGTGAGTTATAGCAACTGTTAATAATAATAATAATAATAATAATTTATTATTTATACCCCGCCCTTACAAATAGCGGGGGAGAGAAGGCAAGCAAAATGCGAGGGAGATAGTGAAAGATACAGGAAATTGAATGCAGATTTCCAAAGAACAGCAAGGAGAGACAAGAAGGCCTTCTTAAACGAGCAATGCAAAGAAATAGAGGAAAGCAACAGAATGGGAAGAACCAGAGATCTGTTCAAGAAAATCGGAAATATGAAAGGAACATTTCGTACAAAGATTACCATAATAAAGGACAAAAGTGGTAAAGATCTAACTGAAGCAGAAGACATCAAGAAGAGGTGGCAAGAATACACAGAGGAATTATACCAGAAAGATATGGATGTCTCGTACACCCCAGGTAGTGTGGTTGCTGACCTTGAGCCAGACATCCTGGAGAGTGAAGTCAAATTGGCCTTAGAAAGCACTGCAAATAACAAGGCCAGTGGAAGTGATGGTATTCCAGCGGAACTGTTTAAAATTTTAAAAGATGATGCTGTTAAGGTGCTACACTCAATATGCCAGCAAGTTTGGAAAACTCAGCAGTGGCCAGAGGATTGGAGAAGATCAGTCTACATCCCAATCCCAAAGAAAGGCAGTGCCAAAGAATGCTCCAACTACCGCACAATTTCACTCATTTCACATGCTAGCAAGGTTATGCTTAAAATTCTACAAGGAAGGCTCAAGCAGTATGTGGACCGAGAACTCCCAGAAGTGCAAGCTGGATTTAGAAGAGGCAGAGGAACCAGAGACCAAATTGCAAACATGCGCTGGATTATGGAGAAAGCTAGAGAGTTCCAAAAAGACATCTACTTCTGCTTCATTGACTATGCAAAAGCCTTTGACTGTGTTGACCACAGCAAACTATGGCAAGTTCTTAAAGAAATGGGAGTGCCTGATCACCTCATCTGTCTCCTGCGAAATCTCTATGTGGGACAAGAAGCTACAGTTAGAACTGGATATGGAACAACTGATTGGTTCCAAATTGGGAAAGGAGTACGGCAAGGCTGTATATTGTCTCCCTGCTTATTTAACTTATATGCAGAATTCATCATGCAAAAGGCTGGGCTGGATGAATCCCAAGCCGGAATTAAGATTGCCGGAAGAAATATCAACAACCTCAGATATGCAGATGACACAACCTTGATGGCAGAAAGTGAAGAGGAATTAAAGAACCTTTTAATGAGGGTGAAAGAGGAGAGCGCAAAATATGGTCTGAAGCTCAACATCAAAAAAACGAAGATCATGGCCACTGGGCCCCTCACCTCCTGGCAAATAGAAGGGGAAGAAATGGAGGCAGTGAGAGATTTTACTTTCTTGGGCTCCATGATCAGTGCAGATGGTGACAGCAGTCACGAAATTAAAAGACGCCTGCTCCTTGGGAGAAAGGCGATGGCAAACCTAGACAACATCTTAAAAAGCAGAGACATCACCTTGCCAATAAAGGTCCGTATAGTAAAAGCCATGGTTTTCCCAGTAGTGATGTATGGAAGTGAGAGCTGGACCATAAAGAAGGCTGATCGCCGAAGAATTGATGCTTTTGAATTATGGTGCTGGAGGAGACTCTTGAGAGTCCCATGGACTGCAAGAAGATCAAACCTCTCCATTCTGAAGGAAATCAGCCCTGAGTGCTCACTGGAAGGACAGATTGTGAAGCTGAGGCTCCAATACTTTGGCCACCTCATGAGAAGAGAGGACTCCCTGGAAAAGACCCTGATGTTGGGAAAGATGGAGGGCACAAGGAGAAGGGGACGACAGAGAATGAGATGGTTGGATGGTGTTCTTGAAGCTACTAGCATGAGTTTGATCAAACTGCGGGAGGCAGTGGAGGACAGAAGTGCCTGGCGTGCTCTGGTCCATGGGGTCACGAAGAGTCGGACACGACTAAACGACTAAACAACAACAACAACAACCCCGCCCATCTGGCTGGGCCTCCCCAGCCACTATGGGCGGCTTCCATAAAAACCAAAAATACAATAAAATATCACACGTTAAAAACTTCCCTGAACAGGGCTGCCTTAAGATGTCTCCTGAATGTCAGGTAGTTGTTTATCGCCTTGACATCTGCTGGAAGGGTGTTCCACAGGGCGGGCGCCACTACCGAGAAGGCCCTCTGCCTGGTTCCCTGTAGCTTTGCTTCTCGCAATGAGGGAACCGCCAGAAGGCCCTCGGCGCTGGACCTCAGCGTCCGGGCAGAATGATGGGGGTGGAGACGCTCCTTCAGGTATACTGGACCGAGGCCGTTTAGGGCTTTAAAGGTCAGCACCAACACTTTGAATTGTGCTCGGAAACGTACTGGGAGCCAATGCAGGTCTTTCAAGACCGGTGTTATATGGTCTCGGCGGCCGCTCCCAGTCACCAGTCTAGCTGCCGCATTCTGGATTAGTTGTAGTTTCCGAGTCACCTTCAAAGGTAGCCCCATGTAGAGTGCATTGCAGTAGTCCAAGCGGGAGATAACCAGAGCATGCACCACTCTGGCGAGACAGCCCGCAGGCAGATAGGGTCTCAGCCTACGTAATTCAAAAGCATATTGCCTCTGCCGTTGAGGCAGACCATGGAATCCACAGTCTGTGGGGGCAATGAAACTTTCCCTTTCCCTTTGCCCAGCCATGTAAGTAAGTCAAGGCTGGGGAAGAGTTTTCAACCCCAAAGGCCACATTCCCTCATGTGGGCCACACACCAGTGTCTCTATCCTCCATGCAGCTATTCAAACAGTCAATGCATTAGTGCAGTGCCATATGTCCTCCTCAGATCTGTTCTGGGCCATAGGGGGAGGAGAGGGCAGAAGTTCCATTGTCCAAGTGAGCTGATGATGCACATTAGTTGGATAAAGGTAAAGGTAAAGGGACCCCTGACCATTAGGTCCAGTCGTGACCGACTCTGGGGTTGCGGCGCTCATCTCGCTTTATTGGCCAAGGGTGCCGGCGTACAGCTTCCGGGTCATGTGGCCAGCATGACTAAGCCACTTCTGGCGAACCAGAGCAGTGCACGGAAACGCCATTTACCTACCCGCCGGAGTGGTACCTATTTCTCTACTTGCACTTTGATGTGCTTTCGAACTGCTAGGTTGGCAGGAGCTGGGACCGAGCAACGGGAGCTCACCCCGTTGTGGGGATTTGAACCGCCGACCTTCTGATCGGCAAGTCCTAGGCTCTGTGGTTTAACCCACAGCGCCAACCACTTCCCTCATTAGATACTATGTAATAAATAGCCAGAGTATCGCAGTGAGCTGGAGTAGCATTTAAAAGAAATGATTTTTTAAGGACATGTTTGGGTACAGTTCTCTTAGGAAGTGTTATCATGGCTAATTAGCCTCCCATACAACTAATTATTCTGTCACATAGATTCAGAAAAAATGAAAGAAACTTGGAAGCCTTGCAGGATCATTTTCCTCTTCCCTTTTTAAAAAACATATACAAGTAAACATAATATATGTATACATAAGTTATTAACTTTTTGTATATACCCATTTTTATGTTAGTTTTAAAAGATAGAAGCCATCACATACCCATCTTATGTGAAGACACGTGTAAATACAGATTGACACCTTGGATATTCATGCCAGGGAATGGCTGAAATTTAGTGAAGGAATTTAATGAATAGCTGCAGAAACTGTAGACATTTAGTCAGTCATTGCTTGGTACAGTGTCATATTGCCTCACAGATACTGTAGATTAAATCATGACCCACTGTATGTTAACTGTGGTGCCTATATTAATCTGAAGGCAACAGCCAGTATTTGCATGGAGGCCCCAGTGCATGTACTGGATGCCTCTTCAATGAGAGTTCAGATGCTCTCAGTAAACTCTTTGGGATTTGCTCACTGGTAAATGGGATTAGAATTGCAGCCTTAGTCATGCAAGCTGCAGAAGGCCATCATGAATTTACACTAACATTAGAGGCCCTAGAGCAGAGATGGGGAACTGGTGGCTCTCCAGAAGTTGTATGACACCAACTCCATCAGCCATATCCTGCGTGGCCAGGACTGGAGGATGACAGGAGTTGTAGTCAAACAACATCTGGAGGGCCACATATTTCCTATCCCTGCCCTAGAGCAAGCAGAGGGACATGACTGATCTGTCAGAACACACCAAGATTGTGGTGAATTCATTGTCTATTTTGGGTAACACTTGGCAGCTGCTTGACACAAGACTATCCTTAAGAGAAGGTCTATACATAATAAATTTAAAGTGTGTGTGTGTGTACACACACACACACACAATTTTTTTTGTGAGCTTAACTTGTTTTAATCTGCTTTAATATTGTGCTTTAATTGTTGCAACCCACCCTGTGACCTTAGGGTGAAGGGAGCGTAAATAAATAAATAAATAAATAAATAAAGATAATAATGAAGAATTTTAGAAACCTCTCTCAAGGTAAATTCTGATAGTCTGCCAGCTACAATAAATACTTAATTTTGCACTGACTCTGTAGGGAACAAAGATTTCCAAACACTTGATACATGCAATACAGACAACTAAAAATCAATGGGAAGCCTAGGATATGGAATAGAGTAATTGCTTTAGATACATATGTGTGATAATTGCATATCAGCTGAATAATTCATTGCTTAAAATTATTTGTAATGAATAGTAATATTGTACAATTATCACATTTGTTAGAGTAATTAACTTCAGAGATGAGCAGTTTCTTCTTGGCCTGTTCCATATGTATTACATATATGGACACTGATAACAAATACCCATGGAATGTCTTATCCACAACATAAGGTAAGAGGGGCTATTTAGCATAAATGCTGCCAATATATCAATGCTTATATTTCTGCATGATGTTTTTGCATGCCTGAGCATCATTTATCAAGCAAGGCTGTCCAGCAGAGGGCTCCTTAGAAACGGAATGTGAAGAAAAGGAAAGGCTTTCAGCATATAATTGAAATGTATAGAGATTTGGAATGCAGTATGTGTATATATGGGTAAGATTTGCCAGTTATTTTAGAAAACCGCAAACAGATTTAATGCTCTGAGGCTTTGATTGCAAACAACTTTGTTAAAAATTAGTAAGCTCGTTTTTTTAAAAAAATAATGAAAATCCATGGAATAAATGTTTATGACATTGTAAGTAAACATGTGTCTTTATTTTGAAAACATGCCTGAACACTTTACATGTTACAAGAAATGGAAACTCATTTGTGCTTCATGCTCTACATGTACCAAGAGGACAACAATTCTCCTACAGTTCTTTTTTCATGCTCACATGGCACACACACAAACAAAAAGGTCTCAAGTTCATTAATAATTTTAGAAGGTATTTTCTTCATCTTCTTACGCAATTTGACATTTTTAATCAACACAGGTTGGATGGGATTGTATTACCCTGGGCTGTGTACAATCTGTTTCCAGATTGTGTAGACCAATTAACAGACAGAAGGAAGAACAGAGAATTTATTGAGAACTTGCATATATATGCTAGCATTCATACTGTCCAACTTTTTCAGTCCCCAAACCGAGACACATGTCTTCTGGGACATGCTCCCAGACGAAACACACGACTTGTGCCTCCTTCTCGCTCTGTAAAAAGTGCTTTCTTTCAGGGCGACAGCACAGTGCTAGAGATTGCAGCACCCAAAATGGATGCCGCAATCTTGTGCAAAGAAACAGGATATCCCTTTTTTCTGAGGCACTTGGCAGGTATGTAAGTTGCATTCAGACATCACAACAACAAAAATGGTTTGTTATACTGAGATGTGCTATAGCCAGCTTCAGATCTGTGCTCTGCCTCTTCTCTCATCTTAATACATGATCAAAGGAGATGTGAAGTTTCTATTCCTAGTCTGGAACAAACTCAGCCCTCCATTTTCTTTAAAATATGGAAAACACAAACCATAGGTAATGTACCTAGATAACAAATTATGGCTTGATCTTGGTTTGATATTCTGTTTTGTTAATTAACTACAGTGTGTACAAACAACAATCGCCCATAGTTAGACAAAACAGAATCTGTGGTTTGTTCCAATGTGCCCTGAAGGAAGGGTAGAAACAAAAATCAATGAATGAATGGAAACAGTCTTTTCTCCTTGCAAGGGCCTGAAGGAGTATGTGGACCCAAGGCTCTCTTCAGCACATTCTTATCACAATAAACAATTGCTTATCTTATCACAATTGTTTATTGTGGCATAAAAATGTGACCAGTTCCTTGAAGCATATATCAAACCTTGATTTTTATTTATTTGCACACAGAAAAATACATCTGTATGAAAATTATTGGAGGACCTTTAATAAATTCCTGGATCATTATTTGGGATACAGGACTGTGACAAAAGTGCCAGCCAAATTAGCCCTTTGTAGTGCTCATTCATTATACAAGGTTGTGCTAAATATTAATACACTGATAACATGTTCCTTGTATGAAAGGCTGCCTAATACGCCAAATAATGATCCAGAAATTTATTAATTAAAAAGGTGTTCAAAAATAGTAACCTGTGATTTTTTTTTAAACAATCAAACTAAGTGTCCTTTGGGAAAAAAACTTGAAAGCCATTCTGCTTATCTAATTACCCTGTTCCAATGCCAAGTAACTTTAAAATACTTGTTACCGTCTTTTTAAGCAGAAATTTATTATTTGCATATTAAGAAATATATTTAATACACATACAGAATAACCCAAACTCATCTGTGGCAGGGTCTCTCCCTCCCTCCCTCCCCCCCCTCTCTCTCTGTGTGTATGGGTGGAGCATTCCCTCTGTCCAATCATAGTGGGTCCATCCATCTCTTACCTGCTAGGAAGCACCAGCAGTGTTACTCTGCTGGTGAAGAGCTCCCCCTTCTGCTCTCCAAAAAATGGCTCAGGGTGGAGTCTGAACCAGCCTAAGATCCACAGGATGCTGTGATAGCACTGGGTCCCAACAATGTGCCAGCTCCAGGCTGGTGCAGCAATCTGCCTGCTCCCCAAAATTCTGCCTCAGCCATTGTACACAAGGCTGTGGATGCACTATTGCTCTGTAAAGTCCTAGTGGGGTTGTGGGGAGGAGGCTAGGATTTCTCCCTATATGATAGCTCTGCTTTTAGTACTTCAACAGACTGAGCACAATTAGGAAAAGTTAGGATCTGTTCACACCATGAGTTTAACACTGCTCTTCAGATGCCATAGTTGAGTATGGCTGAACCATACATAAGAGCATAAGGCCAATGGCCCATTGGTCCATCATCCTCTTCTCGCAGTGGCCAACCAGATGCCTGTGGGAAACATGTAAGCAGGATCCGAGCACTGGAGCACTCTTTCCTCCACAGCTTGACTGTGTTCTGCAGGAAGTGCAAATCTAACATCTATTCAAGAACCAGCAGCATAATGGCTTGGTTTGAACAAAAATTCCAGGCCAGGAGCAAGGAAGGGGCTCAACAGTCTTCCCGCCCCTGCCCTCCTCCTGTTACACACCAGCTCTGACATTTAAGGAAATATTCATTATATTTAGCCAGAATTCCCTATTATGTCCAATCTGGGGGACTCTGGTTTAATGGTGGCTGGCAAACCTGGAAAATAAGCCAGAATATGATCCCAGTTTATTTTCATGGTTTCTAAACTGACATGAAGACCTAATTCCTTGTCTTGGACATGATGGGAAACTCAGGCTAAAATAATGCAAGCCAGGATCTTTGAACTGAGGTAGACCAACTTGCAATGGGGGAAGGGAGGAGCAAGAAAAGGAGCAGTCCGCCCCAACCTCCAAAACCCTCCTCAGCCACAAAGCATGTTGGGTGATTTTGGTCCAGTCACCATCTCACTCTAGCATACCCTACAGAGCTCTTGTGAGGGGGATAAAAAAGAGAGGGCCAAAATATGAGTCCCTCAGCTTCAGAGAGGATTGATTTAAATGCATTATAAATAGAATTTGGGCATTAAAATACATAAATTACCATTGATTATCTTATTTAAACTCAGGCTGCAACTCTGTTACAATGAAAAGTAAGGACACTTAAATGTGAATAAATAGGTGCAGGTTTATAGCCCAAGGGCACATTCTGGCACTATAAAAGGATTGGCAGAACGGCCCAAAACTGTATTTTGAAAAAGCAGCTGGCTCTCATCCCAGTGACACTTTTGAATTTTTCCAAAAAGAAGCAAGCTTGGCGGGAAAACTATTTGTCTACTTCCTGCGCAGAGTCTTATTCTAACAACAAAGTAATGTAACATGGAGTTCTCTTATTTAACATAGCACTTGACTACACAGAGGGCTGTTTGAACGTGCCGCTCTTCTGGGGCTTGTCATAATGACTGACATTTTCTGATATTGAGCTAGAAATAATGTGGATATTTAATACTACAGAGTTCACCTCAAGTAGAACGGAAGTGCTATTGTTATCAGCCATCTATATTGCTGGATGATTTCACCTGACTGTTGTACAGTGGAATGAACACATTAGTACAATCTTTGATGCTTCATATTATGTTTATTTTAAACATCTCATGAAGCTCAGTTATGTATATTCTGTGCTTTCCCACTTGAATGTTGACTAAAAATCTACTTTTTAGATCTGCTATGCCACTCATGAATTTTTTACAGTATCCATCTGTGCATTGCAATCTCTATTCTCCACGGTTCCACATTGTTTTGGCTAACTAACAGGCCCATATGTTGCCTTAATGTATTTCTAAGCAATGTTTGTGCTTTTTTTAAAAAAAGGAGGGAAACAAAACCTGGAAAAACCACAGGGCTAAATAAGCTATAAAGAGCATCCACATACAGTTAGACTGTCTTTACTGAGTCTGAAGACATTATGATTCTGCTGCGACAAGCAGCATTTGTCTTCATTTTGTCTGACTGTCCTCATGTGTTATTATTAGTGGCTGTCAGGGCTGCAGCAGAAAAAAAATAGCATCACTTGACAAAGAAGTTGAATGCATAAATGCTATGACTACACATCTGAAGCTGAGGAAAGCATGTCTTTTCAGATGAGAAATGTGGAGGGAGGGAGGGAAAACCGCTTCATTTATAATGAAACTTTGAGAACAAAAATAATTATTTGGGGGAATTTTCCCCCTTGCCTGTACAGCTAAATTCAGAGCTAATCATTAATATAAACACTTACAGAAGTTCCTTGGCACATGCGGTTCCTGCATGTCAGGTTTGTTTAAAAGGAACCAAACATGCATTTGGAACAATCACATTCATTCACTTTATTTCTTATAACACTGATAAATACAAGCATCATGAAGTATTTATCATGAAATAGACTTTTGCTGAAATATTGAACTCCCCCCCCCCAACACTGCTTCTTTTGTAATTATTCATCAGTAAAAACAGCTTTCTTTGACATAAATTTCTAAGGTGCTTATCAATATAAAACACAAGCCAAAAAATACTGCCCTCCTCCTCTAGGGCAGCTCCCCCTGACCTAGTGCCCCCCAGATGTTTGAAACCATGCTGTCAGGGGCTGAGCGTGTTGTAGTCAAAAACAGATAGAGGGAAGCGGTTTGGGAAAGGCAGGTCTGGAAGATGTACAAAAGGTTTAGTCTCAACAGTGAGACAGTATTGAGAAAAGGTTCACAAACTAGAACAATACTAAAAGGACCCTGGGCCAGCTATCCGAAGAAATGTGAAACGGATGATGATTATGTTTCCCTCACAAAGAATCCTTAAAAGACTAAAAACAATAAGAAAATACAAAAAACACATTAACAATAAGGTAAAAAAGGTAAAGGACCCCTGGACGGTTAAGTCCAGTCAAAAGCGACTATAGGGTTGTGGAGCTCATCTCGTTTTCAGGCCGAGGGAGCCGGTGTGGGTCCACAGACAGCTTTCCAGGTCATGTGGCCAGCATGACTAAACCACTTCTGGCGCAAGAGAACACCGTGACGGAAACCAGAGCACAAGGAAACACTGTTTACCTTCCTGCCACAGCGGTACCTATTTATCTACTTGCACTGGCGTTATTTTGAACTGCTAGGTTGGGCAGGAGCAGGGACTGAGCAACGGGAGCTCACCCCATCGTGGGGATTCGAACCGCCAACCTTCTGATCGGCAAGTCCTAGGCTCTGTGGTTTAGACCACAGCGCCAATACGTCAATGTAAAACAATCCACTAGACATTTAAAGGAAGGCATCTGCAGGGCACCGCTCAGTGAAATTCCTTCCTCCCTTTGGAAGTGTTTTACCAAGTGAGGACCACCCCCCCCTAAAACTTTGTGTGTTCCCCCAAATATTATCTCCAGAAAAAATCGGCACAGCTTAGTTCTGGAAGACCAGACTATTAATGGCTAGTAGTCATGATGCCTGTGTTCTAACTCCAGTGTGAGTGCCAATATATCTTTGGATATTAGGGTTTTTTGTTGCAATCGGGTTGTTATTGAAATCGATTTTTTGTATCCTTATTTTTCAGTTCTTATTGGGATTTATGTGGAAATTACTCAATTTGGTTGCATGCTTTTTGATGTGTTTGTTATTTATGACTTACTTTTGTTATGTTTGTAATTATATTAATGTTTTTTTTCATGTTGTAGGCCGCCATGAGCATGGGTTTAATTAGGGAAAGGCAGCCTACCAATAAAATGATGAATGGGTGAATCGGCATCTATATTCAATCTGCTCCTCAATATGTACATGTAATGAACTGAACTTCATTGCAGCAGGTGTTAAGACTAAACGAGGAACAGAAGAAGCCAAAGGGAGGAGGGAGGAGAGAGATGCATATGCTGAAGCCAGAGTTGATTCACTCCACACACCTTCCAACAGGTTAGGAATCATAATGGCCACCAGCACAGTTCCAGCCAGAAGGGAGAAGAAGGCTTAGACCTTCATCTCTTCCCAGCCACTGACTTTCTTTCTCTCTGGCTGTGTCTGGCTCTGGCAAGTCGCTGCCCTTGCTGCCAGTCACATCCCAGCTATCTCATCCCTGCAAAGGAAATTCAGCCAATTTAAATTATTCACAATCCAACACTGTATCACAGCCTCCTCCTTGTAGCAACTGATGGTTTTTTTTTTAATACTGGCTTAGGCCTGTACCATCCACATGGGCTGCTGCTTCTCCAGGGGACATGGGGCAGAGGACAGACAATTCCAGGTAGGAAACATGGGAATGGGGGTTATTTCAGTCCACCTCGCCTCTCAGGGGAGTTTCACGGGCAGAATAGCTGGCATTAAGTTAAGCAGTACTGCCCCCCCCCCCGATCTATTAAAACAATGACTAACAAAAACGATCGCTTTCAAGGGGTTTATCACAAACCACAAACGTTCTGGTTTATCCCACCACCACTTTTGTTGAACCCCCCCCCTCCAGAGAGCAGTAATGCGGTAGCATTGAAGAAGCGTCACACAACCAACTAAAGCGGGGGGGGGGGAATCCACGATCAATGCACTATTATTGTGTCAATAATACGCTGCAGAATATACCCGCAATAAGACATGAGTCTGGAGGAGCCCAAAAATGCTTTAACTCAAGTTGCTACCCTCTGGTTGGGAGAGGCAGAAAAAAATAGGACCCTCACCTGTGAAAGACATGGAACGAGGAAGTCCCTAAGGTACACAGAGTAACTATAGCAGTAACTGCCGTTTTATAACTATCCTAATTAAGCACAGGCCCATACATTAACACGTGTACAATTAGTAGAAGCAGTGCTGTTTTGAGGAAAAAAACCTCCTAAACCTCTTGATTGGCACAACTCAGATCTCTTTATGAGACTAATAAATCACCAAGTGAGCCTCAGGTTTCAGATTGTGTGCTAACAATAAAACACTATACTATAGTATCCAAAGGGGGGGGGGAAATCAAGGTATATACTAATGAAATAGTTTGACAAATACCTTTTTAGCATTTTGCTAATATATCAGTTGGGGGGGAATAACGTTTTGTATTGGTTCTGCAGTGAAAAGTTAAAATAAACAAGGAATTGCGCCTCATATCTCGGTCAGTTCTCCAGTGTAATTAAAACATCAACTACCTACAAAAAAATGTTTAAACCGTTTGATGTTTTCTGACTTATTCAGTTCTTCTTCCTTTTCCCCTACAGTGGACTTTGTATTTCATCTCGCTCAAATCTACAGGGTACAAGAGCATGTAGCTTTTTCTTCCAATGCACTCCAAGAGGGTTTCCATTTCTCTGCCTTCTCTTATCTTTCATGTGGTCCTCAGGTAGACTATTCTTGAACCACAATCAAAAGAGTTTATTTTTGAAGAGAGCGCTCAGCCTGCCATTCCAATTTATTTGGCATTTCAAGCTAAACCCGAGAGCAGCTCTGATGTCTCCAATTTCCCCCCATCTCACAAGAGTCGTACTTACTGAATGACAGAGCACAGTACTTTTGGAACTCTTCAATCAGTTAAGTATTCCTTATTATAAATCTTATTATCATGCTTGTGAAGGTGAAGAAAGATTTCTGAATGTCTAAAATTGTTTCAGCTCTGCCTCTGCGGAATAACTGGCATATTCTGAAGAATACAATAAGAACTACGTATCTGTATCTAGCTATATGTATAGGCAGATTCTAACTAAAGCTTCCGCTGGGAAGATTGTACCATGAGTAGAGTTCCATTCACAGAAGTGCTCATTTGCCCCTAAAAATGTGTTCTGGGAAGTTGTGGGGACCCTCTGGAGCAGAATGAGAAAGCACTGCAGGGCGCTACAGGAGTAGTATGGATAGTTTGGCAAAACATGCAACCCACGATTCGGCAGGAACCTTATTTGAATCCTAGTTCCCTTGCAAAAGGAAGGAGCCCTTCCATTTGTGGAGTGTATTTAAATTTGAAAAGAAGCACAAAGAACCTCATTATAGATTAGTTAATTCTTTCATGGTTCTCTCTTCATGACACACTTATTTGGTGCTATTTTTCTCAAAAAAGAAGCGCCAGAACACACCACAAACGCCTCCCTTGTTCTCTAATAATGGCAATGGAACCCACCTGAGAGATGCCGGAACTGAGTTCCGGCACCTTCTGGATGAAAAAAAAAGAGTCCTGCACTTATTAAGATTTACATGTTTTTCCATTCACCTGTTGACTTTCAGGCTGGGATATTGTGCACGTATAAGCACTTTCTGATTCAGTGCATTCTTGAAACGCTGCCCCTAAAGATTGGGGGTCTCTCTGAAGCAGCATTTCATGAGGTGTGAGGGTCTATTGATGGAAAGAAAATCAGGACCAGCACCACCATTTGCACACTCAGATACAGTGGTACCTCAGGTTACATATGCTTCAGGTTACATACGCTTCAGGTTACAGACTCAGCTAACCCAGAAATAGTACCTCAGGTTAAGAACTTTGCTTCAAGTTGAGAACAGAAATCATGCTCCGGTGGTGCAGCAACAGCAGGAGGCCCCATTAGCTAAAGTGGTGTTTCAGGTTAAGAACAGTTTCAGGTTAAGTACAGACTTCCGGAACGAATTAAGTACTTAACCCGAGGTACCACTGTAATTGCATTGGGTACGGACAAAAATGTGTTTGGATCCTAGCCTCTAGCCTTTCTATTTCATTATTTTAAATTTCTTGTAACCAGCTAAGATTATGGCTGGTGGAATCCAAAATAACTAAAATGGAAATAAGTTGTTTAAAAAAACAACAACCAAAAACAAGTCTATCTCATTCACAGAGGAAGGAATTAACCAACGATAATCTGCTCCACTGGACACCTGTTTCTTCATTCAGAAATCCAGACAGAAACATGGACCCTAGCCTTGAAATCAGGAGGACTTACATGCTTATAATATGTGGTAGGACATTTCCTAAGAAGAAATGCCCAGTAAAAGAATGCTTATATTTGTTCAGATAAGGGGGAAATGTTACTAGCTCTGATAAAGGCATTATAAACATTCTGGGTGACATTCAATTGGAGTAGACCCATTGAAATTAATGGGCCTAAGTTAACAATATGAATTGATTTCAATGGGTCTACTCTGAGTAATACTTAGCTGTATACCACCCTTCATGATTGTTAAAGTGCACAGCTTTAAAATCTGAACTCTGGCTGAGACTTCTCCTTACCTTCTCTTTACACTTATGAGTGGTGTTGAATTGTAGAACCCAGGGTGGTTCACAACATAAAAATACGAAATGAGAACGCAAAATACATAATAAAACAAAAATAATCCAATAAACACATTTAAAAGGCCACAGAATGTTAATCAGCCAAAAGGCCTGGTTGAAGAGAAACGTTTTTGTGGTACTCCTTTCAGCTCCTGCAAATGGTTGGATAACTTATTTATAAAGTCTGAAAAATTCCAGACCATATTTTTTATGAGATTTGTCAAACAGTCACCTGTTAAGTACACTTTTTAAATACCTTTCTATAGAGGTGAGTCAATTAATTTGAAATGTGTGCTTATTCCTTTCCAATAAAATTCTTTATTGTGGGTCCTTTGTGTTCATAACTAGCTTCAGTAATAACCCATTTCCAGTTACAAGTCAAAACAGCCTCAGTCCTTAATGCTCTAATAAATAAAGGGCTTAACAATTGGGAGCTAATTGTCACAGTGGGACAGCCTGGGAGGCTTGTAATCAGGACCTTTTTTTCAATATTCATTTTCATACTGTTGCAAAATAATCACCTTAGGAGCTGTTTCAAATAAAGAAAATATTTCAAACTCCTACATGATACAGTGTACACACTATGTAATTTAATAATTAAAGACCAGCATTAATATGCAAAGTATTAATACAGTGATGCCCCGCAAGACGAAGTTAATTCGTTCCGCAAGTTTTGTCGTCTAGCGAATTTTTCGTCTTGCGAATCACGAAATCCCATAGGAATGCATTGAAAATCAATTAATGCGTTCCTATGGTCAAAAAAAGTCCAAACAAAGCCAAATTTGGTACAACAACAGTTTATTAACTGCTCTTTAAAGTCACACATACTGTAAAGAGCAGTTCAAAAATTGAAGGGAAAATAAATTAACTTTATAAACAAAACATGTCTTTGTTTTTAGACAAAGGAAACAAAGTCGCGAGACGTTTTCGTCTTGCGAAGCAAGCCCATAGGGAAATTCGTCTTGCGAGGCAAATCGAAAACGGAAAAACCTTTCGTCTAGCGAGTTTTTTGTCTTGCGAGGCATTCGTCTTGCGAGGTACCACTGTATACCTTTTCTTTCTCTGTCCTAACATAGCAATGCAACAGAAAAAGGGCAGGGGGAGGTCAAAATGGACAGGTTCCATCAAAGGCAAATTACTGTAAAATTCTAGATTTATTTGCTACATCTTCAGTAAAATAATAAAAATACAAAAATTAGCACAGTATATTTAGAGACAAGAAGATTAGATATAAATTTCTTTTAAAAATATGCTTATCAATCCGGATGTAAATGGTGGAATTTGGAATGAGCAGAACTCACACTGTGCATGCAACAGTTTAGCTGAATCCCACCCAAACTTTTTAATGTATTGAAAGACCAAGATTGAGCAATAGAGGTTTCCCACACATGAAATTTGAGGAGGTATGCGCTTGTTCTGTTCATACAAGGATTTCTGTTTGCCTATTGGAAACAGGTATGTTCTCTTCTCTTGTGCCCCACATCCTCCACAAATCTGCTCTGGGGAATTCAGGGACACCCCTAACTGATATAGGGTTTGGGGGGGGCGCGCAGGTGAGGAGAGGAAGGTAACATTCCATTGTGCAGAGAAAAGTTCTTGCACTGATGGAAAGAGTGCATTGAATTCTAACAATGGTGCTAAAAAATACCCAACCTGCTGTTTTAAACTACTTTCCTTCACAAGTATTCACATATACTGGTGAAGGTCCATCAGAAAACAAAATCATGTACCTGTCGGCACATTTGAATCAGCTCTAAAGGATTACTAATAAAGAATGCAACTTCTTCACAGATTAATGAAGAAAAATGTATCATTCATTATCTTCAAAATAGTTTAAGTTGCAAATATAAAATATTTTTTTTAAAAAAACTTAGAATTTTTGTTTTGATGCCAAAATTGACAGCATTGTCTCATCTTACACACGATATAAGCTAGAGGAACATTGCCTTCCAACGCAGGCTGCCTGTGTACATTACTTCAAAGACTAGTTCTTACCCAATGTTCAGTCGCATCAGGTGAATAGACAACAAGGTAATCAGCATATTGCTTCCCCCCCGAAGTGCATAAGCACAAAACAAAAGCCTCTGTTTGAAGTCCCATTAGTAATACTCTGGATAACCCTACGGATATGAAATACTCTGTATACCGAGGTCATGACTCATGACCTCAATATCATTTGCACATCAGTAGAATTATAGCCAGTGTCGTTACTTAGCATGGCATTAGAACAACCATTCATTTGTACCTGAGTGTGAGAAAACGTACCTGCATTACTGAATAACTGAAAGCATATGAAGATCTCTACTTCAAACCTGCTCTGTGGCTGATTAAATATGGTGAATATCTGCTGGAATTCCTGGTCATTCACTCTTTTCAGCATCCTAGCAATGCCAGTGTTTGGAATTTCTAGCCCATGTTCTCCTTTCACAGACCAGATCCAAATGTGATTCCGCCTATTGACACATGGAAGATGTCTCCTTCAACAATCTTGTTTCGCTTGCTAATAATGGAAATATTTGATGTTGTCCTAGAATTCCAGTTTCAACTAAAGTTGTAATGGATTTATACCATGCTAAGATGATGTTTCCTTACTATTATTTCTTCACTGAGGCTGAAAGACTGACCTGCCATGGCATTTTTAATTTACTTTAAGAAGACTGCCATCTACGGACGCGGGTGGCGCTGTGGTCTAAGCCACTGAGCCTAAGGCTTGCCGATCGGAAGGTCGGCAGTTCGAATCCCTGCAACGGGGTGAGCTCCCATTGCTCAATCCCAGCTCCTGCCAACCTAGCAGTTCGAAAGCACATCAAAGTGCAAGTAGATAAATAGGTACTGCTCCAGCAGGAAGTTAAACAGCATTTCCATGCGCTGCTCTGGTTTCGCCAGAAGCGGCTTAGCCATGCTGGCCACATGACCCGGAAAAACTGTCTGCAGACAAATGCTGGCTCCCTCGGCCAGTATAGCAAGATGAGCGCCACAACCCCCAAGTCGTTCGTGACTGGACTTAACTGTCAGGGGTCCTTTACCTTTACACTACCATCTAACAGGGATGTCATCAGTATTCACCAGTCCACTTGCTGGTCTTGGCTGACACAATCTGACTCATCAACTGAAGTTTAAGATGATTAAATAAGAACTCTCCCAATTTCTCACACTCAAAATTTTCTCTCTCTCCAGAAGTCTACTATAGATTCAGCTGGAGCTCCTGAGAAACTAAGAACCCCTCTCTTGGTTTTCCTCAAAGCTGATTGACAAGGAAGAAAATGTGTTCTGCATTATTTATAACAGAATTTGTAAGAATTTTCTCAAAGTAATATTCTGAAAGTGCACAACAAAGTTTAAGTAAAAACCAATAAAATAAAATAACACAAAACAAATAGATAGTGTGACCACCAAAATGTCTTCAGAAATTAATAGGTCTTAAAGAAATTAATAGGTCTTAAAACAGGACTAAAGACCTATTCATAGCCTTGGGATATTTGCACCCCTGCCCCAAATAGTGAGCCACTAAACTGCAGGTTGCAGTATCTACCTGGGCTGTGAGCTACTCTCATGCTCTAGACCAGTGATGGCTAAACTTGGCCCTCCAGCTGTTTTTGGACTACAGCTCCCATCATCCCTAGCTAACAGGACCAGTGTTCAAGGA
Organism: Podarcis vaucheri; assembly: GCF_965113315.1. Classification (NCBI taxonomy): domain Eukaryota; kingdom Metazoa; phylum Chordata; class Lepidosauria; order Squamata; family Lacertidae; genus Podarcis; species Podarcis vaucheri. The sequence goes on from NC_138759.1 coordinate 36,243,468, forward strand.
TGATGGGAATTGTAGTTCCAAAACAGCTGGAGGGCTAAGTTTGGCCATCACTGTTTTAGACTAACTCTGCTCTCCCCAAGATGACTGCAGCATCTTCTTAGACAGGAAAATGTATAAGGAGGCTTCAACTGAGTCTTTCCTTAGCAACATGGAGTGCGTATTCAATTAAGTTTTAGACCCACTGAAATTAATGAACATAATTAAGTCAGGTGTGTTATTTCCAGTGGTTCTACTCTGGGTAGACATTTGTTGAATTCCATACATGGTATTCTGAATATTTGATGCAGTTGTTCTTCAGCTCTGACTTCTGTTCCTCTCTTTGAGGCTGCCTCCTGGTTGGTCCTTTGTTCCTGACCTACTCTTTAGCTGTGATTTCCAGTTGCACTTCAGTTCTGGCTTCTGGTTTATTACCCAATCCTCACTTGTTATCTGGTCCTGCCTTCTGGCTTCATCCCTCAACTCCTGGAGTATCTGAAGCCATGGCCTATCAAGCCCAGCCCTGATGGGAAGTCATGTGTGGGAAAAGTTGTTTTCTCAAATATCCTAGGTATAGACTGTGAAGGGCTTTGAAGGAAAGCACCGTCATGTTGACTTTGGACTAGACACACACCAGCAACTTATGATAGGGCTCATACCAGATTGGCATTGTTTGCATCCTGCAGTCAACATTTAAAATGCCATTGTCTGCAAATTCTCTGCTTGCTCTAACTGGAGTTCTAAGAGGGGGGAGTAAGGAATGAGGGAGACAACCTATTCTCCTTGGGTTTGTGATTCTTCTTCACCCACCAGCATTATCAGTAGGAAGAGTGGGGTGGACATAATATAAGGAAAGAGTGATCCTTTTAACACCTCTGATATCTTCTAAACAGAGGAACTATTGTCTATCAGGCAAATGAGACCCTCTATCCCCATATATCTGAAGGAGTCATAATTTCAGGAAACTGAAATTATTAAAATCATGTGCACAGAGAAAAACTTCACAAAATGTTTTTGCAAAGTCCCGGATAAATTTTGCTGAGGCAGGAAAAAAACCCTACTTCTAGAAAATTAAAGTATCTGATATCTTGAATCAGATTCCCAGCCCCATTAGCTGGCACATAATTTTGTTGCGGAAAATGTGTGCTTTGCTTTTTGTTTCTTGAACATGTAAGTGTGATTTCCATTGTTTTCAATTCAATAATCATACACACAAAAGCATCCTAGAGAACAACCATATAGACGATATAAGCACCCGATAAAGAAAAGAGATGATAGAATAATATGCTACAGAATCAGTTATTAAAATAATAAGATCAATATTATCTAATGAAGAGGTATTTTAAACTTATTTTTAAAGGAATATGCAGGTACAAAAATGCACCTTAAATAAAATGGTTCTGTACTTTGGTATGAGACAATCCTCTGCACTATGAACGTGCTAATAATTTATACTTTTGGTTCTGAATTTGTGGAGTAAACAATGACATTAGGTAGTCATCTTCTTTTTAAAAAAGTATATATAGTATGCCCCATTGGTGCAGCAGTTTTTAAATTCTAATATAATTTCAAGGTTATTATCTATTTCAGAACAACACGGAGGGTCAGAGTTCACAGCAGCCAGAATTTACAAACCTCCAATGGGTTTTGATTGACAGCAATCAGCATCTCTTCAGCATCACTGAGGGAACAAAGTACAGGTCAAGACAGCAGGCGATTTCATCTGTCATTTTTAATTATCTAAATGATATTCACAGACAAAACCTTTCCCATCTATCAGGGCATCACATTACCATAGACAATGTTTGTTTAAAGAAGGGGCCATAAAATCAAACAATTATGAATGCAGACAAGTCTTGCTATTGACTGCATAAATAATCAAGTGAGATTTCCAAAACTCTCTCCTAATGAATGGGTAGCTTGCTGACAGGAAGTGGTAAGTAATAATACAGACAACAGTCTAATGTTCTTATTGACTTTTACTAAAGCTTGGCTACAGTAGCAAGGGTTTTTTTTAAAAAAAAAAATGACGTCAAGTAAGGTTTCCATAGGAGCCGTATTGATAGCAGTACCCAGCTAAAATACAAGTAGTTAACTCCTGACCTTATAGTAGGACCAGCGATCCCCCTGAGAGAGCTGAACGCTAGCAGTACAATACATCATGAACTTAGCCAACAGCCTCAGGGCCCTGACAACATTACAGCACAGGGAAAGGGTCCCTTTCTTCTGCCATTTATAACGGTGTAATCTGCAATAATTCAACAGTAGCCTTGGAAATGAACTCAGTTTGAGGTTGTTAGATCAGTAAATAAAGCTTTGTACGAAACAGAGATGGAAAAGTAAATATCTAATGGAAGCTCACCTACAATATCGCGCATCAACCCCAACTTTAACCCCTAAGAAATTTGTGCACCTGAACTGAAGCCAAAAAGGTGATTATTTTTTCAGCTCATGGCCTACTCTACTGTTTTCAAAGGAGCACTCCAAGTTTGAGATGGAACTTAAATCTAGTGTTACTAGATAGCAATGGATTTGTGGCTAGGGCCTCTCCAGATGTATTTCAAACAGGAGCTGGAGTTATCAGAGTCTACAGGTATATAACATCAATTCAGAAAAGATCCTAAGGCTTCTCAGAAGCAGTCTGTGGGGCCTAGTGGTGACAGAAGTGTCCCTGTTCAGGTTCTTAAGGCATTATATGCCCAGAGAGGAAATACTAATCTGGGTTGCGATCAAGGGATGTGCACACTGACCCCACGCCACAACATCCCATCCTACATGAGATTTTCTGCTTGGGCAAAATATAAGAGCAGGGCTATTGCCATGCACCAGGGGTAAAAGAATCTTGCACAACCTTTGCCAAGGTGGTGCCTTCTAGATATTTTGGGCTACAGTGCCCACCAGCCCACCAGTTGTGGTCCAAAACACCTGGTGGGAAGTGGACTGGTGAAGAATGCTCTTGGGCATATATAGAAACAGATTAAAATTAACACATACAGTATATTGATGGGGGATTTTTTTTGTTCCCCAGCCTTCTAAAAGTTGGTCCACCTGCCTAACATAGTGGCTTATTTCACATTGGGTAACTGAATGAGGGAACCTATTGGTTCTGCTCTGCAATTAGTATTTTAAAATTAAGTATTGAACACAGCACAATAGGGTTTGCTGAGTGGTGACAAAGCTGTTTTCTGTAGGGATTAGCTGCACAACTGATTTCCCCACAGTTGATGGGCCACATTATCCCTGCTTTCTGCATTGACTGGCTGTGTGATCAAGTTCGCCATAGAGCTTGCACTCCTCGGCTTTCTGCAGGGGTCGGTTGTGCAACTGAGTTCCCCTTGGGGATCTTGGTGGTGTAGCTGATCCAGCCTTGTATCTTGAGGTCACCTTGAGGTCAAATGTAGGGGCAAGTGGGCATGGTTTGGGGAAGACTGTCTCACACCCATGCCAGGCCAAATTTGGCCCGCAAGCCAGAGGTATTAATGATTACAATGAATTATATAGTAGCTGCATCGTATAAAAAAACTCCAAACAGGCATCAGAAACTTCAGACTATGGATGCAAAAACATCACTTTTATAAGACAAACACTCCATATTTTCATATTCTTCTTTTTAAAAATAATTTATCCTCTTCTGTACTTAATACTTGCTATTCACAGTCCTTAATACTTGCTATTCAACATACTATTACTGTTGCAGGTAGATAGCTCTCAACAACCTTACTCCCAAAACATGTAAAAAAAATATATGTATGGTATGATTGGACTGTTTAGTTTAATTCACCATTTAGTCCCACGATTTAATCCTGCCTAATAGGAAAAACAAGGGATGCGGGTGGTGCTGTGGGTTAAACCACAGAGCCTAAGACTTGCCAATCAAAAGGTTGGCGGTTCAAATCCCCATGACGGGGTGAGCTCCCGTTGCTCGGTCCCTGCTCCTGCCAACCTAGCAGTTCAAAAGCACGTCAAAGTGCAAGTAGATAAATAGGTACCATTCCGACAGGAAGGTAAACGGCATTTCCGTGCACTGCTCTGGTTCGCCAGAAGTGGCTTAGTCATGCTGGCCACATGACCTGGAAGCTGTATGCCAGCTCCCTCGGCCAATAAAACGAGATGAGCACCGCAACCCCAGAGTCGGTCACGACTGGACCTAATGGTCAGGGGTCCCTTTACCTTTACCATTTAATAGGAAAAACACAATGTTTTACTTATATAATCATTATTATGCCTCCCTTTAAATTTTATTTTGGGGGGGGGGATTTTCATTTGCTTATTTCACTTGTATGATCTGCTTCTTGTTTTGGTAGGCCAATGATTCAACCCCACTTAAGACTGCAGTACAACCATTAAAGTCTTAGGATGATAGAGTTTTAACATATAGAAGCTTCAACAGAACAACTAGAGAGCTGGTATAATGCAGCGGTAATGCAAGGTGACAGAGTTTAGACCCTTCAGGTCAGGTCTGCCCATGTTAAAATAATAATCAGAAGACAAGGTGGGGAAAGTATCTGCCCATCTTATTTTGAGACTGTTATTTAACCAGGAGCAAAGGTGAGCCAAGCAGGAAGATGCTATGCTTGTGAATTTATGGCCATGTAGGCAAGCCATTTTTAAATCTAAGAGCAGTCACAGAAGCTGACATTTCTTCTGCAAAGTGGTGTTTCATGAAGGTTATAAAGGCCAGAACACAATTATTCGTCACAAGCATATAAGGCATCACAAGGTCTAAATAATGAACAGAAAATGTCTTGGCCTAAAAAGTAAAATGTGATATTAAAGGTAGTTCAGAAACAGCAGAAATGTAAACCATGGGTGTCTGGAACAAACATTATGGTTGGGTTTGGAAGACTGCGGTCCTCCATATGTTGTAGGACTACGTCTCTCATCATTCCTAACTACTGGTCCTGCTGGTTGGGGCTTATGGGAGTTGTAGTCTCACAGCATCTAGTGGGCCAGAAGTAAGCGAAACAAAGGGGGGGAAATCACCCTCTCCTGAAAAAACAACTTCTGCCATATTCACGTGTTGCATATTTACAGGTGCTTTAAACACTAGCCATCTATGTCATAAAAAGGACTCTGAGAAATGGAATCCTAAGGAAAAGAAGTCTGTTACTATTATTATTTTAAACTCTTAACTGAAATTTTGGCTCATGAAGAAATTATAAAGTCCAGGGATACTTCTTAGGTTGAACAAATTATTTTCCCCTTATATTTGCAAATTGCAAGCATATTATAAAGAGCAACAAACACTCTGAACTAAAAACACCAGGTTTAAGCAGTCACTTACTGAAAAGATAGTGAAATCTTTAAAAAATCACCCATCAACACATCACAGTTTGATTCCATGCCGTTTAAATAATCTAGTAATACTGTAAAAAGTTCTGCAGTGCTGACTGAGATCAAGCTAGATCTCACTCTTCTCAAAACTGAAATTGTAAGTCCTCCACATATTATTATTATTATTTATTAAATTTGTATACCGCCCTATCCCTGCAGGTCTCAGGGCAGTTCACAGGATAAAATCACAAAATAAAAAGATACGGCATCATCTTTAAGAAATGGGAGGTGCAGAGGTAATGATCACTGCAAGCAAATAACAACGTTTGCATTTGTCTCTACATTATTAAAAGAAAGCATGTATTTATATATATATATATATAGAAAAACATGTTTTGTAAGAATAGAGTACTCTGGTAGCTTTAGAGCACTATGGTACTGTCTGGCTGACCCATGATTCCTTCTTGTCTGTTAAAAATGCTGGGAACTAGGGGACTGATTCAACTTTCGTCGCTGCTTTTTCACTTACCTTACAGAGGTATGTGTGTTTTGTTTGTAAGTGTGCATATTTCTCTGACCACAATAAGTCAAAGGATTACTCACTTACTGTAATTATAGGTAACCTCTGCTCCTTTCCCCCACTGATCTTAGTTCAGTCGAAACTGGAATTTGGGGGCACAGGGAGGTTCATATTGGAGAGAATGCTTCCTATGATAGCCTGGGCTTTAGCTGTGAGACCCTATGCGTTGATGAAACACTGTAATTCTTATGCACCGTGTTCATCATGTTACTATTTCATTCTGATCTTATGGGTGAAAAGGATTTAAAGGCTTTGGTCTCTAGTTCAACTGGATTTAACAGAACTTACTCACAAGTAAATGTGTCCCGCATTTGCAGCCCCTAATATTATGCTTGTGGTTTACTGCAAATTGAATGAAAAGGAAATGTAATCAATGGTGCTGTGCACTGCATTTGGAATACTGCCAGCTGAAGAGCTTGACCCCAGACCTTTAACTGCCATAAATATTCTCGGAAGGGAAGATCCCTCTGTAGTTTCTAAAAAGCTAGAAGAATAACAGAACATCCCCGAGGATCTATTTCAAGGTTATCAAAGATGACCTCAATGTTTTTCTACTTCTGGCAGCAGACTTCTGCTGCAAGAGCAATATAATGCCCAAAGACTGTGGCAAATTCTTTAGTGCTTCCCTGGCTTCACACACAAACACACACACACCCCTTCTCTTTTCCCATGATTTTTGGAAAATACAGTCCCCAGGGGATTTGGCTCAACTTTAAATTTCAGAAGCTCTATATTATGTGTCAAGGAAAGGATATAGGGTTCTCATCAGCGGAGAAAAGAAGATTCTTACATAAAAGCAGGTCCTTTTTCCTTTGTGCTGAATGACGGTGGGTACACACTAGAGTTTTAATACATATGTGGGTCACACAGACCCCGTTTTTCTGAGGCTACTTCTGTGTACTTTCATCCACACACAAACACTTCCAATTTTATGCCTCTGAAATCTATCTCTGTGTTTCCCATCCACATCAGTAGGTGGTGCTTGATGGGGTGTATTCATTTTGTGCACTACTGTAAAGTCAACATAACACTTTTTCCCAACAGTTAACACTGGTGTTAACACTGAAGTCACATTAAGAAATTACTTTCTGGTTCATCAGCCAGACTCACAATATTTTTGGATTTTGAATTATTTATTTATTAAAAGATTTTTTATTCCACATTTCTATTCCAAAAACACATAGCTCAAGATGGATAAAATAACAAAAATTAAAAGCAATCCACAATTAACAATAAAATAAAATATACTGGTGGAGGATGGTATACAGATTTAATAAATGCAAATAAATATCTCGCTTTCTCTCCAAAGACACATACCAGGGAGCAAAGAAAATTAAATGGAAATTAAATGGGAAGCTTTAAGCACGAAACTGATATGGGTGAACAAGAAGGATCTTTTTGTGCCCCCATAATCACATTTCAGACGGTAGCAAGAAACATGAAACGACCGCATCTACAATAAATATTGAATAGCAAAGTTGTCTGGCAGCTATAATATGGTGAGCCACCTCTTCACCTGCCTCTTTTGATGGCTCTGACGCTCCGTGGCAGGGCACATGCTAGATGACCAAGGTTTCAGACTCACCCTCCCATCTCTGGGGAGGGTGGGGAAAGACTCGTTTTTAGAACCCAAGAGAGCAATTTGCAGTCAGTGTGGACAACACTGAGCTAGCAGGATCTACCTTGACAGAGTATACATCTCACACAATCTGTTCCTATTTGCATTGTGCCATTTCAGTCTAGCTGCATCTTATTTCGTCTCCAAAGGGCACAATATAAGAACGCTCATGCATTCCTAGCAGTCACGTTTTGACCCAGACATTCCTTACCAAAGCGTGTGAATTTAGTTTTAGAAGAGCTAGTTTACACTTTCGGGGGGTGGGGGTGGGGAGTACTGCCTTAGATGTGCTGTACATTAGTTCTACAGAAGCTGCTAAAGGTTGGGCAGCCAACTGCTGGAGTAGCACTGGCAGATGCAGGTTCCATATGCTCAAGAATCTCTGGATGGAATTCTTATCCATCGCATCTGCATGTCAGCTTGTCTTTGCTGGCCCCACTGCTGGCTTTGTTGATAAACCCAATTGCCTGTCTGCTGTGTGTCAATTTTCTGTGCCCTCTAGTCATGTAGCTGAGACCTCAGGTAGCTCTCTCCCACTAAGGAACAATATACGAGCGATCTATGCTTCATTATGCCTACATATAGCTTGCAGAATGCAACTCTTTTTTTTAATTAATTCGGTATTGGTGATTTGCAGGTGCAGTAAAAATGAAAAATGTTTTCAGAGCACAAATGGCAGTTATATCACCCGCAATATTTTTAATCTTAAAAAAAGTAGTTTACTCTCGAATAACTATGGAAGAAATTGATATATGTAAATTTGGACACACCTGGGGGGGTGCGTCTAGAGTTTGTAATGCACGAATGTTTTTTCAAGGCAATTTTAAAGACTGGAAACATTTTTACAATTGCAACTTAATTGGTTTGAGATTAATACGCTTTACAAAATAAACTTTCAGATACAAAGAACTATGGGAAGAATTCCATGCCTCACTAAGGTGATTGTTCCATCAGGGTGAGCATTTTAAATCGTCAAATAGAATGATTATTCCCTCTTCTCTCCTGTGTATTGTTCCAGGGGTTCTCCTGACTCACCTGAACCAATTTGGGGGGCATGGGGTGGGGGTGGGGCAGAGGAGATGGGGGAGCCCCATTACGGACTTCTGCTGATGGAATTCATCAGTTAAACTCTCCCCTATACTACTAGTTTATGCAAAATGATTTCCCTCCCTGAAACAAAAGCATCACATGTCACATAGCAAACTCACATGCCATATACTTTTCAAACCTAAGCAAGCTGGGTGATTTTTAAAACCATCATATATAGTATGAAAAGCAGCTGTTAGAAATAAATAAAAACTAACAGGCTCATACAAGCCCTTACCATGCCTAAAGTATTTCACTGGATCTTGGCCAAAAAGAAAGGAAGCTTCTCTTTCAATTAACCTCCATGTTCTAACAGAGTGACTATGTGAGCTGGGCACACTCCTCTAATTTTGTGGGCCCGTCTCTTTAGTTAAGCAGCCTCTTCAACCCAGATGTTGAAAATGCACAGCTCATTCACTTGCAAATCTGAGAATTCCCAAGGCAAAATTGTATCCCTCTACAACAGATAGTCTACCTTTCCTAGCTTTTTCCTCTTACTATTCCAATCAGCCTCTTTCAGCTACTGTCCTCACAGCCTTTTTAGCTTCTGTTCCTCCTCGTCAATAGAGCCAATAGGACTGTCATGACTCACAGACAGTTACAAGCAACAACAATACAATAAAATAATACAGGTAGCTAACATGTTGTCCTACAGACATGTGCCTGTTGCCTCCTTCTCAGCCGCCCATCACATTGGCTACTTCTACAATACCATAACAATGTTAATACTACAGAACATGAATACAAGATTTACATTAACTTTGTCTACTTCAGAAAATGTCCTCCTTTCCAAGGACTTGTTCAAAAGCCAATCCCATGAATGACCATGAGGCACAGTTCTTCGGTCTTTTCAGATAATAAAAATTAATCATGGAAAGAAAGAATTACTGCACCCACTCTGTGACAGAATTCAAACTGGTTTTGTCTTCTGATAACAAGGCATTGAAATCCCACAACATGGCTGCTCCATAGCAAAAACTGTGCAAAAATAAATCCCTCAACTCTGGCTGGAACCAGGCTTTGCGAAAAATGCACGGCTACTTCTCAGAACGGCACCTCCTGCATCCTTTCCATCTCTGGTAACACTTAGGAATACAAAATGCACAAGATGATTTCACTGGACTCTGAATCCACCTGCCACTTGAAGTCAGTTAAGTGAAGAGGAAGCAGGAATTATCAGGAGTGTGATAACATTGTGGTGGGCATTGTGTAGGAGACAGGAGGAAACCTAGGGTTCCAGTTGCCAGAAGCCATACATTTTCTACAACATGCAGTCCCACTGTCAGTCTCTTTTCTGCTGCCCTTCCCAAGTGTTTGTTTAGCCAATTAAAAAGTTTACAAGCCAATACGTACTAAGGCAACAAGCGAGGTAATTGTTCCAGTGTCTGTTTTCCAGATTTACAGTGAATAAGAAGCAGGTATTAACTGGGCTCAGTAGGGTGGTGTGTGCCATGTATAGTTGTATTTAATTACTATTCTAATTAAATAATTTAGCTGTGAATCTCACTGGGTGACCTTGGACCAGTCACTGTCTCTCAGCCGAGCCCACACCAAATGGTTGTTGTAGGGTTGAAATGGAGAGGGGGAGAACCCCGTACATTACATTGTGCTCCTTGAAGCAGAGGTGGAATATAAATGCAAAAAATAATGTATCTCACATTTACTAATGACCACTCAAACAATACTTTAAAACTGGCAATCTCTTCATCCAATGTTATCTGAAAGCATATTGTAAATGATATTAAAATGAAAAAAGGAACAGTTAACTTTGTCGCCCACGTTATCAGTAATCTCAGCAGAGTGCAAACAAATGACACTTTCTTAAAGTGCAAAGATTTCTTTTAAAGATCAATTAATTTTATAAGTAAACAAATCATCCAGAAATTGGATGTTTTAAATCATCCTGACCAGCGCTTTGCAATCTTTATCCAATATAGGGCTCTCTCTCTTTTTTTGCAGAAACAATTCACTATTCTAGGTTATCTATGTTTTAAAGTAATTTTACATCTGCAGAAAATAAGGCTAGAGCCCCAAATCACGACTGAATGAAGTCACCATTAAACACAGTTTTGTTGATGTAGCAGGGAATAAAACAATCCCTCTTCAACCTCTACAAGCTGCAGAAAGTCCTCCATTTCTGTTAATGACCCATTCCTTGTGTCTGATTCAATACAGCCCACTGGCTATGGAAATGACAACACTCAGCGGGTGACAACAAAATGGTCAACAAACAGTGCTGAGATATGTCATTTTCTTCAAATACTTTCTCAAGGAATGAAATGACACACTATGGTATTCAGTATCCTGCTCAGATCAAATATTTCTTTATTAAACGAAACTACATGTACCATACTTGCTGTATAAAATGCAGGTTTAAGTGTGTTGCTTCAAGCTTCAATTGCAAAACAATTTGATACTTGCTTCTTTGGGGAGCGAGTGGGGAGGATGTCTACAGTTTCCATTTAATATATTTATCCTGGACAGTGATCACAAAGATACAGTGCCTTTGGAAAAAAAGAACTTTGAAAGGAAAGCATTTCCTTACTAAAACCAATCTACTATAGCTAGACCAACTGGGGTATGGTATCTCCATTTGTTCTGCTCCACTGTTTTGATATGCAGTGGACTGCCGCAATGATGTAAAAGTAGGGTAAACCAATTTAATAATGATGACAAAACAAAAAACCCAGTGCACTAACTTTGGTACCATTGACAACTTCCATCTAGGAGCAAATAGCAGCTCCGGAAGATGATTTTCCATGATACCAGCATGCAAGGTGAAGTGGTTAACCTCCATACCACAACTGGCCCCAAATATTGGCTCTGTATTTTGAGGCAATATTAATTTTCAAAGTTAAAACAAAAGCAGCAAACTGAAGAAGAAGCTACAGCCTGAGGAATTGTACTATATGGTGATACTGGCCCTTCAAGACTATACCTGTATACCTGAAGGAGCGTCTCCACCCCCATCGTTCAGCCCGGACACTGAGATCCAGCGCCGAGGGCCTTCTGGCGGTTCCCTCATTGCGAGAAGTGAGGTTACAGGGAACCAGACAGAGGGCCTTCTCAGTAGTGGCACCTGCCCTGTGGAACACCCTCCCCCACCAGATGTCAAGGGAATAAACAACTATCTGACTTTTAGAAGACACCTGAAGGAAGCCATGTTTAGGGAAGTTTTTAATATTTAACACTGTACTGTTTTTAACACTTGATTGGGAGCCGCCCAGAGTGGCTGGGGAAACTCAGCCAGATGGACGGGGTATAAATAAATAAATAAATAAATTATTATTATTATTATTATTATTATTATTATTATTATTATTATTATTATTATTATTATTACCACCACTCCAAAAGAGGGACTACTTTTTGTAGCTGAGGAGGGAGTGCTAGTGCACAGATAGCTCACAGCAGATGGTGGTGTGTGTGTTTGTGTGTTTTGAACATAATAAAGATTATAGGCCTACAACTCCATGAGAGTCATCCTTTGAGAGCTACTCACACCACATGACAGAGCCTTTATTGGGCTCCTAGAACTGGAATGGGAGTGCAGTGAAATTAGAGGAGCAAATAAGAGGTAGATTGGGGCTCAGCCAGACTTCCTTTTGTGCCATGTTTTCCAGGTGCAGCTCTGAGCTTTCCAGGTCCAAGCGTGTTATTTGTTGTCATGCCACTTTCCCTGGGGAAACTTGCTGTTGACCGCTGAATCAGAACAAACGGCAATGGGTTTTCCTCAGAATGCCGTTTGTTCTGATTCAGCGATAAGCAGCAGGTTTTCCCAGGAAAAGGAGTGGGACATTTAAAAAAAACAACACCCAGACCTGGACCTGAAAAATATGGATCTGTGCCTGGAAAATGTGGCATAAAATAAAGTCTGAATGAGCCCTTAGTCTGAGCCCTTTTCATAGAAAATTGCTGTCGGAAAGCCTGGGAATAGCAAGCCAATTACACTGGTCTGTTTTACGAACCTGCACAACTTGGTAGCATCACAAAGCTACATGGGCCAGGGATGGGCAACTTGGGCAATTTGCAAGGGGCCCCTGTCTTGGTTCTTGAGTGTACCATTGTTCACCAATGGTGAGTGAATGCCACCTAAGATTTCCAGCAAGGTGCCGCTGGAGAGTAACTTTCTGTAGCAGTTACCACAGGAAAAGCTGTAGGAGTGGTACAAGGCCAGGACTTAAGGGAGGAATCCTGAGTAAGTAGAGGGTTAGCAATAGGCGAAAATCAGAAGACCTGCGAGACTAGTAAGGAAAAGGAAGCTCTGCTAGAAGGGGGCTTAGATCTGGAGAAGGTACTCGGGAGAAGCACAAGACCCATGCTCCCTTATCCCCATGTAAGATAAAATGAAGTACAGCTATCATCCCAGGACAAACAAGGGCTGCCCATGAAAATTTGCAGTCCATGCAGGCAATAATTCTCACATGTGGCCCCCAGCTTTGTACACACATGCATGGGTCCTTGTAGGGGGCAGAAGCAGGGCCCCTAACGTCACACCTGCCCTAGGCCCCATAAACCCTCTGGGTGGGCTACAAAGCTGGTCATGATGGCAGGCCCAGGGTACTATTTATCTTTGGGCTGGCCTTGCACAGGATGCACAGATAATAGGATGTGCAAGCTATCTTGGTCATACAGTGGAACAAAGACATGTCATCCATCTATACCCAAAACACATCCAACATGATAGTATTGCACCAAGCAAGGTACAACATGTGTAACTAAATAATAATAGTAATAAATGCTGACATCCTTTCAATGGCTCCTGAAGATGTCATCTTTTCCAAGGAGTCTTTGGTTTAACTATTTCCTGAGCAGCTAATCCTAAGCATGGGTAACTCAAAGAATCACATATCCTGTTGACCTCCACTTCTTTTTCTTTCCCACCTCTGCATCACTCCCTCCCACATGCTGAATTTTCTATTGTAAGCCCCTTGGAACAGGTACCCATTCTTTTTTACTGATGCACCCTGGATGTAGGCAGAATTTTTCCAATGGTCTATCGAGGGGAAATTTGTATTTCTAATATGTTTTCTAGTTAACAGCAATGAAAAACATAAAACCATTACCAGAGCTGGCATCAATGCATAGCACTGATATATATCATATCTAAATGACTGATGGTTTTCTCTGGAATGGAAAAAGCAGATATGATGTACTCAGAAACCTGTGCTTGAAATTGATGATGTATATACAATTTTCAGAGTTCCTTTCATCTTATAGTATAATGTATATACAATTTTCAGCGTTCCTTTCATCTTATAGTACAGGAGGGCATTGGTTATCTGGCTAGAATCCTGAATGGAAGCGGTTTCATTAGGGGGTGAGGATGCACATTTTCCAAAGTCTCATTAGCCATGATAGTTAAATTGAACCTCCATATTCAGATGCAGGAGATGCTAGGGACAAACCACCAGAGAGGGGTGCTGCCTTCATGCTCTTCTTATAAGCATGGCTATTTTTAGAAATAGGATACTGGGTTAGATGGACTCTGGAGTCTTATGTGCAAGATAAATGAGTGAAAAAGGGAGTCTAGAATATATGTTCAAGAGCATATCACTGACCCTGTCCCAGCATCACTGCATGTGCTGCCTTTGATGTATGGGTTTTCAGCTATATTTGCATAGGTGTTCTGTGCAGTTGGGATCCCTGTGAAATTGGGGGCTCCAACTGCATGGAGAACCTAAATGCACACAATGGACCTCTTTTTGTAGGATGTGTGAGATTCGGAGCCAAAGCCAATGGCAAAGCCCTGATCCTCCTCCATCCATTTACCCTACACAAATGGAGAAGGTGTGAATAGAGCTTTCTCCTGCTATACTATGGCTGTTCTTATAGGAATGGGGAGATTAAGAATAGATTGTGTAGCGTTTTTGGGGAAAACAGCATGGTCTCTTATAAATACTTTGCTCTAACACACCCTTTCTCTTCCTTCCTTTCTTTTCATCAATACCTTCTAGTTCTTCCCTCTGTTGTGATCAAAATTATTATCTACCCCTCCCTTTAATTCATATTGCAGCCTCTTCTGGTTGTTCAGTTGTCTCCCATGCTAGGTGGTTTTGATTCTTCTTTCAGATATCATTGCTGCTATCTGTTCATCAGATCACTGCTTAAAGCAGAGCAAAGAGAGGGAGTAAAGTGGGGTGTCTGCTAAACTTGTTCTGTTCTTCAGAAACTAATAACTTCCATATTCTTAACTACTGTTGGCCTAGCTTAACCTCTCTGTTCTACATGCTTGCAGCCCAATAGCCTTTCCTGGCCAAGGAGGACAATTCTTCACTTAATATGGTAACATCTGCACTGTTTTACAATGGTGCTGCATACAGAAGAGGGACAAATACCATCAACAAAATTGCATTAGTCACCGGTGCACTAAATCTTATTTTCAAATGATAATTAACTTTGTCTCTGAAAAGTCCCCACCCCTCTACCAATAGCCATATTTATTCAACACTAAACATTCTACTATAGATACAGGACTCATATCAACATTAATAACATCTTAAGGATAGTGTTTATCCTTAAGCAGTTTTAAGGTTAAGCACTATTGTGTACCCATTAGCAAGTTTGTGATGTTTATGAAAAACAAAACAAAAAACCAGCGCTTCAAATTGTGTACATTTTAAGAGGCCATACCATAAACTTCACTTTTGATTGTTTTACAGTATAAAATTCTAAGGTATCCTGTTTGGTTTAAGAAATTTGAAAAGCAACTTATTTAAATATGCGGAATTATCTTGAGTTGTTCATACGTGAACTTAAAAGCCGTGCAACACAGGAAAATTAAGTAATTATGCCTCCAAGTTATTTACTGCAATTAAGCTCATTTATCATATGCAAATTAGTGCAAACTGGTCTCATTAGCTACTAAATTACTCAATATGAGCTGAACAATGTAGCACTCCAGTTTGTAATGAAAAATCCCTGTAGAGGCAAGCAGGATCAATTAAGCTAATTTGCATATGCAAATATATCATCTAACTTTTACTTTTCCCTATATTTAATCCTACATTTTCTGGTCATTCTTGATTATCTAAAAAGGATGGGGTCAATCACCATCTTCATGATATCTTAGTCATGCAGTTGCAACTAGAGGAGAGGTCCTGTACAGGTTGCTGCATTCTATGCAGACATTTAAGCCCAGTTTATCATAAGATTATTCAATAAAATATTTTAGCATTCATGCAGGAAGAAATTGCAGACTATCCAACCCCAAACCCCAATTTTAGCCAAAGAATTTTAGCCAAAAGTTGAAAGTGTGATATAAAGAGACAAATCCACTAGGATGTCTGAATGAAGTTAAAAACTTTACACTCATTAATTAACTGGTCTTTATTCTGAACAAGCTATTCCAATTATAAGTTCACCAACATTTTTCAGCTGTACAAAATATGCAATTTCATTTTCTTGTTTTATAAAAAAAACTTATGCCTTTTGCCCCAAAGCTGCTGTGATTTTCATTTTGATTGTATATTTGCTTTTGACTTACTTGCAAATATTCGACTGAGTAACACTGTCCTCCTAAAGAATCTAGATGTAAAATAATACAAAATGCTGTTTTATTTAATTTTTTTATGACAAATTTAAAATTAGATTCATCAGGTTGAACACTGGTCATTGGCTGTAATAATAGACAGACTGAATGATTGATTAGGTGGCTGTCAGCAAATTCATCATATCATCATAATGAGAGGATCTGTTCTTAGCAGATATTTATCTGTCTGTCTGAATGCATTTATACATGCAAAGATAGGTAGGTATGGGATTAACAGATAGGGAAAGCCTTCTCCCGAGAGAAAATCTTGGACATTCTCTTACGTCTGAAGGCAGTATGGGGAAGTTTTTTTAAAAAAATGTTTTTAAATGTTTTATTATGTTTTTATATATGTTGGAAGATGCCCAGAATGGCTGGGGTAACCCAGTAAGATGTGCGGGGTATAAACAGTAAAATTATCATTATGGAATGAGACATCCTTATTTTCATTGGATAAATGTTGGACGATATGGTGAACAATGGGAGACAGTCCTATGCGAACTCTTTCCAAGTTCGGAAAAGCTGTTTTGGAATAAGAGCAGATTTATTGATCACTGCTGGCAATTAGGGTGGTGGGAGTGGTAAAAGAAAACCATTAATGTCTGTGAGAAGTTCTAGTTAGGGAGAAGTTTTGAGTCCCACTGCAAAGCTTCACAGCAGTGATCTGCTCCTGGGGCTGGAGAGCCATGCAGCTGTGGTGGAACTGGGTCCATTTCATTGGCAGAGCATCTGCTTAGCACATATAAGGCCTCAGGTTCAATCCCCAGCATCTTCAGGTAAGGCTGGAAAAGATTCCTGCCTGAAATTCGACAGAGCTGCTGCCAGTAAGTTTAGACAATACAGAGGTAGACAGACGAAAGGTTTGGTTCAGTATAAGGCCACTTCCTTTGTTCCCCTGCCCTCCAATCTATCCCCCTAACTAATTCTGCAAGAAGCTTCTACTCTCACACCTTGATCAGATGTAAGTGCAAGTTAAAGGAGGGCAGGCACATATGTATGCTGTAAAAGAAACAAGCAAAAGTCTAAAGGATAATTTGTGACATACTGTGCATAAGTTTCGTAGGCCAGAATCAACTTTCAGATAAATGATCTAGATCTGCAAGCCAATGAAAGAGCCACAATATATTAGTTAGTCTTTGAGATGCCATGAGACTCTTAGTTATACGGTGGTACCTTGGTTCATGAACTTAATCCGTTCCGGGAGTCCATTCGACTCCTGAAACCATTCCAAAACCAAGGCAAGGCTTCTGATTGGCTGCAGGAGCTTCCTGCACTCAAGACGAAGAAGCGTCAGAAGTTCGGCTTCCGAAAAACATTCGCAAACCGGAACACTTATTCCGGGTTTGTGGCATTCAGGAGTCAAATTGTTCGTCAACTAAGCCATTCAATAACCAAGGTACAACTGTATTCAGGAGCTTGGGCTCCAGCAGGTTTCCCTATTGGCACCATTAAGTTTCTGTGCTTTGCTACAATCTGTTATATAGCATGCTAAAATAATACACAGCATTTTCAGATTCTCTTTATCAGTTTGCATCCAATTATTATGTCATCCAGGTTCTTTTTTTATTGTTAGCCTTCTCTACATGTCACTTAAAAACCTTTGGGTTTTAAGTTGGATAAAAACTAACTGGAGCAATTTTAGATGTCCAGTGCTGTCCAGGAGGCCACTCCTTAATATATATTAGGTATAATAATAATGGTAAGGTAAATACAGAAAAAACCCACCATGAAATAAATCTAGCTACCAATATAGATGATAAAATACTTATAACTTCCCACATTTCAAATGACACATTCTATCTTCCTCTAAAAGTCTACAATAAACACAACTGTAAAGAAACATCAAATAATATTCAATTAAAATTCTATCATAATCATCTGAGATGCTTCAATAAGGTCAGGATGAACAGTACACATTTTGTAAATAGCACTCTGATGAGTTGTATACAAATCTAATTTAATTAGCACTTTCTGAATCTTTGTAATGATGCAAAATATGGGCACAATCCAAGCTCTTTAAGCACTTTTAAGTGTTGCTGATTTAACAGCACAGAGGTAAGCAGCTCGAGTTCTCCTATTGAAATCAATGTGGCTTAAAAGTAGCAAACTTCGGCTGTATTGTACCCTATATGTTAATACATTTTCATAACAAATTAAACAGATTACACAACAGAATGACCTGAAAGCGTTAGCTTATTTATCTTTTCTTAGATATCAACAAGGTAACAATGCAACAAAATTCCTGTGCTATACACCAGACATCATATGCAATCTTTATATGTTTGATACGATACATTATCATGATCCGCTGGCAGAATAAGAGCATGCAAGTTAAACTTGAACCAAGGTCACACAAATAACAAAATCACTTAATTCACAATCTCAGCATCCTAGAGAAACTCATGCGGCCAATAGTTTTGAATCATTTTTAAATTGCCTCTAAACTTTTCTCTAAAGCCATAATGAAGCTTTAAAACATGGACATTACTCATACCGGTTCTGAAAGCTGCAGCTGCATAATGCAGGACAACAGTTTCCCCATCCTATCAGTTTACAAAGAATATTTCTTATTGCTGATATGTTGTCTCTCTTATCTTAAGATGACATTCCATTTTGAACAAACTGATTAAGCGAGCATAAGCTTCTGATAAACAGTGGTTATTTTCAGTGCAGTAAAAGAGCCCATAATCAAGTTAATTTTAAAAAATATCTTGACTAGCCTGACAAATTATGCCCATTTTGATCCTATTGTTTGGATTGTGATTCTGTTTAGGCTTCTTGTGTCATAACAAAACCGCAACACATGCACAGCGCATAAGCATTTGATAATCTGTTTGGCACATACTACCTAAGAATGTCATGAAATTTTGGGGAACACCACACTGATTATCTAGTACATCTAAGATCTAGAGGACATGCTATCTTCTAAAGAAAGATAACTATCATTTTCAATGTGACAGTCAACAGCAGTAAAAAAAGAGAAAAAGGTGCTGGAAAACTAAAAACAGGAGGAGAAAATCAAAACTCAAAATGTGAACAAGACAAAAAAATATAAAAATTGTTTTCACAAAATAGTGATTTATACTTAAACAAATGCACACAAGCATTTGGGGAGCCAACTGCTACTTCACAGTGCAATACGACTAAGTTGTGTGAGTTCTAAACCATTACAGCACAAATAATACTTGCCCTCCCTCTCTCATTAACATTCTTTCAATCATGGCTTTCTAAAAAGAAAGAAAAAATATGAATTTGTAAAAAAACCCAAAACTCATCATACAAGCCGCAATAACATCACACAGTAGCCAAATAATTGACAGAACTCTTAGATCTCGTTACTAAGTATACTTAACTTTCGTTTTGTTTTGTAAAGCCATTGTTTTTACCTGTAAAATGTGGCTTCCCAAATGTGACTCAAATACTTCAGTGGCAAGTGCACTGGGGCTTCTCCTGCGCTGGGCACCTATAACTGAATAAAAAAGCAATTATGTTGCAATCTCTACACATTCAGTCACAATGCATCCCTGATCTGAGACCAATTTATTGTATGTATTATTCATTAAAACGTTTCGTTCAATCTCACATTTGAAAACCACTATTAAATAAAACACTTGGGGGGGACGCCACACAGCTCACCAGAACCCTGGTTCTCCACTTGCCCCTCAGTGTGCAGGGATATACCTACTGGCAGCACAATTGGTCGTTGCAGGGAATGGGTCACAATGTGCATGTCTTCATATCCTTGTTTAGATCTCTTCCTCTGCTTGGACATATTGGATGAGCTCCTGAACTCACGGGGCTTGGCACAGCAGTGTGGGAAGCTCAAAAGGCATGCAGAAGTATAGATCTCCCATTTCCACCCTGATGATGTGCTTATGTACACGACTGTGTGCGCACAAGGAAGAGGGAGTTGTGGGGAAACAGAGCTCTATGGGGGTCCCCCTATGCCTGAGTACTGTGAACATACAGGGAAGAATCATTATTGACAATAATTTCTTGTTAAGGATTTGGATTGAAATAGTGAGATTGAATGGGGGGGGTTTCTAAGGGTCTAGGATTTGAACAGTCTTCTTCTTCTTCTTCTTCTTTAAAACAGAGCCTTTGTGTAAAGGACTCCATCTCAGGGATCACACCAGCAGAAATGTTTTGAGGACAGGACTGAATTAATGGGAATATGCAATAAGTCCAAATAACAGTATGATACATGTTTTGCAAGTCTATGTATCCAAAGGGATCTGTGGATGTACAAAACATTTCTAAAATCAGCAGGGATGCCCTCAGACTAAGGGTCAAACTCTATGCAACATTAAACACATGCTTGATAATGTGTGTCATTCTTTCATTAAAACAAACAAACAAACAAACAAACAAACTTTAAATAGTAGCCATGGAGAGGAATGAGACAGACCAGGATTCAAGACAATGGTGTTTGAGATGGTGAGCAAACATTTCCTCCCATGATGTGGTCTCAGGGAAAATTCTTCCGCCACCAAACCACAATTCAGCCTGGAAAAGAAACAGTGGAAATGGCTGCTTCTGTCCCATGCCAAATAACAGCTGTGTGTGCGTGTTTGTGACTAAAAGCAGCCACAATGAAAGAAACTCACAATACCAGACAACACATTTAGTCTATAAGTTTCTTGGTGCTAATATAACCTGGGCATTGTCCCATCTCTTTGTTTTATCACGGCTACATATTTTGTCTCAACCCTGTGTCTTAAAAGCCAAGGATCTAGCTCCCATATAAAAATTAGGGCCAGGAGTTTTTAACTCTTTTTCTGACTGACAGAGAAAGCAACCAGTTGCTTTCCTCCTGACTAAGGCTCATATTTGCAAAAGGAAGATGGATCTGGCTGGAACATAAGTTGAGTGGCAACTGCAGTGGTGGATAGGGGAAGAATTGAGTGCTCTGTCTTGATTTGCACAAAACAAGCAGGGCCAGGATTTTAAAGACACAAGGTTGAGATGGAAAGTGCAGTTCTTCCCCGAGTTGAAATGAATGTCCTTCTGAAGAACTTCCTCTTTCCATGCCCGATGACACTGTAAAGGCTGCTTCCTCTCCCACAAAAAAAGGAACAACACAGGGTGCATTTGTTCAAAGCAAATCAAGTAGGTGAGTAAGGCTTGTCACTTTGCTAATCCCAACAGCTGTATGTATCTTGATCAGGGTGGGGGAAGGGGGCTGCCAATTTTCTTTCTAATTTCACACCTTCATTTCCTATGCTTGATGCGTTTTCCCAAACTGTCTGTTATAACCGTTCAGAGAAAGATTTATTCAAAAGCCAGGACAGCCAGAATGCACAAGAAGAAACAACATTTCTGGGAGTGCTGATGGAGAGAAGTGAAGAGAGCTGTGCACCAAGATCTCTTGCAACGTCAAAGAAGATGCCATCACACAATGCACAGCTCTCAAAACACACTGTCAGAGAGTTGCCCTCCCCACACTGAGCATCCTGAATGATTCACCGCAAGAAATTTGGATCCAACCTCTTGGAACATGTGGTGCATCCATTCGAAGCTGCAAAACTGCTTTGATCATACTACCAGAGTACAAACGTGATAGGAGCCTAGTTTTGATGCAGCACCCCCACATTCAAAACTATTTTATTTCCAAGTATTAATTGTGGTGAAGATTTTAAAACTATATGCAGTGGATCATTAAGGGGTGCGCAGACAAAGAATAAAACATTTTATTACAGAGTTTGATTTCACGTGATCCCCTGACACTGCATGAAGACACAAAACGAGGTCACAAACAAAGGAAGTTTGCTCCTTCACCTTATAGAGAGAAGGGAGACTATGGCTAGCTGGGACTCATGCTCAGTTAAGGACATAGAGCTCTTACATGTGTGGGCTTCCACTTCTGTGGAAAATATATGCTTACAAACTCCCTTGGCAGTGAACAGAAAAGGCCTTGTGTGGGTGGAGGCTTCAGGTATTCACTTTCATGTCTACAAGGAATTCCTAGACCCAAGTGAAGGTTTCTAGCGTGTGGAATGCTGTTCTAATGGAATCTAGTCTTACTACCAAATGTTTAATTACACAACCCATATAATGTGTGGCACTTAGCAGCAAGCCCAAACATAAATGCACCTTATATAAGCAGGAGTTATTGTAATACATAATGTCTTGTTGGTACCAGTCTGATTATCAATCAATCCAGTGAAAAGAAATTTTAGAGCAATGATTTGTAATGCGCTCTATAATATCAAACGTCAAATCTGATCTCTGCACACAAAGACATATGACACCTACTGACAGGAGACTGGGGATATTGGTTTAGAAGTGTAACATTACGGATGTTACATGTAATTTCTTTGCAGGAAGCATTGCACTGTTTATATTGAACAACAAATTTACTGCTGGAGTAAAGTAATAGCCAGCAAAATTAGAGATGGTGAACCAACACTTTGTGTCATCTTCATCTGCACTTAGAAAGGAAATCAAGGTCATATATAAAACCAGCTCAGTCTTTCTATTTTATATAGGAGTATTTATTGAAATAGTACTTTGGGAGAAAAACAATAGATTTTTTTAAAACGTCAGAATCATTCATTTCATAGAGGGGCTGAACAGAAATGTCACAGTAGTGCCTTGTTTCAAAGTAATCTCTTTCATTTTGTCTTTTCGCTCTACAAGATGATTTCCACTTCTCTGATCTTGAGTCATTTTGCTCTTCCCTGATTCCGTCACTCATCCCCCCCCCCAAAGATAAATTAACTTCTGCAGTTTCAAGCATTTTTGGTGAAGTGCAACACAACTTCACAGCATATTAAATTAGATTTAGTAGGGTTGCCAGACACGAAAACAAATGGCCTTCCTTCCCTTTTCAAGACCTTTCACTATAAACTCTATCCCCCATAAGAAAGCATTAAAAAAAAAACCACAGTCAAAGAAATCCTTTCTTCTTTTGGTTTGTTGAGAAAACCTCCCAACACTCTTTTTAGTTGCCTGTGGAAACTGCATGTTTGTTTAGGAAAGCTTTCACTCTTTTGATACAGCAGTATCCTGGGAAGGATGGTAGGATATTAACATCAAGCCTGAACACTGTTATAGAGCATCAGACTACACTAGCTTGTAAAACAGAGAGACCTAAATCTGTTGTCTTGATACCCACCCCCCTGCTTCTGATCCCTAAGGTTCATGTTTATGACATTTGCAACATCTGCTACAAATGCTGAGGTAAGTCAGGCACAACCTTATTACTTCCAATCTAATGCTCTCTTAATCCACAGGGCTTTTGTATGCCACAAGTATGTCAAGAACCACAGGATCTACATGGGGAAGGATGCAATACATGCATTTCAGAGATTCACAGTCCATAAAGGCATGTTGCAGTTTTAAAGTCCTTTTAAATCTACTGTCCCCTTTGACCACAATTCGTCACTCCCTCTAGTGCACGCCCCTCACCTCAAAAATAAAATAATTATTACAGATATTATGACATTTCGAGCACACATGCCAAATGCCTGTGTGGCATAATTTAGCTTATTACTGAAGGATGTCTTTTTTAAAAATGTTAATGACATTTTAGTGAAACCTTGTAAACTTTTGAAAATTTCGTTTTTTTAACAACTTGTCATTTTTCAGCTAGAATTATTTTGTTTATGTGCTTATATTAAAATGTATGGGTCCCATTTCTGCCCTTAGGGCCCCCACAATAGCATACAATCCTATTGGTGACGTGGGTGGCACTGTGGTCTAAACCACCAAGCCTTAGTCTTGGGCTTGCCAATCCTAAGGTCGACAGTTCGAATCCACACAAAGGGGTGAGCTCCTGTTGCTTTGTCCCAGCTCCTGCCAACCTAGCAGTTCAAAAGCATACCAGCACAAGTAGATATAGAGGTACCGCTGCGGTGGGAAGGTAAATGGTATTTTCATGTGCCAGAAGTGATTTAGTCATGTTGGCCACATGACCTGGAAAATCTGTCTGCTGACAAATGCCAGTTCCCTCGGCCTGAAAGCAGAGACGAGTGTCACACCCCATAGTCAAATTCGACTTGACTTAACCGTCCAGGGGTCCTTTACCTTTTACCTTACAATCATATTGAAAAACTGGGCCCAAACCAACAAAATAAATTTCAACAAGAATGTTGTACACCTAGGCAGGAAGAATCAGGTACACAAATATGAGATGGTGGACACCTGGTTTACCAGTAGTACATGCGACAAGGACCTATCTAGTGGTCTTAGTAGACCGCAAGCTTAACATGAGTCAATTTTCTTCCCAGCCTTTGTTGCCATTAACTTTTCAGAATATCACATTTATGTGTGTATGTTTTTAAAGACATTATGATCACTGACATCAGCTGAAATTTGTACTCTGGATTTTTTAAATAATAAGAAGAAGAGTTTGGATTTGATATCCCACCTTTCACTCCCCTTCAGGAGTCTCAAAGCGGCTAACATTCTCCTTTCCCTTCCTCCCCCACAACAAACACTCTGTGAGGTGAGTGGGGCTGAGAGACTTCAAAGAAGTGTGACTGGCCCAAGGTCACCCAGCAGCTGCATGTGGAGGAACGGAGACGCGAACCCGGTTCCCCAGATTATGTGACTACCACCCTTAACCACTACACCACACTGGCTCTCAATATTAAATATTTTTAAAAACACAGATGCAGCTAGGATGCATCAACAGAAGTATAGTGTCCCACTCTCTTCTGCCTTGATTAAACTACACCTGAAATACTGTGTCCAGTTCTGCACACCACAATTTAAGAAAGGTATTGACAAGCTGGAACGTATGCAGAGGATGGCAACCAAGATTATCAAGGATCTGAAAGCCAAGCCTTATGAGTGAGTTGGGTATGTTTAGCCTGGTAAAGAGGAGACTGGGGGGAGATATAATAGACATTTTCAAGTATCTAAATGGTTGTCACTTGGAAGGTGACTCCTTCGGAAAATGCTGGACTCTCCTTCCTTTTAAGCAGAGGGTTTAAGCAGGGGTTTTTAAGCAGAGGTTGGATGGCCGTCTGTCATGAATGCTTTAGTTGTGATTCCTGCCATGCAGGGGGTTGGACTAGATGACCCTCAGAGTTCCCTCTATCTCTACAGTTCTATGATTCTAAAAAGAGAATAAAAGTGGGGTCATGGAGGAGTATTTTCATACAAGAGAATGTGCCGGGCAATGCCAACCCAGGAGCAGAAGGAAGCAAAGAGGTACAGAAAAATAGCCAATATATGGAGATAGCAGAAAGGGGAAATGGATCAAACAAACAAATATTAAATCAAATGGGAGGTCATCTGAAAAGGGGGGTTTCAATGGAAAGTATGGAAATGTAACTATTGGCATGGCACCAAGAAGTGATGTACTACGTGGTTGTGATAGAGATGCAAACAAAGACATCACATTTCTACAAATAACCCCAAACCTCCCTTGTCATAAATTATCGCAACTTTGCTTCCCCCTTCTTCCCCCTTGATGCATGACATACTTCTTGATGAGCCATAAAGACAATTATGTCATCTACTTCTTGTCCATTATAACGTTTGGCTCTGTTTTTGTAATCGTCTATAAGAGTGCCTTCCGTTTGCCAAGAAAACAATCAAGCAACTGTTGATTGGAAACCATGCAAACAACCTATTATATAGCAGACTGCAGTATGTGTTTTACTATGTGAGAGGTGTGGTAAATATCTCTTATGCCTCCACTATCTTCAGGAGGCAGCGAACATCCACTACTGTGTCGTTGTAGTCAATGAACTTCTGCACACAATGAAATCCTGGTTTGATGAACCGTGATATATAGGAGTTCTGTCTACCCCTTTTGATCACAGTTCGCTCCTCCCTTTGTGCGAGCTGAGAAACAAGCCAGCAAGCCACAGTTAACCATACCTTCCCATTATGTTTCAGCCAGCAAACTAGGATTAATGGCTTTCCAGCAAGCCAGGACATGAAGCCGTAATTTAAAGCTCATTTACAAATCTTACAGATTTGGAAGCCATTGCCATAGTTTCCAATCCACATGTCATGGAAGCTGAGGTTACCTGTAGCTCAAATATGAAGGGAGGAATGTAGCAATGCTCTGTAAATGCTTGAACTCTGTTGGCTCCTCAAACATAATCATGCTCTTCCATGGATAACGTGAATGGCTCTGCTACTCAAAACATTCACCTTCACCTTGTTCCTTAAAGAACTGAGTTGAAGGCCCCTGGATTGATGGTTTCTGTTAATTTGCTTCTCTTGTCATCCGCCTCATGTCTACCCTACCAACCCTCTTCCTGGTTTATTTGCTTTGAGGTGAACCAATATGTGGGGGCATATTGGCCACCTTGGAAGTAAAGCACATTCAGTTTGCTACTGGACAGTGGCCAATTTATTTTTTCATTTCAAAAACAGTAAATCATATGAAATTACAAATTAATGTTGCCATTATATGGAATTATAATCCAAGCAGATAATTTGCACTGAAACTGGGCCCCCAAAACAACAGAACACTTTACAGTCTTACAGCCATAACTAAATCTTATTATTATACTTTATGAATTCTTAATTTTCCTACCATTCAGGCAGGGGAAGTTATAATGAAGGCTAATAAATGAAGTGGGACAATCAATCAACATTTTGAGGAAGAAATATGCATCAGATGCCAAAACTGAACTGAGTATAATTAACCCAAGGTTCTCATAAGAACTGCCTTTGCAACAAGCCAATTATTTTTGCTGGTTTTCCAGATGCTCTTTTATCTATTCATAATGGATTGGGCGGGAAGGCAAAATGTTACTATTTTACCTAAAATAAAAACAATGAAGTTTGAAGAAACCATCATATTTACATATGTTCAATCCATCACAGATATGGGTTTGAGACACTACTGATGATCCATGGGAATTATTTCGGTCTAGAGGACAACAGAATAAATCGTTTTGTTGATTATTCCAGACTCTGTAGCAATCTTTGGGGTTACTACTAATAAAACTTGACTACATACTACATTAAAAAACTACCCATTGAGTGTACAACTCCTTGAGTGTGTTGGTTTCCTTTTACCAGAACAAGTGTAGCCTTTGCAGACTGCTATTCGGCTACTTGGGTGTTGTTATATGTTTGTTTGTTTGTTTGTTTGTTATTTATCAAAAGCCCTATAATTTAATGACATAGGAGAAATAAGGAAATAAAAGGTATTCCCTATATTTCCTTATTTCTCATAAGGAAATAGTGGGTGTTATGTGTTGTTCTTCATGGGGCAACATTTATCTCCAGTGTTTCCTTATCTCCTATAAAGCTACTGGGGGAATTGTCCAGTGGTATTGAACAGGATGTCAGGAATATGGTGACGGCTCCAAAGTCTACATTTCATTGACTGAAATCCAAGAATAGTTATCTCTGTCTTAAATCAGTATATGAGATCATGGTTGAATAGATAAAAGTAATTCAGATAGAATCCAGAGATGGTATACTACTCTCCCACCCCTTTCTTTGTGCTTTGGGTACAGCCATACATTTAAACATTCAATTTGGGGCTCGGAAAACTCTTCTTATATGAGCATCCACCCACCTATTAAGATCAAAGTTGCCTTAGTCAAGATTCCATTGTTTAATAAAACCTGTTACCCCTTCCAGTTTGGTGTCATCTGCAAATGTGATGGCCATCACCTCAATTCCTTCATCCAAGTTGTTTATGAAGATGCTGAACAACAATGGGCCCAGGACGGAACCCTGTGGCACCCCACTTGTCTCTTTGGGTTTGGTCAGTCAATCAACTACAAATCCACTTAACAGTTACCTCCTCCAGCTCTTATTTTACCAGCTTCCTCGCAAGAATACCATGGAGGACTTTGACAAAAGCCTTCGTGAAATCAGTATATCCTATGTACTTCCCACTTATGCTAGAAAACCAGTTGTTGACCCAATATAAATAATAAACCACTCTCTATTAGCTAACCCATATTACCAAGGGTATGGAAGTAATCTTTTGGTTTGTTCCAAGCCTCTAGCTTCCTAAAATAATCCCAGAAGCATTCAGAATATTGATGCTGCCATTAACAGAAATAATTGTCTTCTGAACGGCATATATTTAGATTTCATTCACTAACAACAGTTCTGCAGAAATGGGAAAAATACAGCATGATATTCCAAAAACAATCTGTTTCAGTTTCTGGCAGAGAGCTTTAGAATGGAACATGATGCATTTAACCCCCATTTATCTTTTTCTCTCAAACACGGTCAACAAATTCCCTTTTCCTACCACCTACCAAAACTTAAGCCTTATATTCCCCCCCCCAAAAAAAAAAAATTGGTTAGCAGTGGGGAGCAGTGATGGACCAGGACTTGGGGGTCACTATTGAATGGATCTTGGTCCTTCCTGCAATGGTCTTCATCTGACTGGCACATGATAATACAGTGTAGGGCTTCTCCTCACTATTGTAATAGAAGCAGCAAGTTCACACACAGAGAGGTGCTGTCCTATTCCCTCTTCCTCAGTTCCGAAGTCTTCTTTATGATAGGTTTGAGGCATTGGTTTACAGTCAGCTAGCCAGATAGTTGGCACAGCTGGAGCTGGGGAGCTAAGTCAAAACATGGTTTAGCTCCTGGCGGTAGCAGTAGCAACAGCAGAGCAATGCACCCACAATTCTACCCCATGCCCCACCTTTAAGCCACGGTTAAGTTCATTTATGGTTTGATATGACCTGCAAATGAGGCCTATGTATGAGGTGGAAGTGTGTCAGCATTCTGCATTTACTTTCATTGGATCTCACCTTGCATGTGATGATGCCCAGTCACCTACTGTAGATTTTATATATGTAGCAGAAATGCACAAGACACTAGTATAAGATTCATGGTGCTATATGAACAGGTTAGCAGGCTAGTGCTCCCCCTTCAACACATACATATTTAGAAATATCCCTAGAGTATCCTGCTCAGTCTATTCTATAATGATGATGGGCTTTACTGTGTTTATTGTTAGCCCATCTGGACAACAGATGTGGTACTTAATGGCTGCAGTGTTTCTTATTATAGCCCAGTGAATATTTTTAACTGAGACAATGGTCTGACTGACCAGTCCTTGGAAATATAGAGACTTCTACCTAGTTTACTTATGCAAACACAAGAAAAGAAAACTGATTTAGGATTTATTTATTTATTTACCCATATTGTGGCTGAAGGCTTTGAACAGACCCAGAGCATAAAATTTGCATCAGTCAAGTACTGATCTTGACAAGCCTCTATTGAGTCCATTAAAAGAAGGAAAGCTGCCTGAATTTCAAGCTTGGAGGCCTCTAATTACCTCATGCTTAAATTTAACTACGAAACTCAGATAAATTGCTGCATTAAAACTATAGACGATTCTCCACCTGATTTGTGCTGGTGAATCTACAACTATGTGATGCTGATCCTAGTGAGACATCCGCACAACCGTAAGGGATTAAATTTGAACCTATTTCTAAGCAGCATAGAACGGTGATTTAGTTTCATTGATAAAGCTATTGGAGATTATATTGGCTGAAAAGCAATACGGCTATCATAGTCAAAAAGAACACTGGTGGAACTGGAGCATCACAGCTGATGAACAACATATCTAATCAGATGTAAGTCCCATTGAGTTGAATGAGCTTTATTCCAAGAAAAGTGGGTTTAGGATTGCTGTCAAAGTCACTGACTACTGTATTGTATTTGTACAGTGCAATCCCATAGATGACTACTAAGAAGTAAGCCCCACGACGTTCAATAATGCATACTCCCAGATGATTGCAGCCTTAACCTTTTAATTCTTATTTTGTAATTGTGTAGTTGGTAATTTGAGCATTTCTTGAAAAGATACTATATAAGACTTACAGACAAATTAAAAGTATATGAGTGGCATCCAACTAAGTCATACATAAAATGGGAATACTCTAAGAATGACCAGTGCTGGATACCACCCAATCATTTTCCCCCCACTGTGTTTCGGTTTTTGCCCAGTCTGTTACATTCCTCAGCTAACAGCTGCTGCATATGGGAATGAAGGGGTAGGTTTATGCAGAGGTGTTAACTTATTCTTCTACCAATCTGAAAAGCCCCATCTGGAATCCCACGGTATCCCAGTGTCATTAATGTGTGGGATGAATTAACAGCAAAGACTATGTTCCTAACCACCAGTGTGTTAACTTAAAACTGTACATGTAGCCAGACTAAAAATGTTCTGTTTAACTAATTGCTAAAGATTACAAATGCTGAAAATAAACCTAACTATTCTGCCATTAAAAACATCCATATTTTATCCAGTGAAAACCACATAGCAGTAGTTTTTCCATGCCAATATTATCCTGGGCTATTTATCTAGTTACAAACTTCTACAGACATGAAATATTTTAAGAAGTTCTCTGGAAATGGCCTGAGGTAATTTCAAACTTAACAGACCCTGTCCCACCAGAGCTCATTACACTGAATTTTATAACAAAGTACCCTCTACTTAATTTTCAGAGTTTAGCCAGGCGTACCAGAAATGCAGCTGCATTAAGTGCAATTAATGGTATAATAAAAGCAGTAGAGGGCTGTTTAACACTCAAGAACCAGCAGTAAACAGAGGCTTCATGTTCTCTAACAGTCAGTGATGTGTCAAAGTGCCAGAAGTAAAAGATTTCCTCTACTTAGAGAGAAAAGGAACATTTCCCACTGAAGACAAAAAGTATGCATTTGTAAATGATCTAAAAATGATCCCCTCCAGTTATGCCACCAGCATTCCTCACTCCCTTTGAGAAAGTGTACACAACAATAAACCCATATTCCCTTCGGTGAGAAAAAGAGGCAAATTCAATTTCATAAAAAGAAGACTAACAACAAGTGACTAGTATAACACAGAAAATGCCACTCTACCTACTATACAGTTAAACAAAAAGGAGGCAAAAATATCACTTCTGCCAAATGAATTAGTAATAAATTTTGTTTCTTTTAACATAAAAAATAAACTGAGTAAGTAGCAGGTTTTAAAACTGATAGTAAAATTATAGTAAAATAGTAAAATTATGAAGCTGACCTGCCTGTGATTAGCAAACTTGTTTTTTGGGAAAGCTTGACAATACAGAATTATAGGATCTGAATACAAAGGGGAAACCAATTATTTTGAGAATTGTAAGAGCCTAATCAACTTTTTTTAGGGGTTTGTGTTTTTTTATAACTTTACATATAACATATTCTCAGTGGGTCTTGTTTGATAACATCTTCTTTATTAGATTCAATTAAAAATGACAAAGTCATGAGCAATCCAACATATAACACAGGTAATCAACAAGGCAGTACAGTCGTACCTTGGAAGTCAAATGGAATCCATTCAACTTCCAATATGTTCAAAAACCAAAGCGCGGCTTCTGATTGGCTGCAGGAAGCCAATCGGAAGCCACAGAAGCCCCATCAGACATTTGGCTTCCAAAAATAGTTCGCAAACCAGAACACTCACTTCCAGGTTTGCGGCGTTCAGGAGCCAAAACATTCAAGAACTAAGCTGTTCAAAAACCAAGGTATAACTGTACTGTCTTAAAAATGAATAATGCTTCACATGTAGATTATTATTGATTATAACCATATTAGAATATTTCAATAGTTTTGCCCTCATTTTTTCATATCCTTAACCAAGTCTTCTCTAAATGTGATCACATGAAAAAGTCTCACTATATTTGCTACATATCATATCATATCATATCATATCCTAAATACCAAAGACGTATCAGTGATGTCTTCATTTCCCTCTAACAGCTTGCAACTCATGATTTAGCTTATGTCAGCAAATGATAATAATAATAATAATAATAATAATAATAATAATAATATGTCAGCATACAAGAAACAACTTCTAATTTCCTTTTCATGGATTTCGTAAACAATAATAGAACTTCTGGATTACCAAAAAGGACATACCAATCAGTTCATCCATCAAAATATTCTAATCCAAAATGTATTTATTATAATTAGCATTCCACCAAATGTGTGTGTGTGTGTGTGTATGTATGTATGTATGTATGTATTGTGAGGAGGGAAAATCAATTGTTCGATAATCATCCTAGACAGCCCCTGGTAGACATTTTAGAGAACGCTGAGTTGGATGGACCAATGGTCTTGACTTTGTATAAGGCAGCTAACTTCCTAAATGGTAAGCTGACCCAAGTTCTGCATCATCTGAACCAAGGTTGCCAACGTGATGCCTTCAAGATGGACTACATTTCTCATCTTCACAACCACTTGCCCCCATTCGCTGGGCAGATGGAAGTCGTAGTCCAACAACATCTTAAGGAGCATCTCCACCCCCATCATTCAGCCCGGACACAGCTCCAGGGCTGTTCCCTCGCTGTGAGAAGTAAGGTTACAGGGAACCAGGCAGAGGGCATTCTCAGTAGTGGCGCCTGCCCTGTGGAATGCCTACCCATCAGATGTCAAGGAAATAAACAATTATCTGACTTTTAGAAGACATCTGAAGGCAACCCTGTTTAGGGAAGTTTTTAACGTTTGATGTTTTATCATGTTTTTAATATTCTGCTGTGAGCCGCCCAGAGTGGCTGGGGAAACCCAGTCAGATGGGTGGGGTATTATTATTATTATTATTATTATTATTAATTTGTTGTTGCTGCTGTTGTAATTCTAATAACAGCCTCTCTTGTCCTGTCTCGTGCTGCTATGGTGGTTCTCCTGATGCACAAACACCAGAGTCAGAGTCTCTTGCACTAGCTGACGTCAGCAGGACTCATTAGCTGAATGCAGCCCCCCAGTCCCCTGATTCCTAGCTGTAAATAATGGTAATTTCTACATTCCTTGTTTTAAATATTTTTGAACTGGCGAAAAATATTCTTGGGCAAATATTGAAAATGTGCTTTTTAAAAACAGATTGAGTTCACATGAGGAAGCATATATATAAAGTGGAACCATAGAACAATATAATGAGGAGCAGAAAAACATTAAAAGGTTTTCTTGAAACAGTATGTTTCTACAGGTGTAAGAAACCAATTCTTGGGGGGGGAAAAGCTTCACGTTATGAAGAATATCCAATAAACTAATAAATCACTACCAGTAATGCTGTGATTCTCAGAATGTCAGTGCAAAATTAATGCGTAGATGTTGACATAAAACTTAACTAAAATATAAAAATACATTCTGGACAGACAAGGATAACTCAATGATAAGGCATTTTGTTACCCCACTAGTCTTGATACTATAATCATGGTTATATAGTTTTCAGGAGCTATAACACAAGGAGCAGTTATGGAGGACTACAAATCTGGAATTCAGGGGAAATATTTAATCAACATTCATTGCTCATTAAGAATGCCAGAAAAAAAATGATTTTGGGCCCTTTCCAGATGAAAGTATTACAAAGGAAATACTATCATCTGAAAGGGGTCCTATAGTGCTTTTTATCAGTCTTAATGGGTAATGAAACAGGAGCTAGAATCCTGTCATTTTTATATGTGTGGGAAGCCACCCAGAGTGGCTGGGCAACCCAACCAGTTGGGTGGGGTATAAATAAAAAAGTTATTATTGTTACACTTTTTGTATTCTGTGTAAAATGTTCTGTACAGCTTATTTCTGGTCTGTTGGCTATAATAAACGGCTGATGGTGAGATAAAAGTATTTTGGCATTTGCAATGCTCATTGTTACTGAGATATTACTCAGTTACTGAGATAATACTGTTGGCTTTTTGCAGTATAGTAACGCTGCAGAGAGCTTGCTGGGGAGATCATGCATTAAAAAGAAAGGACTCAAAAAGTACTTAAAGGTTTTAATAAGAAAAACAAAAACTCCATTTACACTAAATACATTAACAAACCAAACCAAACCAGACCCAACCACCAACCCATCCCCCAGGGTAATGGAAGAGCTAGGTGCTGCTCCTTATATACTCTACCCAAATGCTGACACGCCTTAATCAAATACAACTCAGCAGCACCTGCTATGTTTCACAGCTGTAAAGCTGGGTCTCGTTATCTTGCTCTGGCCCTTACTCCAGCCCCTTAAAGACATACACATGGAGTGAAACAATGATGAACCTTTACATTTAAAGAAACCATTCAACAAATACTTTTGAAAATTAGAATTTGTTCCTATTTTCCTAGTTTGAAGAGAGAGGATTTCCCCCATGTGGCAAGACTATCCACTCCATATCCATTCTGTGGGGCCTAGATGTTGCACAATTAGGATACTATTATAGTAATAACTAAAACATCACATTTATTGTGTTGTCGAGGAAAGCCTTGGAGTTCCATTAAAAAATACGTAAACCCCTTTAATCACTGAAGCATGCCAAAGTATGTCATAAAATGAAACTTCAATACTAAAGTGCTGCAGGGTGCCATTTACTTTCTATAAAGGCTAATGATGTTAAGAAAGTCCAATGTCTTCAGGATGCTTAGAACTTGCTTAAATCCACCACAGCAGAACAGAACAGAACATTCTAGTAACAGCTAGAATGCAAGCTAAAGAATAGGAAAGCCTTGAACAATGTGGTTGATAAGCAGGGGCAAGAAAACCTACAAAGGCCAAGAAGACCGCACTGGGAAAGAAAGAAAAAAGAAAGGAGGGCGGTAGAAGCACTAACACTCAGAAAACAAATATAAGTTTCAAATAAGATAAATTGTAGTCATATTCGCAAGGAGACCCATTTGCCCCTTCCTTCAGGTCACAATACTGTCAAGTAAAAACTGTCCTTAACCAACATCCTATTCTTTTTGAATTGTGATGCTGGAGAAGACTCTTGAGAGTCCCATGGACTGTAAGAAGATCAAACATATCCATTCTTAAGGAAATCAGCCCTGAGTGCTCATTGGAAGGACAGATCGTGAAGCTGAGGCTCCAATACTTTGGCCACCTCATGAGAAGAGAAGACTCACTGGAAAAGACTCTGATGTTGGGAAAGATTGAGGGCACAAGGAGAAGGAGATGACAGAGGACGAGATGGTTGGACAGTGTTCTCGAAGCTACAAACATGAGACTGGCCAAACTGCGGGAGGCAGAGGAAGACAGGAGTGCCTGGTGTGCTCTGGTCCAGGGGTCACGAAGAGTCGGACACGACTAAACGACTAAACAACAACAACATTCTTTTTTAGATATAGGAATATAGTATTTTTTTCATAAATTTCATTGTAACCCATCAAATATTGTTGTATGCAATGGAAGGTGAGATATAAATATGTTAATAAAATGTGTTAATGATGACAGGTACCCTCCGCCCCCCAATAAATTAGTTATTTAAAGTGTTTCTTACCCAACCTTAATTACATAAGGCAGTTTCAAGTTCACAATATGACTAAAATCAAGGCGAACCAGTCACAATCAGGCAACTGAAAACCATAAATATTGGCAAAAGAGTCCACTAAAAGCCCGGGTCTTAACCTGGCATATAACATTTTAAAGACTAGCTCCAAGCTGTAGGGGAAGAAAGATTAAAAACTGGGGTGCACCATCAAGAAGACATTGCCATATAGCTTAAAATAGTCCAGCCAATGAAGCCTCCCCCACAGATCTTTAAAATAGGCAGGTCTACACAGAAGGCATTCTTTCCGATATCCTGAGCACAAGTACCTTCAAGAGGGCTTGATAGCCTATGGAGTCTTATAGGCAGTCAGTGCAGGGCTTTTCAAAGGAGCTTGCAAATGAGAAAATGCCAAAGAATTGTGTGTACAGTATTTCCTTATATTTCTCTGCACCACGCTTCTGATTGCTTTATCACTGGCAATTGGTGTTCTCTAAGTGGGCAAATGGGTAGGGACACGGGTGGCGCTGTGGGTAAAACCTCAGCGCCTAGGACTTGCCGATCGCATGGTCGGCGGTTCGAATCCCCGTGCCGGGGTGCGCTCCTGTCGTTCAGTCCCAGCGCCTGCCTACCTAGCAGTTCGAAAGCACCCCCGGGTGCAAGTAGATAAATAGGGATCGCTTACTAGCGGGAAGGTAAACGGCGTTTCCGTGTGCTGCTCTGGTGCCGGTTCGCTAGAGCAGCTTCGTCACGCTGGTCACGTGACCCGGAAGTGTCTTCGGACGGCGCCCAGCCTCTAGAGTGAGATGAGCGCACAACCCTAGAGTCTGTCAAGACTGGCCCGTACGGGCAGGGATACCTTTACCTTTACCTTAAGTGGGCAAATGAGAGGTAGAAAGGTCATACACTTCAGAGCTACATTAGCAGTTTACTGAGGTGAAGCCTCAGGTGTTGTCAACTGTTGACCAAATTCTATGCTGCGGCAGCCATTGATTGTGATCGTTGGTCTAAGGCTTTGTCATCGCCATCCCCTCTCTTCTACAAGCCACCACAGTGGTAGTGGAAATTGGCTGCCAGTTTACTGTACAAACTTCATATTGCTAAAAAAAACTGATCCATTTTTTACCTGTCTAGTTTGAATGTCAGGGGATTTTAGGTACAGATAGGTAGCCGTGTTGGTCTGCCATAGTCAAAATAAAAAAATTCCTTCCAGTAGCACCTTAAAGACCAACTAAGTTAGTTCTTGGTATGAGCTTTCGTGTGCATGCACACGAAAGCTCATACCAAGAACTAACTTAGGGGATTTTAGGGTCTGTCACTCAGCAGTGGAAGCCTGCACTATGTAGATCAGGTCTAGGCACACTTGGCCCTCCAGATGTTTGGGGACTACAACTCCCATCATCCCTAGCTAACAGGACCAGTGGTCAGGGATAATGGGAATTGTAGTCTCAAAACATCTGGAGGGCCGAGTTTGCCTGTGCCTGATGTAGATGAAACAGTTTGTGCTGAAACACAGTCTGTGTGTTATGCCCTCCAAGGGTCCACATGTTCAAATAATGGTTGGAAAGAAGAGGTCGTCCCAGCATTTGAAGAATGGATACAAATACTTACAGAATATGCAGAAATGGCGAAACTTACCGGAAAAATAAAAAATCAAGATAACTTTTTACAAAAGAATGGAAATGATTTATGGAATATTTACAAACTGTAAAAGGATAAGAACTTTGGCAGGATTATTGAAATTACCTGCAGTTTTATAAGAGTATATATTTAAAGTAGATGAATAAATGAGCCAATTAAGTTAATTTGGATATGCAGAAAATATTAAAAATAAATTTAAGGAACCGCAGAAAGAGAGGGAAGGAAGTCAAGTTTTGAAATGTCAAAATGACTGTAAAATTATTGAAATGTATAAAACTCAAAATCATAAATAAAATATATATTTAAAAATATATGTTTAGATCATGGAAGCCAATCGCCATATTGTTTTATACACCCTTACAAAATTGCCATTTAGCCTATGCAGTTCGTTTTCTGGAAATCTGACGTCTTAAAAAGTTTTATTTCTCATGGCCATCACTTTTTGGAAATTGGCGTTCTCCACACCAGAAAGGGCTTAGCATGTCCTACAGCATGATGCTACTTTTCTTCATTAGTCTAAAGTGATGGTTCTCAAAGGGTGCAGTGTGTCACACTGGTGTGGCAGGAGAGGATGGCAAGTGTGACAGGAAGATTAAAGGACAATCAATATTTTATTTTGGGAATGATTCATGTTCTTAGGTAGCTGTATTGTTTTATACTTTCTGGGTGTCCCATGATTATTATTAGTATTATTTTTCTTATTTCTTATTTATTTTTAATGACATTTTTAATGTTTTCAATATTTATATTTTATTTGAAAATTTTCAGTGAAAAAGCTGAAGAAAAAAACACACCCCAAACACAAAGTGGTTGTGTTCTATGTCATAAATCAAACACTGCTAGGAGCTTTCCAATGTATTTCTTTTCAATAAAAAAATTGTGGTGCAAGCAAATTTTTATTCTAAAAGTGTGCTCCGGAGAAAAATGTTTGAGAACCACTGGTCTAAAGGTATCCCTCCATCTCTCTGTCCTTATTTCAAATAGCCAGTCAGAGGATCTAGAATACTTCTGCAGAGAGATTAAAGAACAATAAAAGAAATCATCCACTCTTGTTGTTGTTTAATCTTTAAGAAGAAAAGCAATCAAAAATAAATTGAAAGAAAAGAAAAGAAAGCTTTGGTTAATTTTACCTCATTTGCGCTATTCAGGAATAGCATACTATATCACCATAAAAATGCTTTAAAAAATTAATAACACCCCCCATATATGAAATTTATTTCTTTATTATTTCTACAGTCATATACTAATCCCAGCCTTCACCCAAGTTGGTCTTGGCAAAAAAACACAAAAAAAACACAAACACACAAAACTACCACCACTGCAAATTTTTCCCAGTATGGCTACCAGTAACTACTACTGTATCCTTGTGGAATTATACAGCCAACTAGGGAGCAGTCGTGAATCCATCCAACCATATGGCTGTAAGAGTAGCCAGCCAAGTGGCCATGTAGGGGAATCAAGTATATTTGCTGAGGGCAGGGGGCCCACCTTGGTACAGCCAAACAGCTGTCTATTCTGGGGTTTACATGCCTTTGGTTAAAGGGATGTGACACAGTTAATGCAGCATTTGGCTGGATTAATTCAATTTATAAAAAAATTAAAAGAACCACAATAGAGGCTCAGTTTTTGGTACAAAATAGTCTTGAGGGACCTGCACCCCTTTAGAATGTTTTAAAACTTAACATAGAAAAGGAAATCCTGTTGTACAATCAGAAAAAACCAGAAACTTTTCAAAACTCTCTAGATTCAGAGAACCACACATATGCCACAATTAAACAATGACTCATTCCAACCAGGTAAATCCCTACAGAAACATGCCTTCATGTGATGAATATTCAGATGCACAGGACAGGAAAAACATCTACTTAGTTTTTTCTTAACAGAAAACCCACTTTTATTGGATTTATGTACAAAGGCACCTTCAGTCCCTCACATTTTTTTCTCTCATAGTGCTATTTTCAACAATTGATTTTAGTGGTTACAGTGTCAGACTAGGATTGGGGAGATCTGGGTTCAGATCCTCACACAGCCATGTACCTTATCAAATGGCCTTGAGCCAGTCACCTGTTCTCTGCCTATCCAGATTTACAGGGTTGTTTTGAGGATTAAATGGTGGGAGGCAAGCCAAGTATGCTACCTTGAGCTTCTTGGAGGAAATTTGAGAAATATACAAAATATATTTATCTATCTAGCTCTCTATCTAGATGCATATATTCTAGAGTTGAAAAGCAGCACAAAGCAAATATACCTGAAATAGAATGTCACCCGTTTGCACAACCTACTTTCACCTAAATTTTCATTTCAACAGCTCTTATACCATTGTACCTCTCCCCCTCCTCCGCAGCCCTAAAAAAACACAATTTGAGGGTGAAAGAGGAGAGCGCAAAATATGGTCTGAAGCTCAACATCAAAAAAACGAAGATCATGGCCACTGGTCCCATCACCTCCTGGGAAACAGAAGGGGAAGAAATGGAGGCAAGGAGAGATTTTACTTTCTTGGGCTCCATGATCACTGCAGATGGTGACAGCAGCCACGAAATTAAAAGATGCCTGCTTCTTGGGAGAAAAGCAATGACAAACCTAGACAGCATCTTAAAAAGCAGAGACATCACCTTGCCAACAAAGGTCCGTATAGTAAAAGCTATGGTTTTCCCAGTAGTGGTGTATGGAAGTGAGAGCTGGACCATAAAGAAGGCTGATCACCAAAGAATTGATGCTTTGAATTATGGTGCTGGAGGAGACTCTTGAGAGAGCCATGGACTGCAAGAAGATCAAACCTATCCATTCTGAAGGAAATCAGCCCCAAGTGCTCACTGGAAGGACAGATCCTGAAGCTGAGGCTCCAATACTTTGGCCACCTCATGAGAAGAGAAGACTCTCTGGAAAAGACCCTGATGTTGGGATGAACATGAGTCTGACCAAACTGTGGGAGGCAGTGGAAGACAGGAGTGCCTGGCATGCTCTGGTCCAGGGGGTCACAAAGAGTCGAACACGACTAAATGACTAAACAACAACAACATTCCCAGGTCAGCTACAAATAAAACATTCAAACACAACAATCAGTTAAACTGAAGGAAGTTATAAAGCACTGCAGATCAAAAACATACTGACAGATCAAAGCCAAGTTCAGTTAACTTTTTTAAAATTAAAAAAAATTGATCAGCAAACGTGAAAAAAGAAAGCAACCACAAAAAGTATTCGCTTGGTGCCAGTCAAACCTATTTGGGGAAAGCACTATAGAAATGGGCCACTGCAGCTGAAAAACCCTGTCACCTGTAACAACCCATCTTGACAATAAAGGTATTATTATAATAATAATTATTATTATCATCTTCAGAAGCTGGGGGGGGGGTCCACAGAAGGGTCTTGAACAATTATCTTAATTCAGTGATAGGTGCATTTATGCACGGATAGGTGCATTTAGGTGGAAATGCTATGGTTCCTTGTCTTCATAGGGATGTAAAGCTAAGTAGCAGCTGTTTTGCTTGGAAATTGATCAATAACCAGTGAAGATGTTTCACGATTGGTGAGATGTGTTCTATAGGGTAGGTCCCATAGGCAGTCTAGCACCTGTATTTTTTTTGCACAAGTTGGAAGTTTCTGAGAAGTCTTTAAAGGCAGTCCAATGCAGTAACAAGTTACAATCATCACATCTGGATGTTACCAGGGCAGGGTAGCTGTGCTCAGCTAGTGGAAAGTGCCGTGCTATGTTTAAGATCATGTATGAATTCATCTTGTCTTCTTCTCTTATGTTTAAAGTTCTAGACAAATGATCAGTGCTCACATCTGCACATAGTTTGCATGGATTGAGCTTCTGCTTATTGCCCCTCATGCAGCCCATTATTGATGCCATTGCTAGTCACACCAAATAGCTGGATTTTGCTTGACGATGTTTTATAAGTGGGTAGCATCATGACCTTTAAGATTCAGGGCGATTATGTGAGAAATCATGTCAGCATGATCCCATTATTTTAATTATGAGATAATTAAAATACTCCTTCAAAGTCATCATACATTCTTCATTTTTGAAGCTAAATAAGCTGACATTAAGACACAGATTCCAAGTGCTTATAGTTATCTAATTTTTCTAGCCAACAGATATAGTCTGGTTTCGGTATCAGTTTTGGCATGGAAACAGCTTTGGATGACTTGGTTTGTCAGAAGAAGGACACAGATAACAAACCCAGTTAATTCTCTTGGACTTCTCAATAGCATTTCATACCATCAGCCACAGCACCCTTCTAAATAGACTATCTGCAGTGGTTCTAGTCCTACACAGATGGTCACTTCAGGAGATGAGGCAAAACCACTAGGCCTTTTATGTTATGGACTCCAAAGAGTAACACTGAATCAGTACCTAGCATCCTTAAGTGGAGTAGATAAGGGCCACTCCAGGTTCAATCCAGACACACTCTAAGTTCAATCTAGACAAGATGGTAGATGGTTCGTCTGACATGAGAGGTGGATTGCAATCTATTCCAGATAGGATTTCACTCTCTCTAATTTTAAGGACTGCAATGCAGTGGCTTCTGTGATACATGACGCCTTCAACAACATGTGACTGGTGAGCTGTTTTCCCACCCTGAGGGTATCCCAACTTTCACCAACAAAGACAAGCAGCTAGATTTTATAGTTCTTTATTGGTGAGTCAGTCGGTTACATCAGCTCCTAATGTGCAAGTGATATACGATAAAGCTCCTCGCTAATTAGTTGTCTAAGCAAATGACAACTTCAGACAGGAGTGCCAACTTGAATAAAATGGGGTGGAAGGGCAGATAAGCCCCACCCCACGTAATTGATCACAAGATGCAGTGCGCGCACACCATTTGAATGGCAATACCCACTACCTCCTCAAATATTTCATTGGGAGGGGGGGTAAAGTGACATTAGCCCCTAGGAGTTGGCTCCTATGACTGCAAATCTGTGCCAGTCTCAGAGCGTTGGAGAAACAGAGTATTCATGCCCACCCCTTGTCCCTCCTTAGCTCACGTGTTGCGCTCATGCACCTGTCAGTTCCTCCTCAGAGGTTGCTCTAAATGTTCCTATCTCTTCAAACTTCTCCTCAAGCAAGGTGATAGTGGGGAGTGGGTGTTCAGGGGATTCCGAAGGCATGGCCTCATCCACAGATTCTACAGATTCCAAGATCCCTTGTGGCTCTTCCCGCAAGTCCTGCTTCCTTCCTCCTTGCTCTTGGTGGCTAGTCACCTGCTCTGGTTCCCCTTCTTCCACCTCTGCCAGGAACCAGCTCATGGGTGGCACAGAAACCCACAAATCACTGGCCCCTTTTGCCAGACCCTCCTCTTCTCTCTCCCCTCTGGATGCACAACCCCCCACTCCTCGGGC
This sequence comes from Podarcis vaucheri, assembly GCF_965113315.1. Classification (NCBI taxonomy): domain Eukaryota; kingdom Metazoa; phylum Chordata; class Lepidosauria; order Squamata; family Lacertidae; genus Podarcis; species Podarcis vaucheri. The sequence continues at coordinate 36,285,674 of NC_138759.1, forward strand.
TCCTGCCAGTCCCTGCCAGAGGGCAGTAGTTAACCACGTCCTGCTAACATTCAGACTACAGTAAATTCCAAAGTAAACACCACCTGAAACTGCCAAGGAGTTCTCTTCAGTCACGTATGCCGCCTAAGATAATCTTTCTTGGTGCTCTGATGCTTTTTTGGAGGATATTATTCCCATACGTTGACTCCTCTACTGCAATCTAAAACTGAGGGTGCAGGAATGTTTAATGAGCTCCTTCCTCTTTTCTTCTGATGACATCAGGCCTCCAGTACCCAAGGGTCTCTTTGCCCCCTTCTCTGTAACTTTGGGGTAAGGGAAAAACAAGGGTGGAAACTACACAAGGACATCTTTAGAACAATCGTATTCAACAGTGGTTATCGGTGGTTCAACGTTTTGTTTCTGCTGTCATTCAGTTACTGACATCTGTAGAAACTAGGATCTCTGATATTTCATTAAATTCTTTATCTCTATGAAACATTATAGTATAACCCAATTTGTACATAGCAAGAAGACAAAACAACAGATAAATCAGAAGAGCCTCACAGTAATAAAACAGGCTAGCTTTCAAAAACACCCTTCACTTTGTCCATCATATGATACTATTTAGGGTATATAATACCGAAAGGGCAATCGGATAATCACACTAGAAGCAATTTTAAACCACACTACTGCTGAAAAGTCAATTTAAGTTTCCAGCTTTGTAAGACTTTGTTATTGCTATTGTTAATTATTTCTCATTTAATGGGAAATTGGCAACAAGGTCCCCAACTGTCATTTTAAATCTGCAATAATATCATGTGAAGCTTTTCGTCCTTATTCCCCAGTCCTGGATTATCAGAGCTAAATGGCAGCTCTAGAATTACCAAAGCTCAGGGGCAGGTACTGTTACACAAATTGCCAATTCAATTAACAGTGTGTAAATGCTCCACTGGCAGACTGAGGGAAGGACGGCCATTTTGGCAAGTGTCATTCCTAATTTATCAAACTGTCAAACCTCCCCACTCAGGTGCCCACGGTCACTGTCTGCCTCTTAATGTTAAATTGTGAAGCTGCAGGAGCCATCCTTGTAGTTTGACAAGGCACAATACTCAAAACTGATTTTAAAATCAAATGTACAGTTGTCTTAATTATTCTCAATATAAATGATGTTTTAATTACAACTTTAGAGTGGGAATATTTAATCAGGATTCAGCACTACACTTCTGGGCTATGGTCTTACCTGCATTTGATAGCATTTCATCTTGTACTGCATATGTGTGCAGTTTGATAGGAGGTTTCTCAGTACCGGCAACCAATTGTGCCATGCTGGAAGAAACTGGGGGAACCATTTGAAGCACACGGAAGAGGAGATTATAGACACACAGAAGGCAGTGAAGTCATGGGAGAGAATGTAATGAAGCTTAAGGTAAAAAATATAGGAGCAACTGAAAGCAACTGAAGGGAATGGATATTGTAAAGGAATGGCCCCTAGGGAAGGGGAAATGAGAGGTAAAATTCAGGTGGCTTTGGGGATGTGGAAATGCTGTAATCACCGTGATGATAGAATTGTAGAGTTGGAAGGCACTGTGACGATCATCAAATCCAACCTGCTGCAATGGGTTCCATAAGGGAATTGAACCTGCGACCTTGGCATTATCATTATCAGCATCATGATCTAACCAACTGGGCTATCGACAAGTGTATTGATAATTGCAGGCTGTCTCTGTCTAGCTAGAACTGCAGCTGGTATATCAACCTAAGTTGAGATAAGGCCCCTGAGTCACAGATGCTACATGTGTCTCCAGTGAGGGTGCTGGGTCCAAGAACATCCCCAAACTATGAACTCAAATTTCCAGTGAGAGTGCAATATCCTTTAAATATCCTCCTCTCCAGCCAAGGAGAGGGGTGGCAGCTCTCTGCCACCAACTCTGCACTCTGCCCCCAGGTCAGATGTGACCTGGGAGCCGAGCTACAGTGGAGCTTTGGCTGGCTGTGAGGAAGCTGCCTTGGCAGCCCCCTTGCACACCAGAGCCAGGCTTTGATGGGAGCCTGTTGTGGGGGTGCCTGGTCACGCCTCCTCCATAAAATGTGCCTGGGGAGATGGCACCCCCAGCCCCCCACAACTGGGTCTAATGTATCTAGATGTTCAATAGCAAGGTATTGCCAAGAGATGGGGCAATGATTCCTAAGCATAATCTTCTGGAATTGACCATCTTGCACATTTGTTACAGCAGGCAATTGAGACCTCCACCTTATATCTTCCTTCCGGGACCAGACTAAAAGAGACATCTTACCACTTGGGACATTTTTTCGGACGGCACTGAAAAAATGCAATGGGTAGTACTGTTACCCAGTCTACGAAGTAATATACCAGTGTCATTCATGGTCTCAAGATAAAGGGCTAACTGTACAAATTCAGAACAAAACAGTTGCAAGTAAAATCTGCTAATTATGGGTGTCATCTCCATTAGGTACTGAAGCATGTCTCAAGGGCCCTGAGCGAAAGTTCAGGTACTAGTGCAATAATGCACTCTTTGTTCTAATTTGTTTGATGATTTAGGCTTAATTCCTCCTGTCTTTATCAGAGAACTTAAACTTGACCCAATTAATTTAATGCTTGAATTAAAATGAGCAAGAAAAGTGAGCAGTTATTTTCAAGACACAGGATAAAGGCAATATAGCACAGTAAGAGGCAATTTCCCCCCACAGGCACCTGAGTTCCTTCCTTTTGGTATTTATTCCTGTAGAATGTATTGCTTTCTCCTGAATTTCCGTCAGCTCTGTGGGAGACAACACCATCCGTCTTATTTCATCTTTTAACAAGAACTTGATGAGGTGACAAAGGACTGATTCTTAAAAACACATTACCTGTTATGTGAGGCATTGTGTGACAGGAAGAACTATCTTACTGACAGGCACCTGACAGCAGATTTGTTGATTTCATGGTCACTTCATTTAAAGTAACAACAGGGTGAAATATGCCATCTGATAATCTGTTTGAATGTTGACTGTGAAAAGCACTTAACATTTCTGCCAGCTATTACTACAGAATCTGTTCCTCAATATGTGCAGTTTTGCAGGTCTCATTAATAATTATTGCATATACACATGAACACATCTACACAATTTTTTTACTACTACTATTATTATTGTTATTATGAATTTTAAAAAAGTAAATCTAGGAGTTCCTAAAAGTAAAAGATTCAAAACTTAACATTAAACTACAGCTTGTTTCAAAGCACTTGTATGGAAGCAGTCTGGTGGCAAAACTCCATCCCAAGCAGCAATGCAACTTTGAAAATGCTTCTGCCAAAGCCCCTCACCAAGAAGCGCCCATTAAAATCTAACAGCCATGGAATAAGATAACTGGTTCTCTTATGGATCAGTAACTGATTAAAAACCAGAATGTTGAGCGTAGGAATGAAAAAAGGCAGTTTTCACAATAGAGAGAGGGAAGCAAGCCGTGTCCCCCAAGCCTCTTTAATGGCTCTGGCACTGTTTCTGAATTGAGATAGCCCAGTCAAATTATTCAGAATGATGCAATCCCTAGCAGACTAAGAAGAACTCCACAATGATCTCTTCAAACTGGTGAATAGACAACTGAATGCAGCTGAAGGGGAAAATGTGAGAAAATGCAAAGTAATGCACACTGAGACCAGCCCCGCCTTCCTTCTTCATATATTTATTAGTGGAGTATTGACTGCCTGTTAAAGATATTTCCCAGGAAAGAAGTTCTGGGAGTCATTGTGTAAATAAATATAATTAACAAAATAATAATGGGATGTAGGAATGAAAAAGTCAACTTCAGCATTAGGACTTATTAAGTAAAGGAATAGAAAATGAAACAGAAATCATTATAATGTCAGCTTGTAAATCTGGAGAGTAGCCACATTCAGAATACTCTTTAGAGCTTTCATCGCCCCACCTCAAAACAGATCAGATGATGCAGAAATAAGCAAATAAATGGTTTAGGAGTTAGGGAGCAAAGCAGCTTAATTTGATAAATTAATGAGTGACATTGTAGTGGTTCATGAAATTATAAACAGTGTTAAGATTAAAATGCATCTTAAAATCTGACCACACCACATCAACCAGTGAAATCTAGATAGGCAACTGAGTATACTTATGCATTACAAAGCTTCATTGAGCAACCCTATCGTCACTGGGAGTCAGGCTGAGGGGTCCAAGGAGGTACAAATGCTGCTCTGCTGTTGTGGAGAAGCTCGGTTAGTGGGACAGCTCTACGTGGATGTACTGATGGGAAAGGGGGCAAAAAAAAAGGACATTGGGAGTTTCTCAAGGTGAGTCAAGGTAGACCCAAATCCCCTAACACACACCCGTAGAGCTACCAATGATTGGTGTGTACATGCAAACGTACACATGTGAATATTTAAAAGCTCATCACCTCCCCCTTCTGCCCTTGCCACAGCAAGCTATCACAGAACAGGAAGTGGTGGGAGCTCGGACATAGATTTTCTTAACAAAATAAAATAAATTTAATTTAATTTAAAAAATCCTTCCTTTACCAGTAAAGGTAAAGGGACCCCTGACCACTAGGTCCAGTCGTGGCCGACTCTGGGGTTGCGACACTCGTCTCGCTTTATTGACCGAGGGAGCTGGCGTTCAGCTTCCGGGTCATGTGTCCAGCATGACTAAGCTGCTTCTGGCGAACGGAAGCAGCACACGGAAACGCTGTTTACCTTCCCGCTGGAGCGGTACCTATTTATCTACTTGCACTTTGACGTGCTTTTGAACTGCTATGTTGGCAGGAGCAGGGACCGTGCAATGGGAGCTCACCCCTTTGTGGGGATTCAAACCGCCGACCTTCAGATCGGCAAGTCCTAGGCTCTGTAGTTTAACCCACAGAGCCACCCGTGTCCCCAGTAGCACCTTAGAGACCAACTAAGTTAGTTGTTGGTCATAGGATCGTTCTGTACCATATGAAATTCAGGGTCACATGATATAATTATCACCACTAGATCAGAGGACCTAATAGGGGGATGAGAATAATATTTCATGCAGGATAGGTATTACAATAGTTAACAGCCATGAAAGTTAACGAGACCTCCATATCTATTATGCAGTCTTCTACCCTTAATAGTAAATGACGGGATGGACAGAAGCTGAATAGCACAATCGTGCCGTGCTTGTCAGTTTCAAGACTATAGGACACTGCTCAGAAGTAAGCCTCAATGAGTTCAATGCAACGTATGTGCATAGGATTACATATTTCACACTGAGCACTTTGGCAAAAGGGCAAAATAATGTAAAAAGCAAACAAATAGCGAAATAAATCCATCGAGCCAATTTTTATATCCCATATGGCACTGTCCTTACGACAGATGACTTTCACCATGTTTTAAACATGCGTAATTATGGATCCACTAACTTGTTAATAGGTTACTGCCAAAATATACATTTATTTTCTATATTCGGCAAAAACCCTTATATTCCCAAATTAAATTGCTGCTAGACAAAGTATGCCTGAAACTTTTGTTTGTTTATAAGATGCAGGGAGTTATTAAATGACAAGCGATGCAATATTCAGATCTGAACATGTTTAAGATTAGTTTACTGAAGTAAACATGCTTAGCTATTAATATTAAATACAGGAATCAAATCTGCCATACATCTTAGTTTCTTGATTACACAGTCCCTCTCTCCCTTTTTTGACACACACACAAAAACAATAAACTGCCTACTTGATTTATACTGGCTCACAAGAGCCACGATGAAGAACGCTTTGAATACCGTTATGCTTTAAAGCTTTTAAAAACAGCATTAAATATGAACCAGAAATAGGCTGGTTAAAATTTATACTTTCTCTGAGAGATTTTTGACACTTTCAATGCTTGTGAAAGCTGAGGGGTTGACGGCGCTAGTCAAATACAGTTGAGTGAGCAGACTGCCAGCATCCCACATTCCACCTCCAGTGCAGTTCAACCGTGACATAGAGGGACCAGCCTTCTCTCTCTCTCTCTCTCTCTCTCTCTCTCTCATGCACATGTGCGCACGCACACACAGAGACGGTTTCAGATATTTTATTTGCTAATCTTTCTTCACAGCTAAGAAAAGCGCAGTTCTTCTGTTCAGTTCATGTCACTGGTTAGAGAAAACACCACTGCAGATCACAAGATAGTTAGAATCATAGAATCATAGAATCTTAGAGCTGGAAGGGACCCAAGGGTCATCTAGTCCAACCCCCCCTGCAATGCAGGAATCTCAGCTAATTCATATTAATAGATATGTTATCATGCCGTAATTCACATTGTGTTTGTTTCTCCCCTCACAAATTGTTTTATTTCTTAATATTCTGTGTAAAATTAGAAGAAGCTACCAAAAGTGACCAAAGATCATGCTGTTGTTGGATCTGGACTTGGGAGCCCAGGGTTCAAGTCATTTCTCAACCATGAAGGTCACCAGTCAAGCTTGGACAAGGCATTGCTATGAGGATCAATGTAGACTACACTGTATACTGTGTAAGGTGCTGTAGAAATGCTAATTTTTAAAAGGTCATTCTTGCTCAAATAGACCTTGGCATCTTGAGATAATAAAGTTGTTTAGCTGTAATTGTTCTCCTGGAAAGCAGTATATGCATGGTGATAGGATACCCTCCTTTGCAGAAGTGGGAGATGAATGTCACCTCTTTTCGTCCGACTTGTGTGGACTGGCATCCAGTGTCAAAAAACAACACAATAACCTGGTTCCCAAATTTGTATTTGGGAGTGGGTGGGCGGAGAATCTACTGGAGAGAATTTGATGGGTGGTGCTTAACTTTTCCCAATTACTGCCCACAGAACTCTGCACACTACTACTACTACTACTACTACTACTATTACTAGTTGTAATGATAATTTTATTATTATTTCTACCCCGCCCATCTGACTGGGTTTCCCCAAACACACGCACACACATTTTTCTTCCCCATGAGGCTAATTTCTAAACTTCAGTAAAGAGAAACAGCTGAAAAATTGCTGAGTGGGAGAAGGCATGGAAAGGGCTAAGTATTTCCTTCTGCCTGCCAATTAGACTATGCATATGCCTGCCCTCATATTAATTAATATTATTGGGTGTGGTTTTTTTAAAATCCCATATCTTCAGTGGCACACTAAGACTTCCCAGGGCTGTTACACATACAATTAAAATACTACAATATAAACATACCACTCTAAAACTATACAAACACAGCAATATCACCATACTATTAAGCAAAGGGTTTGGAAAGCCACGTTTGCCTTGTAACTCGTAGTTCCGCTCTCATATCCTGAATATAGGTAACTCGCATCCTACGTAGAGGTTACGTTCATGGCTATCGCGTGTATAAGCAAAATTGTGTAAAGCCAGAATACCCCCTAGAAAACCATTAAGACCTAGAAAAATCATAATTAATAAATGAATGAATGAATGAATGAATGCTGCACTTACCAGTGAGGGGCGAATGTGGCTCTCAGTCTTCCTTTTCCTCTCCCTTGCTAGATGATGCTGCATATGATATGAGGGCCATGGGGCTGCCTGGTAGCCAGATGATGTATTGGGGTGTGGTTCAGATCCAGAGGTGGGTTTCCCAGGCACATCTGCTGCTGATGGTGGTTTATTTGTGAGGGATATGGTGATCGGCAGTTGCTGTTGTCTCTTGAGCTCATCAAGCATGTTGTTGCATGGTCCCAAAGTGTCTGTAATTCCATGGTTGATCTTGAGGCTGCATTCCATGGAGGGGCAAAACTTTGCAAACAAAAAATGTGCATGCTTTATTACTTGGAAGAATTGAGAAAATTCCTGCAGGTTCCAGCTTGCTGTCTCATGCTTACCATCCTCATGCTCATTCTGAGCTTGATCTGACCAGTTCTTCCAGCTCTTCAACAGTCAATACCTGTTGGTCCTCAACTACATCTTCCACTTCTTCCTGGATGAGGTCAACAAAGCCATCACTACCCACTTGTGTGGTCCTCTGCACAATGTCCTTCACCTCACTGACAATGTTTGGAAATCCCTTGAAATCATGCACACATTCTTTTCCCAAGTTCCATCAACAGGCATTCACTGTTTCAGGTATGATTGCACCCACTGCCTGATTGACTCAGGTGCTGCAATAGGCAATGCTGAAAGACTTCCAGCATGTTGTGAGGTCAAGATTTGGATCAGCATCCATCAGATTCATCATCCAGGAAAAGGTGAGCTTTGTGTAAGCAGCCTTGAAGCAGTGATTCACACCTTGATCCAGAGGCTGCCATTTTGCAGTCTGAAGCTTGGTCAACCACCTCTCTCGAAACTCCTCTGTAAGTCTCTCTGGCCTCTTCTGATCACCCTTTCCAAAAGCTTCTTCCACACCCAAACACTCTCACGATGGCTGCTGGCCATTCTTTCCCGCTCTTCCGACCCCCTTTTCCCCCGCAAGTGCCATTTTCACACAATTTTATTATCCTTTTTCCCTACTGCGTGCCATTTCTGCAACATTTTAAAAATTATTTTTTGGCAATGCATGTAAAGCTGCGAATGTGTATGTTAAATAAGTGTAAGATGTGAACTACCTGTACAGAGCAAGTTGTTTCTCCCCAAAATGTGTTTCCACTTCCTTCAAGCAAACAATGTAATCACTTTTAAGTGTGATTGAGTGGCATTGCTCAAAGAAGAAGAAGAAGAAGAAGAAGAAGAAGAAGAAGAAGAGCAAGCTAGCTATAATTAACCCCTTTTAAGTCCCATTGGTTTGAGTGAAAATAAGCACATTCTTAAATATCTAATCAAGTGTGCCCATAGCTAGTAGCATGGGAAGCTACCTTACACCAAGTCAGACCATATTTGTCTATCTGGCTTACCATTATTTGTTAAACTGGCAGTGGCTTTCCAGGATTTCAGATATGAGCCTTACTGAGCCTCAGTGCTTTTTTTCTGGGGTTACACAGGGGTATGCATACCCCTAAACCATAGCTGTCAAACGTCCCTTATTTGGCGGGACAGTCCCTTATCCCAGCGCCATGTCCCGCTGCTGTCCCTTATTGTTGATGTCCCTTAAATAAGCTACTGAAGGTAATGGGGCCCTTTCTATGTCCAGCTGTGCTTTGTCAACAACAAATTGTTGCTTTTTTGTGTTGAATATATGCTATATGGTAATTAATGGACCTAATAGGTATCTAAAGCCATTTGCATGCAACAAAATATGTATTTTATCAAAGTAATTGTTGATCCCTTATTTTCAAATCTGTAAGTTGACAGCTATGCCCTAAACATTTTGTGAATCTAAGTTTGGCCTCAATGAGGGGCGGTCTTTCAATATGAGTAGGAAAATGAGAGTACTTTTAAACATTTTTTTAAGGAAAAAAAGCACTGCTGAGCCCTATGTGAAGATGCCAGGGCTTGGTATCTTCTGCAAGTAAAGCACATGTTCCAGTTGTTTCTTTTGAGAGTGGTGAACATCCCCAGTATTGCCTGGTGCTCAATAGGTTATTCCTAACGCACCCTAAGGTAGTCAAACACAGATGTTACCATGTGTGGCCTTCCCTGTCCCTTCCAGATCATTTGAACAATTTTAGAGTCTTGGCAGACCACTTAACATATTTTGTTTCTTCAGTTCCAGAATTATCATTAACACAAGAATTGTCTTACTGAGATCAGGGGGCCAGGGATTTATTAGCTTATTATCAGGGGAGCAGCATGGGGGTGTCAGGGACCCCGGGTGCACAATTTTCGAGGGGGTACAAACCAGACACACACACACACAGGTGCCCCCAGCGTGGCTGGGCCCAGTGCTCTTTTCCACCCACCAAGGGCCACACTGGCTAGCTGGGCTCCACCCTGCACAGGCAGGAAGGTGACTCAGCTTTGCTCCGATGCAGATGGGGTCACTCCAGCGGCATCGAGGGCTGGTCTGGCACCCTGCCACTCAGCACATGCGCACCCCAGGCACTAGGAACTGGCGCTACGCTGCTGCCTATTATATAAGGTGGCACTGTGGGTCAAACCACAGAGCCTAGGGCTTGCCGATCAGAAGGTCGGTGGTTTGAATCCCCGCGATGGGGCGAGCTCCCGTTGCTCGGTCCCTGCTCCTGCCAACCTAGCAGTTCGAAAGCACGTCAAAGTGCAAGAGATAAATAGGTACTGTTCCGGTGGGAAGGTAAACAGCATTTCTGGGCGCTGCTCTGGTTTCGCCAGAAGCAGCTAAGTCATGCTGGCCACATGACCCAGAAGCTGTACACCGGTTCCCTCAGCCAATAAAGCGAGATGAGCGCCGCAACCCCAGAGTTGGCCACGACTGGACCTAATGGTCAGGGGTCCCTTTACCTTTACCTATGTTCAAAATGGTTTTCATCTCCATTCTTAGATTAAAAAAATAAATCACAACAATTCTGCAACATATCCACAGACCACCTGAAAAGGATCTGACAGCTGGTGGTCCACAGGCCAAACTGAGAACAGCTGAATTAAATCATCCATATTGTTTGAAGGAGCCCAAAAAAATAAAGTCCAAAACCTGTCCACAAACTAGGATTAGGTGCCAACACCTGTATGCACCATCTACATCACCTGAGTAGCTTCTGCTCTCGTCCATGGCATGCAAAAAATATAATTGGCCAATTGCCATGCTGTAGGCCTGTCTTGAGAAGCCACTGGAAGACAATGGGTTCATAAGGTTCAAAAGCTGTTTGTCACATGGGTCAGAAAGCCACAATCTTCACACGAGGACCTTGCAGTCTATGGTGCTAGTGTGGAGCCTTTCCAAAGACCAGGAGATATATGTGGCAAGCAGCTTTCAGTTGCAGCACAAAGCCACCACCATGTGCAAGCTTTTCCAGATGCCTCCCACATATATGGGAATCAGCTCTCAGAGATAGCTGCTTTGCCAGAAGGTGACCACAAATTAAAATTCCCGCCCAAATAAGCCACACTATATGCTGTGAGTTAATGCATTTAGCTCCCACGATCACCAGTCAGACTAATGGGGTGCAGGGGGGGGGTTGTTAACATACCTCAGACTCAAGACTAGTGCTAGCAGTTTATTGCAAGACATACATTTTAAGAATTAGAAACCTATAAATAAGTTAGAAATAATAAATTTGCACAATTGTATTTGATATGCTGGCCAAACATCACGATTAAGTGTGCAACTGTTCAGTAAAGCGAATCCTGGCTTATGGATAGGAATTGAAATCAAACTAGATTCAACAGAGGTAAAACACAAACACACATTAAAATCAAACAACCAAGAGGTATGATAATAATGTTGACAAGCAAGCATGTCTGTCTTTGAGATTTTATTAACTTCCTGCATTATATCAAATGGAGTTAAACTCCAACTGTGAAATGTCTTTGCTATCTGAAAGACGAACATTTTTCCCCCCTTTATAGCAGTGAGTTGTACATTTCATTGCTTTCATCTTTATGCCATCTGCAAGATATTGGAAATGAAATGAAAACAGAAAGGGATTTTTAACACGAGGGGAACACCTGATGTACAAAGTTACTGAAGCACCAGGCATGTGTAGTGGTGCAAACCGTTCCTACTACAAGCCTTTGTTGAAAAGGACCCCCCTGATCTTTAATGCAACTAGCAAACAAATCAACCCCTCCTGTCAGCAGGAGAGAGCCACTGCTCCCCTAGATCATTAAGGAGCTCTATTCAGACAAATCCCTGTCTAGTGTCCTTGGCCCAGTCAGAGAGAAGGAAGGCAAATGTGCTTTCATACTGTACAGCTTGAAATGTCACAGCAGGATGAAAGTTGTGGAACAGACAGCAGAGGGGAAAAGATGTGGTGCTACATAAGGGGTAGTGTTCCAACAATGAAAGGCTGGTGTTTGAGTCTGCCAAACAACGTAATGACTCAGCCAGGCAGAAAAATATTACCGCCATGGGAATACTTGGAACGTCTCAGTTTGAGAGTAATTAGGGACTAAACTACACTGGCATGCTTCAGTGATGAAATGAGAAAATAACCAATACCTCTGTCAAGTTCTGATTGGGGAGTATTAAATGAATATGGGCTTCGATCATCTCTGACCACAAAGTAGGAACTGACAATAATTTGAAAGGATCGCCCCCTTCCCCCATAGACCGTCATATTATACAAAGCAAAAGTGGAAACCCCTCCTTTGTTTGTCATTATTACTGGGGTTGCATGTAGATTATTCCCCAATCAGAATTCAAAAGATTAAAAGCTGGGGGAAAGGGCAAGGTTGACATTTCATCCTTTTAAACTATGATGTTTATGCTTTTTATTATCTACTATCCGCCTTGGTGGACTACTGCAGCAGCTATTTGCCATTTATCTATAAATAATTTGGCCAATGTTCATCCTGTGCACTCTATTGAACATTTGCATTGCGGTCAAATTTGTACTCATTAACCAGTGTAAAATGACTTTTCTCTTTATTATTGTAAACTGGCATTATAATTGAATTAAACACTCTCAGCAGCATCTGCCATTTTAAGAACCACCTTAAAGCAAGCTTGACAAAGTACGCAATATAGATCTACCAATAAAGTCACACTCCAATAGCTCACTATTTTGTTTCAATGGCCAGATCAGTTTCTTGGCGAGCGGGGAGGACAGTGAATGTGTATGGGCAAGAGCAATTATTTATATCTGAAAGGTTTAGGAAGTATAAAGCACAAATACCTGTAGAGACCATGTTCCTGCATTATTTTATAACAGAATGTTTTTGAAACATAACTGGGCACTTGTTCAACTTCATACACAAAGACAGACACTATCATATAAACTTTCACTATACAGAATGCAATTTCCTAATCTGAACTAATGTTGTAGGATAAATTATATCTCTCCAATGCCTGTACAACCCCCATTAGGCCAGGTTAATAAACTCTAATAGATGTAAGGGCTAATACAATATTCAGCTATTGACATAAACATAAATATAAATTTCAAAGAAAATAACCTACTTTAGTAAAACTACCTGTGCAATAAAAATTAATGAACTCCAAATGATTCTGCACATCTCTACCAAATTGCATTTTGAGGCTCACATCTTTAGGACATGCTGGGTGGTTTGATGCATTCCCACAATTCATCTTTCTGCTAAGCCGGTTTTAATTTAAATGCAATTAAAGGCTCAAAATGAACATTATGTATTAGATAAAGGCCCGAATCTGCAGACTATCATAAATATGATTTTTCAGAAAAATTAATTACAAGCCATTAGGGTACAAGTCATCTTACTGCAAATGTTAAGTTAAACTGCAGAATTAGTTTACTCGTTTCATTAAATGTTAAATACTGATGTTAAACTCTGCTTTGATGTCAATACAACAGGGCAATTAAACGGGAAGAAAACCTCACTTCAACATTCCCTGGACTTAAAGCAGCAACCCGAAGGATGTTAAGTCTCATTGAAATCAAGGGTTACCACTTCAGTACAGTAAATGGCCTGGACATTTTTTATGACATATCACTAACTTTTGTATTTATTTATTTATGTTCTAAATAAAACATGAAAATAAATAAAACAGTTCATTTTTCTTTATTACCTAGAAGGCTTATGCTGTAATAGCGATGTTCACATAGACCAATAAAGGATGAAGAAGGAAGGAAAAGGTGATAAAACTTAACCAAGAAGCTCAAGCTTGCAATTTTGACACTTGCTGGGAGCTGGAAATTCAGTGCACTCCAGGTACACAAGCAACAACCCAGGAAAGAACTGTTATTTCTCTCTTAGAGCAATGTGACATTCCTACTTACAATTTTAACTTTCAAGCATGTGCTGCAGTATGTCAAACTAATCCAAACCCCTGCTTTCAAATATACCTGCAAGCCTAGTAGAAATCATTGCCATTTTACTGTGGTTCAGGATTCATTTAATATTGTTTGTTCTATACTTGTTCCAGTAAGTATAACAGTTTTAATACCAGATGAAACTTCAATTGTGATTCATTTTGCAGCATATCCTTGTGAAGCAAGCATTATATTCTCCTGATACAAATGTATTAAGGGAGCCTTGAGAGAGACAAAAGAGTTTTATTAAATTCACCTGGTTCTCTATCTTGTTACCTGCTGTGTTCTTCATAGCCTACATACAGCTATTCTACTCACTCTGTAATCTAACCCCAGCAGATTTGGGGAAACAAGACTTGTGGTCCCCCCCGCACCCTGAAAGCAGACATGTTTAGAAATACAAGATATATCAGAAATATTATTTAATGATCATAGGGGTTTTATCTCTTTTTTTTTGGGGGGGGAGCAATATACTTAGTGAAATCCAACCGTTTCCCCCCTGAAAACTATTGCAAAACATTGCTACTATACCAAGTAATTTGAATGAAGCACAACAGAAATCCATGGCCCTTTCTTTCTTTTTTCAAATATTCATTTAAAAAACAATGAATTTTATTAGTTACATGTCAACTTCTTTAAATGAATACATCTCTTAATTCTCCTTACACACATTTTTTACTCTGACAGATTTGCTTAAGGGATCTGTTCAGAGTAAAACCACCACGCTTTTTCAAGCAAGGTATTCTTCACCAAAAGCTGGATGCTACAATTGCAAGCAACTAAATATCAGGCCTTCTGTGCAGCAGCAGATCTACCTGGGACAGGAGCGCACACTGATGAATTGAGTGTTCACGTACGAGTTTGGCTCAGCAAATCTCTGTTTGGCAATGAACAGGGATCCTTAGATATGCAACTGCCTCTTAAAATGACAGACAGCCATATGTAACATAGGATGATGATCATTCCGATACTGGGTTGTTGTCAGGATTGCTGAGAATGAATGTGAAATTCTTCGAAGGCTTAGTAAAAAGTGCTGCAGTCCTAAAGTCTACGAACCTACAGTAAGACTTCTGTCTAAGTAAATATGAAGAGGATTGAGCTGTATGTCTTGATAATAACCATTCAAGGAGGAATAAACCTGTGCAACACAATGTTCATTTTTCTCTTTAGCTCCTGGCCAGTATGACAAATGCACACATTCATGCACTAAAGATTGATGATAACTGAACATGTAAATGCTACATGGCAGATTTTTGAAATGAAAATGTTGTTAATTAGCTAAAGATTTTGAGCTTTCACAAAAAGAGCCGAAAAGCGAAGTACCATCTTTTATCCATACAATTCCAAGTCCTCAAGTATAATGAGTAAATATAGAATAGTAAACATGTCACATAACCAAATGCAATGATATACACTCCATAGTACATTTGCAAGCTTTCTGCTGTTTGCCCATTATATCTGTGCTTTCCAAGTAGCTGAGCTACTAAACAGGTGTGAAAAAGCCAAACATTGCCAAGCTTGGCTGCCCATGAAGCTGTTGAAATCATGAGTTTCCCATTCAAAACAAGGTCTCTCTGTGACAGCAGGAGTGTATATTGAATATTTATAGACACTATCTACTGAATGATGAGTGTATTGCCTATTATCTACAATTAAATTGTTATAAAGAAATAAAGAAAGCTTGTAAGGGGCACAGATAAACATTTGAACAACTCCTTTAATTTATATTTATTGTCTTTGTATCTAGATATCCACAACTGGAGCAATAACATGCATGCATGTGCGCACACGAATACACAAATGTAAAGGCCAGCAGTAGTAGTAATAATAATAATAATAATAATAATAATAATAATAATAATAATAATAATGGTCTTCTGCTGCTTTTAGAAGATGTTTAAGATTGGACTTGGGCAAACCTCTAAGCCTTAAGAGTTTTGTGTAAAGGACTTTCCTAAAAGTGAAGCAGACATGGAAAACACATGCTTTCATGCATGATATTGTTAGCAGGATGGAAAGTCATAAACAGAATAGGAGAAGGAGGTTGATATTTAAATAATTGTGCCTGGATAGCTACAGAAAGCCAATGAAGACTTGCAGTTTGTAGTCGAGACAACCAAACCATAGTCCTGGAATGTGTAGCTTTTAAAAGCTTGTAAGTAGCTTTTAAAAGGGTGCAGCAGTGGCAGGTGATGGAAGGAAAGAAATGAAAGCAATATAGATATTGGAATGGTGGAGGGATCATAGCATGCCACAGATAAATGTTTTGTATGCCGAAAGTCCATGGCACTGATTCCTAGCACCTCCAGGTAGTAGTTAATGGGAAAGGTATTTGCGTGAGACTATGGAAAGCCACTGCCAGGTATCTACTGTCTAGATAAGAACCAGAAGAAATTGTTTATGTATGTGACCGCAGCTGCCCAAATACTGTTAGCCCAGAGATGGAAAGAAAATACAGTTCCGACCAAGGAAGAGTGGCAGATAAAATTAATGAACTATGGTGAATTGGCAAAACTTACAGGAAGAATTAGGAGCCAGGAAGAATCAAACTTTAACAAAGAATGAGGGACGTATATAATGTATTTGAAAAACTACTGTAAACAACTACATTCATTAGTAGGTTTGATAGAAAACTTATAAAAAAGGAACTAAGGATTGATTAAGGACTTATAATAATTGAAATAAGTGATGAGATGCAGAATGAAAATTAAAACATAGGGATCCACAGAAGGGGGAGGGGGAAGTCAAAAGGGAAATTATATTTGTATTTTGTTTCTTTATTGTTGTTATTGTTTGTAAAACTGAAAATGCTAAAAAAAAAATAAAAAAATTAAGAAAGAACAGGGCGGGGGAGATAATGCTAGGCTAGATGGACAAATAATCTCATCTAGTTTAAGACAGCTTCCTTTGTGAAATGTCTTGAAACCCAGATTGAGGCTATATACACATTACCGTTCATTCGGGCTCCAGTGTGCCCCAACTGCTTGTGACTGAAGCTAACTGCACATAATGTTAGACACAATTCACATGTATGCTGTATTTTCTTGTGAAATATTGCTGTTTGATGCATTTCCCCCTCAAACCAGCTTCCATTTGATTTGCAAAGTTGGTGTTGTACACGTTTGAGACATTGTGCATGCACACATGACAACACATGCACAGACGACAGTTCATTGAATAGGAGTTTGTGGGGGTTGCAGGTGCAGGGAAACAAATCAGATAGTGAGCATTGGGAGAAGACATTCTGCCCACTCTCTAGTGTGTACGGCAATGTAAAAATATGACTTGAAATGCAGCAGGGATCTCACTGTGTTTAAAGCCGCTATTGTGCGCATATCCTTAGACAGTCAACCGCCCCTACAAACATGTGACACCAGGCAAGTGATCTAGCCTTAACCCCCAGGTTGAGCACTAACACATGCCACATATGAACCAAAATGTTACCACTTCATCCATATACACAATGATCCCTTGCATCACTATAAGCCATCTTGCTTTTCTTGGAAATTTCCCATCCTAGTTGAAATTGCCACCAAATTTCACCTGAAGCAAAATTTGAAGAAGGGTCTCAGGAGTAACATTAGAGGGGTTTCAAGGCTAGGAGAATTTCTCAGAAATTGTTTCTCATATCTGTAGCCTATCACTGGGTTCTGCTTAAAGGAAAATTTGAAGCAGAGGTTCCGCCTCAAGTGAGACACCAATTTCAAGGAAAGCCAAGAGTTTCGTAATTAAGTCACACACACACACACACACACACACACACACACACAGTGAAGAAGAGAAGAGAGAAGAGTTTGGATTTGATATCCCGCCTTTCACCCCCTTTAAGGAGTCTCAAAGCGGCTAACATTCTCCTTTCCCTTCCTCCCCCACAACAAACACTCTGTGAGGTGAGTGGGGCTGAGAGACTTCAAAGAAGTGTGACTGGCCCAAGGTCACCCAGCAGCTGCATGTGGAGGAGCAGAGATGCGAACACGGTTCCCCAGATTACGAGACTACCGCTCTTAACCACTACACCACACTGGCTCTCGGGTTACAGACGCTTCAGGTTACAGACACTTCAGGTTATAGACCCCGCTAACCTGGAAGTAGTACCTCGGGTTAAGAACTTTACCTCAGGATGAGAACAGAAATTGTGCGGCGGCGGCGTGGCGGCAGCAGGAAGTCCCATTAGCTAAAGTGGTACCTCAGGTTAAGAACAGTTTCAGGTTAAGAAAGGACCTCCAGAACGAATTAATCAGAGGTGCCACTGTGTGTGTGTTCTGTTTCTTTGACTCCACTTTCGATATTCTTTAAGGTCAGCATTCTTTCTTTTTTCAAAATCTTATTACAGCCCTTATACAGTCTATCACAGGTTAAGTTTTAGAATTAACAACTTTCATTGTGTGTCACTGTGCCGTGGATAATATTTGCATGCTGGACATAATTTTTTTAAAAAACATAGCTCTCTACTCTTGGCCAATGGCAGGGCAGACCTCAACTGTATTCCCCCCCCCCCCGCATTTTTAATTACGTGGATTTGCTTGAAATACTTGTTATTTAAAGAGGCTTCCATATACTTCTGCTTTATCAAAATAGTTTCTTGCCTTCTCTTTTCTTCCACACGCACACTACTTTTACCTAAGTGAATTTCACTTGCTTAGACAGCAATGCCAGTTCTGCAACTGTATTCATTTCTTACTTTAAAATGTTTCTGATGGCAAACTCACCACACTTGTTTTCACAAAGGTTTACCTTTCACCTGGGTCTCTGAACACTTTGGTACAGCTTCACTATATACAGAATTGCTAAAAGTACACCTCTATTAAGTACTACTGTGTATTGGAAAAGACTCCTTTCCGGAAAGCCATTCTATAGGAATATAAACTTTATTTTCTTTGCTAGCTTCAACTCAAGGCTACTTTTCCCTTGCCTCTTCAGCCTGGTTACATGGGGTGGCATTCACTGCAACACACACACACACACACACGTAAGCATGTGGAAAAGAAAAAGAACAGAGGTCTAAAGCCCTAATGACAGCAAATGGCTGTTTTGGAGACCAGCTGGTGGGAAAGCAGAATTCTCTAAAATAAATTAATCAAATTTACATGTGCCGAACTGAGAACTGTTAACTACCCCTTGACAGAAGTGAAATATAAAGAAGAAGCTGAATACATTATAGGAAAGTAGCAAAACTTACAACACAACAAGGCAAAGAAAAACGGGAGGAGAAACTGACCTCAATCACAGATGTCAGCAGGAACAAAGTGAAACACTCTGGTAAGTGGCAGCCAGCAGAGCATTCTCCTCTGAAGCTGATGGGCTCCCTGATTTATACGCAGTCTCGTAGCACTCACATACACTAGCTGTTTTCTGTTTAATAAATCAGATCTCGATACCCCCGGCTATAATCCCCATCTTGCAAATGTTTATTTGCTGCGGTTCTTTATAATAATTACTTCAGCCACTTTTACATCCATTGCTTTTGGGGGTAGGGATAACTACCTCTTTTTCCTCCATAGCTCATTATTACTAATTTTATATGCATCATTTTTGTAAAACCAACTAGCTCTGCTATAAACCAGATGTGAAACAATTCATCATTAGTATCCATAAAATTTGATCTCACTCATGACCTTGGGTAAACTACACAGTATTTTTAAAGGAGTTCCTACTTTCCCTCATGCCAGTTCATATTGACATCCAGTTACTACTCGTTACTGTCTCTCAAAACACTGTGTTCTCCAATTACTTTTCTGATCCTTCGCATTGCTCTCTGCTTCTAGTATTGGCCATGTTTCATTTATAGATCTCTTAGATTCATTTATCATTTCTTTTTCGCCTTCAACTCCTAGACCTGCAATTTAAGAGTCCTAATTGTTGAACATCCATCTTACATAAAACTTACCTCTAAACTTTTCCCAGGTTTACAAATGAATGAGCCATCTCTTGACAAAAGATCAAATAACCTAGGTGATTCATTATACACTACAACACAGTATATTCCATATAAAAACAACTAGGAGGAAAATCACATGTATCCAGCATTTTCTGAAGTTGTTCCTTTGGGCCTATGAAAAAAGGCAGGCGTCTATTCCATTTCACCAACACCAAATGTGGGGGATCTTACAAGCCTTCCTCAAATTATATTCTAAGTATACTCTGCTTCTTTACCACCTCATAATTCTGCTGCCACCATAAAGCTTCCAACAAAAACTTGTATCCTTAGTATACCACCAACATGAATTAAGACTACTGGCATGGTATAAACTCACAGAGATAATTATTTGCAAGATAAAACAAACACACCCACCCCCCTAATTTATGTACAGTGGTACCTCAGGTTAAGTACTTAATTTGTTCTGGAGGTCCGTACTTAACCTGAAACTGTTCTTAACCTGAAGCACCACTTTAGCTTATGGGGCCTCCCGCTGCTGCTGCGCTGCTGGAGCATGATTTCTGTTCTCATCCTGAAGCAAAGTTCTTAACCTGAAGCATTATTTCTGAGTTAGTGGAGTCTGTTACCTGAAGCATATGTAACCTGAAGCATATGTAAACCGAGGTACCACTGTAGACTGTATTCGTAGTTCTCCTGGAAAGAGGAAGAATACCTGCAGTTCTCTCTCTGGTCAGGAACTTACTGGATAGATACAGGGTTGAACAGTCCCTTTCAGCAGTCATTCACAATTCGTTTTTCAGCTTCTTGTGACAAATGTGCTCTCTCTCCGCCCTCCGCCCCCCCCCCCGCTCTCGTAGGCTTGCTTCAGTTTTCCTTGAAATCATTGTTCCATACTACACAGTTGCCTTCTCTGAAGTCTTCCTGAGATGAACTGCCTACTGATTTCACTCTGGTCAAAAGTTTACCCAGGAAACCCCTTCTGGAGTCTTCCACTCCTTACTGGTTCTCACGGCTTCTGCCTTCAATGGCCTTAGTGCTTCCCCTGCAGGTGACCACCAAAAAACACTCTAGTCAAACTCGGCCCTCCAGATGTTTTTGGCCTACAATTCCCATCATCCCTGATCACTGGTCCTGCTAGCTAGGGATCATGGGAGTTTTGGCCAAAATTATCAGGAGGGCTGAGTTTGCCTATGCCTGCTCTAGTCAGGCAGACCCCGGACAGAACAGTGACTGCCCATATGCACAAGTTTACTTGGGATTCTCTGACAGATGGGTCTGAATTACAACTGTTGCTACCAGCTCATTGGTCTATAACTATGGACTTATTAGAGCTGATGGAAGGTTCCTGAATTGCAACATGAAAGAATTAAACTTTTGAATCCCCCTGTTTAATATAAAAGATGACAGGTCTAACTGTGAGCCACTGTTAAAGCCTATAGCAGCTTTTTCCACAACTGTAGCAACTGACAGCAGCCGGGACACAAAGCAAAAGTTAGGGTTTCCACTAGCCTTTTCACCTTTCATGTAAGCACAGTAATTTTATATCTATAACCATTCCTGTTTCCATACCAAGAAAGTAAGAAGAGCTCTGTTGGATCAGGCCCAAGGCCCACCCTGATCTCACAGTACCACAAAGAGGACCTGAGCGCTCTCCCCAGTTATGGGGCCTGCTCTCCCAATTTATGATTCCCACATTTTTTTACACCACATTTTGAAATATTTTACCTCAGAACTTTTTTTTATACTCCGCAAAGCTGCTTTGCATATTACAAAAAGTCCGATGTACTTTTGCTTCTGCCTTCCACTGATTCCTACACAACAGAGAACACATGAATATCTCTCTCCTTACACCAGTAAGCTGTGGGATTCCAGATGTATGCAGTTCACAATTATTTCTCCAATGGAAAATATGTGTAAGCTTCCTTTTTCACATGCCATAAGAAAGTGGAAATGCGATTGCACTCATACTTGCTGCTTGCTGCCATTTCTCATCATGTGAGAAACAGCCTTCATTAAAAAAAAACAACCCAAAGCATCTTACAATCAGTTACTTTGTGCCAATGAAGTTTAATAAAGAAACATGTCTGCATTCTTTAGTTCTATAACATAGGCATGTTACTGAAAAATCTCTAGCAATTCCCAACTGCCTTAGACTGGAAGGGTGAGTTTCATTGTCATGGCTGTGACTTTCAGATTTTGTCAGCAGCATTCTGCATTTTAATTAAGCTCTGTTTTTCAGGATCAGTATGTATGTATTATTACTTATTTATTACATTTCTACACTGCCCTTTATCCGAGCATCACAGGGCAGCTTACAGTATAAAAACACAAAAATATACCATAGTAACAAACAAAAACAATAACACCCCCCCCCCAGTTTAAAGGGCCATAGATTGTTTAATTGGCCAAAGGCCTGGGAAAAGTGGAATGCTTTTGCACGGCATCTAAAGATATATAACAAATGTGCTGGGGAGCCTCCTAGGAAGAGCATTCCATGAACTGAGTGTCAATGCAGAAAAGACCTGTTCTCAAGTTGTCAACCTCTGGACCTCTTGTGGAGGAAGGAGGTACACAAAGAAGAGCCTCAGATGATGGCTACAGGGTATGGGTTGTTTCTTATCTATCCTTATTTCTTCACTGTGAGGATCAAAAGCAGTACACTCTGTCTCTGTACTGCAGTATGTTTGCACAACTGCAAATTAAAAGCCAATTAAAAACAAGGAGATTGCAAAATGCAATGAATTCAAAACATTTTCACAATCCCAAGATTAATTTACTTTTAGCCATTCATTTAATCTAGAACATAAGCAAATAATTCTAGCCAAGTACTTCTGGCAGTAAAACAGGACATGCCATTACTATAACTTCTCAAAATATATGAGAGCTTTTAATCTTTGCCAATTTGGTACCTAATAACCCTGTAGAGTAGATACCATGCTATCTATTTTCTCTAAATTAGTAGGTACAGTGTTCCAAACATGCCCTTAAAAATACTAAATACTGTACCAATTTGCTTGAAGATATAATCAGTTTGCTTTAGGTTTTGCTACACAAATTTTTAATGATTCAAGAAAAGGTAGCTTAAATAACTTACAATAAAATGTGCATAAAATTTCACAAATGATAGATACTGAGTAGGCACAGGTGGATCTCTGGGTCGAAGAAGCAGGGACCCACCCATCCCCAGTTTCCATTAAACAGTGTCTTGATGAAGAAAGACAAGTGCAAAAGCAACCAAAACAGAGTGGGAATAGACATCTTGAATACTAAATGCTGCACTAAGAAGTTAAACACTGTTCCAGCTCTTCAAAGTAAATGTGAAGGCATGGCCCATTCACTTCTTGTCTCCTCCTGGTCCCAAGACTAACAAAAAAGAAGCAATCAGGTCAGGTCCCAGATGCTTAATGGAAGCCTGGTAGAGGTTTCCCCCCTCTGGGATGGTGAGGGAGGCTGAGAACATGATGAACAAGATACAGTACTATCAGCATCCAGGGTGCCACAATGGGCAATTTCATTCCACAAAGGCTGAACGCTGACATGTACCTACCAAAATCTTGGCAACTACAGTTGCAATGTTCCTGCTGGAGTAAAACAGAGCTATAGCTGCTAGCACCCTTAACCAACTACAATTCCCAGGATTGGCTGGGGGGGGGGGAGAGAGAAATGTACAGTACTTTAAATGCATGGTGTTTATGCAGCCCAAACTGAACACAGGACGTACAGGTTTCCATAGGTTAGGTTCGAAAAAGAAATCTCTCTTAAATAGTAAGCTCTGCACTGGTATGATTCTAGTTCAACAAAGACAAGAGTCTTAAAGAAATCATGGGAGACAACTGTCTCGATTCATCATAAAAATGCCAAAACAGCATCAAAATAACACAAAATAAATGCAGTGGCCATATGAGCAATTGTCACTAAAGGACAATCCTGATATCAAACCAGAACACTGTGCAGCCAAAAGACTGTGGTGACATTAAAACTCTGTTTCTCTGTTATTACAAAATGACAATATTGTTTTTAGTCAATTTCTCTTAACCAGATTGACAGAATTACAGGTTGACATTACTGTGAAATTTTATGATGTATCATGTTAACTGTGCCAGTTTGATTAGCCTTGATTGACAGCTAGTACCTGCATAGCAAGTTAAATAATCTCAGAAAAACACAGTGCCTGCATCCCTGGCATTAATATAAACATAATGATAACTACAAGTTACAAAAAGTAGCAACAACAATAAAAAGGCAATATAAAGGGGGGGATACAGATACATTTATTTTAGCACCCATTTACATTCCCAGTAATATTCTCTATATTTCATACACTTTTGAACATGTAATCGTAGTACACTGAAACAGCATACAAATAGAGATATTTACTCTATTGAAATAGAGTCCCAGTATCCTATTCTACCATCTTGTGGTATTATAACTTTAAAAAAAGCAATTCAGCCATCTCAGCATGAACAATCACTGTATCAGAGCCATCATGTTAACTATAATGCTTATAAAATGCCCATCTATCACATGAACAGAAGAAGAATGCTTAGCAAACTAAGGAGAGATTCAGTTTTTTCTTACTCCTGTGCCCCTGTTTGGAATACAATGTTCAGTTTTTTATGGGGGAAAGTGGCTTGTTGTGAAATCTGTAAACAAGACCAAGACTACATTTGCAGGATAACGAATCTGTATACTAGCAGAGATGAGGCACAATGTGAAGAGCTTGCCCATTTCGACTTTTGAAATCTTGAACAGGAGAACACTATCCCATCTCTCAAATAGGGAACTGCTGATCGAGAGTGTCTAATGCCTCAACTGAGTTAGTGCCATGGATCTCTGGATTACAGAAACTATTTGTAGATCAGGCTATTTGACTGACTTGAAAATAAAGCAGTAAACTCAGATTTAACAAATCTGTTTAAGATTGTGGAAGCCACACATTGGCACAATCAGTTAGACTTTCAGTGCCCTAAAAATGCTGGAAATCAGCAAAATGGCAGCCTACGGTTTCAGCTTATTTAGTTGGCTGCGGAACTGTAACTTCCATTTTTTTATTAATATTTACCTTTTAAAAATATATATATAATCAGGTTCAAAATAAACTGTGGTATTTTAAAATCAATTAATTGTTTGGCACAGTAATATATATTATGGTTTAGTCGGTAAGGTATTGGTGGTTTGGGGTGTGGCTGTTTGAAACATTTATTGTACGGTATTTCTGAGATGTAACCCATTACAGTGAAGAGTAGATAACAAATTATTATTATTATTAATTATTATTATTATTATTATTATTATTATTATTATTATTATTCCATGCCTGCCTGGTTTATAGTGCTGACAATATTTATAATACAGTAATATATAATCAGGGGAAATTGCTTAATAATGGATGTTAGGGCAAAGAAACAACAATGCAACCAGATCAACATCTTTTTTGTATGTTTATGGAGATAAATCCAATGGAGGAGAGCACCCATTGTGTTTTCACCTCAGCAAGTGTTACGCTGACAAGTGAACTTTTTTCTAGCGCCTTTTCTTATTTAATTTTTTCACTTTTCTTTTTTGTGGCGTATTTGTCATTTCTGAGGTGCATAGATGACAGAAAGGTGCCTGCCATCAGGCAGCAGGGCCCATAATTTTGGTTGGCCTTGCTGATTTTCATCATGTAATGGTTTATAACATCATGAATCTATTACCAAGGGAGGTTTGGTCTAGTCAGTCACCCATGCCTGTTCTATCTTTACTCACAATGAGACAATAGCCCTGGTTGAATAAACTTGTAGACCACTGGGAATTGCTATCCCTTCATCTAGAAAGCCCTTTGAATGCACTTCCTTATCTGGCCATGACACCCTTAAAAGGTTTCTTCCCCAGTGAGAGACGGGAAGCAGTTAGCTAACACTCTAAACTCTTTCTCAATGCGACGTATGGAAGAATTTGCTTCAGCATTATTTCTGTACCTAAGGAAGTAAGAATTCTATGATGTGAAAATTTCCCCACTGGGAAAGCGACTGCTTCTGTACATGAGGTTCAGAAACAACATTAGAGCACAATCGCAAAGGTCTAGTGTCTTTCTGTCCTGAGTAGAATAGCAGAAGCAACGTGTAATGCATCGGGGTCTAAGCATTTTGAGGGGAGGAGTTATACAAGGTTAGTTAAAACTCACTGTTGTAGACAGCTTTCCACTTTCCCTCTCACATCATCAGTATTCAAATTAAAATGTGTTCTTTATATGCAATATACTTAAAGGACAGGGTCTGCTTCAGCAGTCAAATCAGAAATTGTTATTTCCCCGTGGCTGTGCAGATGAATCTACCTATATAATATTGTGTATGTCTTCAAACTCCCGTCTTTCTAGTCTTTTCCTGAAATACTTGTTTTCTGCTCTTCCTCCAGCACTTATTTCTGCCAGAGTATTAGTATAAATCAGGGTGGAGGGAGGAGATTTAGGGAATTGGAGAGTGGGCGTTCATTGGTTGGGGGACTTAAAGAGATTCTCTGCTACAGGAGTATTAAATTCCGCCCTGTTTTTAAGGCAAGCCACACAAGCCTGGAACTATGAGTCTTGATGACATTCTTTCATCCTTCAGTGCTTTGGAACTGGACTATGGCCCCAGTGTATGTGAGCTGGCTCACTTAATTTTATCTACTTGAACTTTTTTTGGTTCACAAGACTAAGTGCTTGAAATTAGCATAGAAAGTATGATGTGATGGATGAGATTTGTGTATAGGCTCTAGGTCACACACCGAAACCTCAATACTTAGTCAATATTTCTTTCAGAAGTTTCCTCTGTAATTCTTAGGAGGCATAGGCATTTGTGGATCACAAATGGTCCAAGCAGCCTAGTACTTATTCTCCCACTTAGCTTTCTCTCCAAGAGGGCCAGCAAGCAGTGTTCTCGCCACAAAACATATCAGGAGTAAATAAGGCAGGTCTAGCCCTCTTCCCAACACTTGCAATGTCCCAACACAGGGTTGCAAGACCCAAGTAAACCCAGCTGCGGGGAGCATGCACCCAAGGGCCACTGCAGTAGCAGCCACCTTTCTGCTTCCTTCCCTCCTTTCCTTCAGCATGCCACAGCTACCTATCACTGGGTCACAGAATCGTGGAGTTGAGAGGGACCCCAAGGGGCATCCAGTCCAACCCCCTGCAATGCAGGAATCTCAGCTAAAGCATCCATGACAGATGACCATCCAACCTCTGCTAAAAAACCTCCAAGGAAGGAGAGGGTTTCTACTGTGCAGCTGAAACATTATTTGCAATGTTCCTGCTGGAGTAAAACTCTATGAGGTTATTTGTATTTAGAAGTTTTGGAATATCCTTCTCTTCATGATCCATTTGTGCAAGTCACTTTGACTAATAATAATAAAAATAATAACACGTTCCCACAACTGGAATCCATTTAGAATCCCATTTCAGTATCTACAGCCACAACAGGACCTGTAACTCTACAATGGTTTGACTTCACCCCCAAAGGCACCCATTTTCTCCCGAGACAGACTGATGCCAGCAGGTTGAAGGAATGGTCATATAAACAGAACCCTGATCATTCTTTTTAGGTGAGGTTTGATGACTAGGAAACACTTTGGGTGAAGCTTCTGAATTCATACTCTGATGCTCAAACCATTTTAAACTACCTATCTGTAACTCAAACCATTTTAATTAGTCTCCTCTTTGAATAGTTGGCTTGAGTTGCTTTATATTTGCTAATTATAATGTTAAACATTTTGCTCCCTGAAGTACAACCATAGGAACCAATTCCTGGAAACAATTTTTGTCTAAACATCTACTACTTGGATATAATCAAATAAAAATGACGACTAGATAATCATTGGGATTTTTCCAAATTCCTGTCACTTCCAAATCATGCATATGAAAGGAGAAATCCCTTCTTAATTATTATACCCATTTGATTTTGTTGGAAGTCAGTTTTCTGATTTTTGCCAAGATGAGAAGGATCCTATCCAAGTCAAGTAACTATTTTTCTTTCCATGAATTTATTCCATGTGATTAAAGAGTGTACAGAGAAAAGTTCAAGTAACTCTGCCCATTAATGGTTCCTTTTTTGAGAGAGAGAGAAATTAACAATAAATAATCAGTGAACAGTCTTAAAATAGAGGAGACAACATTCACAGGAGCTAAATAAAAAATTATAAAAATTTAAAAGGGAAGATCTTTATAGTCCAGAGTCATAAGAGCAGAACATAACCTATGTCATGACTGCAGCTTTAATCTCTAAATAAGTATTTACACATTACGGAAGCAGCAGTTGCATATAAAATATTTTCAGGATACTTTTGAAGACTGCACTTGGATAATGGGCAATAATTATTTGCAGATTTATGGTTATCATATATGTAAGTTTAAATATAAAGCTTTATCAAAATAATTTCATAGAGTCATTTCATTGATCAAAATTAATGTGAAACAACTGATGCTTCACATTCCATGGGTACCACCTCCCTCCTAAGACTGGTCAGATTTATTTTTGGTGATCCAACTGGAGCAGAAGACCATCTTTCAACAGGTGTTGAAAAGTTTATCATACCATGCTATAGGCATGCTAGAAATGGAATGGGTACATGTCTCTATCACTAAACTTGTACAGCCATGGTGTAGAAAGACTCTATATCAAACATAGTGTCCCGCTTGTGATTCCTGCTCTCCTAATTATTGGTCACAGCAATTTTACTTTGTGATTGGGACTGGGAATACTGGATCATACTCCAGGAGATACTTTAGGGGTATGAAAATGCTTGTTTGTGAGACTTTTCCTTATCAAAAAGACTTTTGCAAAGAATAGCTAACTTAGTTGGTCTCTAAGGTGCTACTGGAAGGAATTTTTTAATTATTTTATTTTATTTATTTTATTTTATTTTGTTTAATATGCAATAAAGGATGCTTTGCCATTGTGCTGGAGGGGATGCAGGGAAAGAGGATTGCTGCTCAATATGTGGTGGGACTGCCCTCTTGCTTAGCAGTTTTGGAAGGAGGTGTTCTCCGAACTAAATAACACTAACAACCAGAACGTTCACTTGGATCTGACACTAGCTCTGTTCTCAGTTGGAAGTGGTGTACTCAACCTCCAGTATCTCAAATGGTAGAGATACCTCCACTGAATGGCATGAGGACTGTAGAAATTTATTTACAATTCTGGCATTTCGTTTTCTCCAGCAGACCTGTATTATTTCTTGTTGATGACGTTATGCTTAACTCTTTGAAAATCAGTTACAGATAGGTAGCCGTGTTGGTCTGCCATAGTCAAAATAAAAACATTCCTTCCAGTAGCACCTTAAAGACCAACTAAGTTAGTTCTTGGTATGAGCTTTCGTGTGCATGCACACTTCTTCTTTTTCTTTGAAAATCAGTAAAAGTTGAAAGGAAAGGAAAGCTCATCAAAACCAGCTTGCCATTAGGTATAGAGTTGGGGTTTTTTAAATACAGTTCTTTATAAAAAAGACCACAGTCTCAATGGGCTGTTTTCTGGAGTTGTTGCACTTTGAATATAGAAGCCTTTAAGTAAAAGAACACGGAGTGGTATCCAATTGGTGTTCCTCAGAGGACAGGAGGTGTTCCTCAACTAAATAGGGAGGAAGGCAATTTTGGGTGATTCTTCCTCTTGCTTCCAGCCTGTCATGCACTCCCAAAATCTGCTCCAGAGGAAGCCCCCCCCCCCCGAGCAATTTTTTTGTGGGGAATGGAGGGGTTAGGGTTGCAGGGAAGAGGAGGACTCAGTTCCATGGATAGATGTATTTTGTGTGTGTAGAAAATCACAAAAACAACAAGCCTGGGGATCTCTGACTTCATAAATAAGGTATTTCACATATTAAATCTGTTCATAATTTCCCCCATTGACTATTCACAGAATAATAATATTAAAGCAGTTCCCTTTATTTTGCTAAACTCATAAAACAACAGCATAAAAGCCTTCCTATTTTCCTGCAGTACCTGAAAGCATGTAGCATTCCTCTTTCTTCCCAGCTACAGGCTAATTCACCAACAGACTAGTTAAAATACAATTAGTCCAATTTCACATTTCCAAGCAGCCGAAAAATTTCATGTTATTTCAGTCACAGTGGATGGATGCCAAGTTCACTGGAAACAACCCTGCTGATTTATCTAGTCCATTTTAATACTTTAGAAATACTGTTAAAACATGGCTGTCCTAATTACACAGGGATCAGTGCACAGCGTCCCTCTCACCCTGGATTCTCCCAGAAGGACTGCAATCACCTGCCTTTCCCCTAATTTCACCATGCAATTCCAACTAATTTCATCCTAGTACAGTGCTGTCAGACAACTCCCATGTCTCTGCGGTTTTAATCGATTAGCTCAATGTCTCTATAATGCATCACCAGCTGCCAGGCAAAGAACTGGACGCTTTGCAAGCATTTCAGCTAAAAGACAGTTTAATTACTATACCAGCATCTCAAAGGCATAACACAAAGACTTGGAAGGGAATTATTAAAAAAATTGGTGTCAACAAATCATTTAATAACTGAGCAAACAATGACATGCAAAAAGCTGGAAAAGATGAGAAAGTCAGATTTTTTTTTAAGTGTGTTTTTAATAGACTAATGTATTCAGGAAAATAGACTGGCATGGTATTGCAGTTTACATACCAAACTTTTGCTTTACAATAATTCTCTCATTGGAAATAAAGGCATGTTTCCAAATGACACTATATTAATACCAAATTCTGAAGACAGAAAAAGGTAGAGTGTGTTAGGAGGGAGTTGAAATAAATAAGGCATCTATATAGGAATTCACAAACAACCGAGCTTGAATGCAAACTCTAGTTACCTGGTAGCATTTTCCACTATATATGAGAATTTGCATGAGTGAGCATGATGGCCAGAAACTGTAAGAAGGAGGGGGAGAAATTAAGGTGGTCTTAGCATGCTTCTTCTTAACAATGAAATAATGTTTTGAAATGTAACAATTATTTTTTTTTTAGTTACAAGAATTATGACCATTCACTTACAGAAGAACTTCCAAAAGACCGAGAGCAAAGAAGCAAGAAATTTGCAGAAAAGAAGGAATGAACAGAATAGGGTACAACGTTCTTAAATGTTAAGTTGTGAAACAAATGGTTTATGAGCATTTGCTTTAGTTCAATTCGCTCTGTGTATGCACAGCAGTGACCAGAGAAGGAATGACCACTGGGAGGAGCGCAGAAAGAAGAAATATCATAGTACACCTGCATTAGCACAACTGGCACCTTCATCTGCCCCAGCTGCAACAAAACATGTCCTCTCGTAATGGTATCTACAGCCCCAGCAGCCACAGTAACTCTCCAACTGTTTGACTTCACTTCCAAAGGCACACTCTTCCATTGTCTCCCGAGATAGAGAGGTGCCAACCACACCTTCTGACTAAGGCTGCAATCTTAACCTCTTAATCTCACTTACCCAGGAGAAAGCCCTACTGAACCAAATGGGATTTACAGCAGATGGCTAACCATTTCTACTCAGAAGGAAGTTTAAGCCCACCTCCTTTTTTCCCCTTACTGTTGATCTGAAGGAACAGGTACCAATTTTATAAGAGACATACAAATCAAATACAGTACATGCACAACAAATCGAAACAACGGTAAGGAACGAGGAATAACAAGTAAAGCATAACGTTCTTCAATGAAACTATATTACAGAGTGGATGTAGAAGAGTTTGCTTTGGACTTAATGTGCCAGAAAAAGAACATGAATAGGATAGAGGGCTGGGGAAGGTGCAAAGCATGCAAATATAATGGTGATCATATGGCGTTGGATAACCATGATATCAGGGACGCGGGTGGCGCTGTGGTCTAAACCACAGAGCCTAGGGCTTGCCGATCAGAAGGTCGGCAGTTCGAATCCCCACGACGGGGTGAGCTCCCGTTGCTCAGTCCCTGCTCCTGCCAACCTAGCAGTTCGAAAGCACAGCAGTTCGAAAGCACATCAAAGTGCTCCGGCGGGAAGGTAAACGGCGTTTCCATGCGCTGCTCTGGTTCGCCAGAAGCGGCTTAGTCATGCTGGCCACGTGACCCGGAAGCTGTACACCGGCTCCCTCGGCCAATAAAGCGAGATGAGCGCCGCAACCCCAGAGTCGGTCACGATTGGACCTAATGGTCAGGGGTCCCTTTACCTTTAACCATGATATCACATTCAGAGACTTGCAGTACATATCTTTGCATGCTATTGGCAAAGACATTTTGCCACTTTGTACACCACATGGTGCACACCCCAGCTCAAGATTATGGGGCCTGGGAGCTTGCCCCAGTAGCAGGTGTGGAACACTTTTGTGGAAATGGGAATGCTACCTCTTTTAGTTTTAATTCTTCTTGTAGATGTGTCTAAAGTTACTAGGAGCCTCTGCAACGAAAGATCTGACTTTTCAGCAGGTGTCCAGGTCACAGTCCCTCGTGTACATGTTACCCACACTCAAGGCTATAGCACCAGAGGGCCCCAAGCAGAAATGGACCAGAAAGATTAGAATCTCTCGTGCTCATGCATCTGCATCCGCTAGAAATTCTAATCCTATCGGTAAGCCCACTAAACTGCTAATAAAGCTGCACTGGTTTAATTGGTGGTTATTTGAATACCTAATGCTTTCTGATGATCCCCTTATACACACTTAATACACATTAAGGAAGCAGTTGCTTTATGATTGTTATTATTTTTCCTGAGTGCAGACACTGCTTTGAAGAACACCTGAGGTTTTTGTTTGTGTTTATGAAGGCTATGTCATATGCGATTGGATAGCCTTGTGATTTATTGTTGCCACTTCATAATGAATAAGAGAGCCACTTATTCATAATATCTGCAAACAAATTTTGCCACTTTACCCTAGAGAATATCCACTGAGTTTTCCAAAGTCTGATTAACAAGTGTCTTGAGACTGTTGTTCCCAGGGCTATCAACCTTTAGTTATTCCTCCCTTTAATTGTCATTCAAGGCCAATTTAATGACAGTAGTGCTCTCCTGGTCTTCCCACCATCCACACATGTTCAGTTTGTGGTGAAAGAAGCCGCTCCTCCATGAAACACAGCTTCAATTTTTCAAGTTCTTAACTAATTGTAATAGAAATTTTAAAACTAAAGGGAGTGGGGATATATTGTGTCCTATGACACTTTCCCTCCCGATATTGGGCCTGCAAATTCTTTAAGTATTGTTTCTGATGCATTATTTGATAACAACTTGGAGATTCAAAAAGTGTTTAATTCATTATCATGCATCTTTGACTTAGATATATCAGATGTGAAAATCTCTGTTACTAATTTAAATTACACTATTCCCTCTCCACAGGCAAGAGCGATATTGGTTTGTTGAAAGAGTAGTGAATCACACTGAAGTAGTGGGCTACAGTTTATATAATATGTCTAAATAACTATTCTATTTTCCCAGCATGTTGCTGTATACTTTAAGTATTAATATTATGACTCTATCGTATAAGAACATAGCTTTTTATTTGAAATAAATTTTCCTCGCTCTGTACTTTAGCAATGTTGAAAATAATGCTAAATTCTAAGTAGCTATCAAGTAATAAAGCAGTATCATTTACCCTAGCAGCACATAAGAAATGTGTTCACCTAGTCATAAAAGACTCGTGAAAGAAGCCTGCAGATACATCATTCTCATGCAATGATGACCTTGCAAACTAATAGTACTAGCTGCGAAGTTTAGACACAGGCTGCATCTCATATTTCCGCTACATTCATTGTTATTTGTGTTGCAAGAACTGTATGTAAGGTCAGATGCCAGAAGGAACTCTACTTTTATTATTTATTAGTTTTGCACACACATGGGATCTCACTTGTTTGAAAAAGAATAGGATTCATATGAGATACTACTATACAAATGAATATATTCATTCATTCTCTCTCTCTCTCTCTCTCTCTCTCTCTCTCTCTCTCTCTCATACACACACACACGTTTCGAGATGCACTAGTGATTCAGTAATAAAATTTAGAATAAAATTACTCTCCCGTTGAGTGTGACTGGATGATGACAAAAACCACAACATGTCTGCATACAATAATAAGCCAAAATGCAGGAAGGAGAATACCGAATGATTCTCATGAGGTAGTACAAGATTTACCTAAGTGCTACTGAAATACTCAGGAACAGTGACCCAACTGTCATCAAAGTTCCATGCACAGAAGTAGAAAGTTGTCCAGAAATCCCAACAAAGTCACCTCAAATTTCTAAACACATACAAATTCATGGGGATTTGAGTTGGGAGTCAGTTCTTCCCACAATGTTTGATTTAAATCCACATCATTTAAAACCACAGTAATAGAAGCTGAGAGAAGATACAGATCTAGTTTAGAAAAGGAACCAACAAATCACAGGACAATGTCATGGGTCAAGAAAAAGTCTCATCCAAAGAAGGAAAGAGCATAAACTCTGGCAAAACAAATATAATTAAAAAAGGCAAGCAAAAAGGTCTTCGAGCAGCATATTTCTAAAAGCATTAAGCTTCTTTTTTAACCAAAATACATACCGTATTTTTCCATGTATTTGGAACTATTTTTGGGGACTCCAAATTAAGAAAACACCCCTCAGCACTACCCGTGTATAAGACGAGCACCAATTTAAACCTTTTTTTTTTTTTGGTTAAAAAAACCCTAGTCTTATACATGGAAAAATATGGTACGTTTTAGAGATGAAACTGGGCAAGAAGGTGGCTCATGTATAAATGTAAGTTATTTGTGCAGAAGAAGAAAAGGGTAGTGTTGAACAGACACCTCGCCCCCCAAGTGGCAGATTGCCTTTCGACTGCCTCTTTCTTGTATATGACATATCTGGATCACTTGTGTGAGTTCTGGGATCTGAATTCCCTTACACTGATTTCACAACTTTATATAGCATACAAATTTTATTATATGATTTGATATCTAGAGCTGTAACATAATTTGATCCAGTTACAGCATGCTCCAAAATGCCTTTTACCAGGCTGCATTGTGCAGATAGAGCTGTTGCAGGATGAGTTAAGGCAGGACTTGAGGGGCACCAACTGCTGCTGAAATCTACCTTACAGGGGTGTGAATCAAGATATTGATAATTTGGTAATCCTGGCAACTATCTGCAAAACCAGCACAATCTTGAGCAAAAACACGGATTGCTATTGCATATGAGAAACGAATGTGCATTTGCAACATGGGTAGGCAAACTAAGGCCCGGGGGCCGGATCCGGCCCAATCGCCTTCTAAATCCAGCCCGCGGACGGTCCGGAAATCAGCATGTTTTTACATGAGTAGAATGTGTGCTTTTATTTAAAATGCATCTCTGGGTTATTTGTGGGGATAGGAATTCATTCATCCCCCCCCCCCAAATAGTCTGGCCCACCACATGGTCTGAGGGACAGTGGACCAACCCCCTGCTGAAAAAGTATGCTGATTCCTGATTTGCAACATGTGATGGGTGAATTTCCCTTGACTCAATTCAAAGTTGCTTCCCCTCAACTCAATTCTAAATATGGAAAGCCTGTCATGTGCCTGCTGATCTCACTGGGAGTTCAACAGGGTCTGAATACCTCCAGTATCCAAGCAGTACTTCAATCCCCCTGTAAACTCTTAGAATATGAATCCCCCCCCCTTCCAACCAACTTACTGAGTTGCGCTTACCTTTAGGTACAGGACAGCAATAGCAATGGGTGTTTCTGCTTGGCATCAGAGAGCTTGCCACTGCAGCATTCTAGGTTCTAGGCGAGGGAGGGATGTTTTCCAGACATCTCTTCCTGTTTCCCCACAACCAAGTCGATTGGTGGAGAATGTGTCTCTCAGGGTCTATGGAGACTGGGAATCTGTCACATGCTGTGTTATAGATATCTATGAGAGAGTAATCTCCTAAGAAACTTTGCCACCTGTGCTTCTCCCCGACCTTAGAAGTTGGGAGTGAGGGCAGAGAGCAAGTGTGAAGGATCAATGAGTGGGTGCTGGCTAATGACAACAGTAAGGGGAAAACCCAATATGAACTCAGCCAGAATTACGTCACAGGCATGCACACACATTGTGCATTTGACATCCACCGCTTTTCAATTGCAGGCTTGTCTCCCTTTCCCCCCTTGCTACAATCACTGCTTCAGCTCCAATTATTGCTTCAATTTTACATTCTCCACTTCACTGAAACTACTGTTAACAAGCTATTTAATGAATATTGCACACTAAATTGCATGGGTGCCATATCATCCTCATCCTCTCCAGCCATTTATTTAACTCTGAAACCACTGGTTTTTTCTTATTCCTCTACAGAAACATGCACATAGGTTTCTGGAAGCTTTTTAAGCACCCGTAGTTGCCTTCTTTGGGAGGTCCAAAGAGATCAGGGTTTGCTGAATTGAAAACTCATTCTGAAGCTAAAGAGGAAGAGTGATGGTAATGGATCACATATCTTGTTCCCTGGTGATGTGGGAGACCAAGCTGTATGGTAGAAGTTTTAATTTTTTCATGTTTCTAGCAACATCCTCAGTATGCAGCCATTGCACAAAAAATGAATACCTAACATTTTATTTAAGGGGGGAGCACAAACCAGAAACATTAATGAGGATATTTTCCATATCCCTTATCAACCCATTATAAGTAAGTTGTAGCACAGCAGAGGTCAAGCTTTGTGAAGCTGAAGGAGAATTAATGTTTAGTAAAAATGTAGCACCTAAACCTGCACTATATGGATTTATTCTGCCATCCACTCATTAACTTCCATAGAGATATCAAAACGATAGCCTCAACGCACAACAGTGCTTATTTCCCACTAAAAACAGATGGATACATGCTTGCCATTGCCAAGTTGATGCAACAAGTTCCGTTATTAACGCTGTATGATGTTAACATACCACACAAGATCTGTGGGCAGAAGTTATAGTGAACACACATTCATTGTTATGAATGCATATGCAGTGTAAGAGATGTGTATGTGCTTTCTGTCACAGAATATCTATGCAGACGAGAAGCTGGATAAATCCGCGTTTTACACTACAGGAACTATTCTTTCCTCTTTGTCTTTAAACAATAACAATACTTACAGTCTTAGGGAAAAGAGAAGCTGTACCATGTGTCACAGGAGGTAGAAGCAGCCCTAAATTATTGCATTGTACTATTTTATGTATTTATATTCAATGCATGTTTGTGTGCACTGCTGTTTTGAGTGGTGTAGGCAGATCTGTGCACAATCTGGTCAGCCAGAGTCATAGACGTACTCACATTAGTGTTTAAAGCCCTAAATGACTCAGGCCCCAAATATCTGAAAGACCACCTCCTTCCCTATAGACTCTCTCACACACTAAGATTGGCAGAGGTGGTTCTTCTTGGTAGTTCCTCAACCCTCGGTGGAGGCTTGGTGGGTGGTGGCCTGGGAGAGAGCATTCTCTGTGGCAGCCCTGAAGTTGTGGAACTCCCTCCTCACAGAAATGCGTCTAGCATCCTCATTATAGAGGTTCAGACGAATGCTGAGCACGCATTGGATTTTGACCAAAATCACCCTGGATTTTGACACTCAAGGTGAGTATTTTTAGGACCCACAATTTTCTTGATGAACTTACGTTTTTTAAATTGTGTTTTAATGTTGTAACCTGCCCTGGGGCCTTAGGGTGAAAGACCAGATAATAATAAAAATAATGGGGGCTTTTTTCAGTTGGAACTCACTGGAACTCAGTTCCAGCAACTCTCAGGTGAGAGCTATTGCAATATAAGAGAACAAGGGAGGTATTCATAGTGAGTTCTGGCACCTCTTTTTCTAATAATAATAATAATAATAATAATAATAATAATAATAATGCTGTTCTCCTAGAGCAATCCATGTTCTATACCCTATGCCTGTGGTTCTGCTTGCTGCCTGTTCAGTGCAAACATTTACTGTGTGACATGAATTCTAAATATTTCTACACATCTGATCACAGGGTTTTCCGTCCTGTTCTGATTATGGTGTCAGGCTTGGGGGATTCTCTCCTACCCTGGAAGGATCAAGGATCAAGGAAGAAGCAAGAAAGTTCGTATTTATGGTTTTATTCAGTTATAGTGGTGCTAGACACAGAACTCAGTCCTCAACTCCATAGTGACATTGCTCACTTCTGAGTTCCTGCCCTTCCTTCCCCAGCAACAGCCTGTGGCCCTACGGGTGACTTCAGGAGTCAAATGTCTTTGAGCCCTTTAATTCTCAGTGAGCGGCGCATTCGGGGGGATGGTGGCTCTCCTATGCTTTCCAAGGACGTCTCTGCTGGCAATTCTCCCACTCCACCCCCCCACTTCTCCTAACACTTCATAACTTGGCAGCTCTGTGTTCTGCTGCAATTCAATCTTTCTCCTTCTTCTCTTGAAACTACTAGGGAAGGGGGGGCGATCCTCCCCACTTCCCCTCCTCGTCCGAGGGAAGCAGGGGAGAAGGAGGGGGCGCTTCCCAGCCTTCCCCTTCAGTCCAGTCCCTGACATATGGTCTGGCTTGCATAACACATTCAGGCCCCCAAGCAGGAGCTTGCAGCTGCCTGGTTCCTTCCTGGTCCTCTTTTGCTGCTGTGCCACATTGGGCAGAGGCAAATGTTAATTTATCGGGGACTTGTAATTAAACTCTTTCCTCACTGAGCAAGAGGCTTGTTCTTTGATCGTTATTTATTTATTTAATCCACAAATCACTTCCTTTACAGCAGGCTTCCTCAAACTCAGCCCTCCAGATGTTTTTGGCCTATAACTCCCATGATCCCTAGCTAGCAGGACCCAGTGGTCAGGGATGATGGGAGTTGTAGTCTCAAAACAGCTGGAGGTCCGAGCATCTCCAAGCAATTGCACAATAAAGAATAGGGAAAATAAAAGCATTGTGTTTGGTACCACCAATGATACATAATATAATGATGTCAGCATGGAAGCATCAATAGATTAAAAAATACATCTTGATGAGACTTCCATTTCCTTTTATACCTCTCACTTTCAGCTAGAAAACTGAAGGCGCATCAACTCCAGATGCAACAGGGTGGCATCTGGGAACATAATGACAGCAGCCTACGTAAGCAGGGGGAATAATGTCATCCTGATGACCAACATGCATGCATCTGAACATGAGGGTTAACCAGATGGGTTTCATTGAGGAGTGATATTTCAATACAAATAGGAAAATGAGAGCAACTCTAATGTTATTTTTTTAAGGGAAAAAAACACTGGTTTTATTAATTAATTACATTAAGACGCCATGAGTACCTGGTTGAAATGGAGCCTATACATTTGGAAATAAATTAATGAAAAAGGGAACTGTACAGAAGTTGAAGTAGTGTATATTAGATTATCTGTAGAGGCAAAGGGGGGTTGGATTTGTGTTCAAAGATGATAGGCCTAATTTTTTCCCCCCACAATCCAACCCATTTCTACCCAAACGGTTGCTGTAACTGGATCAGGCAACTGCATGAGGCAGAGCTGAAATAATAGTTTTTAATACAGTTTATCCCTAAAGCCCCAATGTTCACATACAAATGCTCAAAAATTGCCTACTAGTCAAACATAATGAAGAGTTTTGATCTTTTAACACTTTCAAAATGGCTGTACACTTTGCAGTGCAGACCCAGCCATTATTCTTGCAGAGATTAATGCATTTTGTTTTTCCCCTATAACACCACAGAGATTGTTTTGATGGATTCTCCCTTTTCCAATTAGGTACGGCAGGGATATAGTCCAACTAGCACGGGGACATAGAAACCATGAACACCTGGACTACTATCTTTATATAATTAAGAGCTGTGTTTCTATTTGCATTTCTTCCCTCTCTTCCCTCATTTGGTCCTTGTCTCTAATGACTTACAATCTGATTCAATGACCACTCTGAGTTGCAGTGCTTGAAATTAGGCTGATTCAGAGACTATGCACCCTGTCGGAAACTGGATTAATGTGTTTAACATGGTTAAGCAGATGCCCATTTCTCTGCAATAAGGAGCAACAGGAACGTTGGTCACTAGCCCTAGGAATGTCAATGCAACTTCAGTATCTCCATCATATTCTCAATGTGACGTATACTCCGTTCCTAACCACCCTACCTGTTACATGAAAATAAGTCAAAAATAAAAAAATTCCTTCCAGTAGCACCTTAAAGACCAACTAAGTTAGTTCTTGGTATGAGCTTTCGTGTGTATGCACACTTCTTCAGATACATGAAAATAAGTGTTAGCAATTTCAGAAACATATACATCCAAATAAATATACCATACTTATGATGCCTATGCAAATCAGCTAAGGAACATGTTTCTGCAAGTTGCTGTTTTTATTGTTCTCAAGTCCATACTCCACAATTCGTAAAGCTGTGTTCTCAAGCCTATACATTTTACAGTTTTGAAATAAAATTAGGGAGGAAAGGGGCTCCACCAGCATTTCATGGGAATTTGCATGAAGTGCACTGATCTTCAAAAAGAGTGTTCGGACCAGCGGATAAGGAGGATTGATAAAATGGGTAAGATACTTAAAAATGGATAAGATACTTTCAGCTGTGCAGCATGGAGAATTATACAGAGCACATTATTTATCTACCTTCGTGTTAGTTTCTAATTCAACACCTGCGGACAAACAGGAGAAAACCAGTCCCTAAAAAGTACAGTAAGAAAAGAATTAAAAGCTTGCAAAATAGTAACAGCAAAAAATAAATGCTATATGGGACAACTGAATGTTGTGCTTACTTACTCAAGTAAACAGAAGAAATATGAGTTATACACATAACTGACTTTGAAAGGAAGAGTAACAATTCCATAACATGATGCACTGTCCCGAAACAGCAGCTCATTGACCTGAACCTATGGATACCTGCATTATTGTCCCTCCTTCCACTCAAACTGGTGGCTCCACCAGCACTGCCCCACCAGTACTGGCCTATCTGCACCAGTCTGTGGCCTGCTTGGGTCTGGCAAAAGCAAATCTACCATCAGCACAAACTTGAGTCCTGGATTTTTAACAGGAAGAGTTTGTGAAATGTCAAGTGGGACAGAATTAGATGGCTCTAAATAGGGAATGGTAGGGTGCCATTTACCTGCAACAGTGCAACTTACTGTTTGCCAATCAAGCTAAAGCAGTCCCCCAAGGACAGAGCTGTTTGGAGGCCAGGCTAAGAATCTGAATCTTATTAAATAAAGGGTCTGCAGTAAATGTTTCACTGACTTGCTGTTAGCCAAGTGACAGAATAATCATATGAATATTGCAAGCACCATGGTGCTACAGAAAGCGATGGTTATCAT
This sequence comes from Podarcis vaucheri, assembly GCF_965113315.1. Classification (NCBI taxonomy): domain Eukaryota; kingdom Metazoa; phylum Chordata; class Lepidosauria; order Squamata; family Lacertidae; genus Podarcis; species Podarcis vaucheri. The sequence goes on from NC_138759.1 coordinate 36,326,427, forward strand.
TCCCCAATCCATTCCTTGATAATTTTAATGCTTATCATATATTTTTGTATACAAACTTGTACGGAAACAGATTGGACTCTTTTGGAGTATGGCTCTTCCCTACATGCTACTGCAGGGATTTAGCCTTCAGAATGTACAAAACAGGAATAACAATACAGACAAGTTTCAATTTTTTTAAAAAAGAGGTTTGGTGTAGGAAAGAATATACCTTTGTCCAAATTGATCTCTAGCCAGGATAACAGCATCTGTGAATGTTGTGCATATTTGTTTCAGATAGAAAGAAGAGTAATGCTGCTGCTTTCTTTCAGTATATACTACTCCGCTTGCAAATCAAGCTGGTTTTCATTTTATTTCTTGTTAATAAGGGCAAGTGGGCCAAACTGAAAAGAGGAAAGGGAGAATGCTAAGGAGCATGATGGGAGATGAACACGGCTTAATGCAGATCCTAGGCTTCCTCAGTTGTGAACCCATTCTTCCCTGAAGCTGATGGTGATCATCATTTAAAAATACTTATTTCATAAGTAACTTGTCAGGAGTGAGAAATTCAAGCATTGATGTTTTAGGTATAAGTTGCTTAACATCCTTCCTTAATGGTTAACTGGTGTCTGTTTTTAACTTTTTATACAGTTTTATTGTATTATTATTATTATTATTATTATTATTATTATTATTATTATTATTAACAACCCCACCCATCTGACTGGGTTTCCCCAGCCACTCTGGGCAGCTCCCGACAGAATATTAAACAGAACAAAACTTCAAACATTAAAAACTTCCCTAAACAGGGCTGCCTTCAGATGTCTTCTAAAAGTCAGGTAGTTGTTTATTTCCTTGACATCTGGTGGGAGGGCGTTCCACAGGGCGGGCGCCACCACCGAGAAGGCACTCTGCCTGGTTTTATATTTTATTGCTGCAAACTACTGCACTGTTGTGACTGAATGCCACGCCGTCCTTTTCTTTGTCTGTTAAAACTCTTGATCCTATGTGGTGACTGGCTACATTTTCTCAACTGAATTTTGGAGTCTGAGGCTGTGGGTGTTCATTACTGCCCTCATGACCCATGAGGTGATCTGATGAGGAGTGTGCTATGGGCTCTTGCTAGAAGTGTGCTCATGCACTGTTTAGTGCACTGGACGGAGCTGCAAACTATGATCCAAGACATTATCATGCTGTTTCTGCTCTCACAGTTCCCTCATGGGTAGCAGTGTGACAAGTGGGTGATGTTGGACTGGCCAGACATGCGGTGAAAGTGTCCATTAGTGTTGCTGCATTATCTCTTGTTCCTACTCGTATTGTTTTGCTTTCCACTTTACAGCTGAGTGCGCATAGGATTTTGACTGTATTACCTTCGTGTAGCAACTGCCAACGGAGTGGTGCCATAGGACTGGCCTCTTAATTGAAAAAAATAATCTAAAATTATCAACTCTCTAAAATTTGATACCAAACCAACTACTGTAGATCTCCTGCAAGCTAATATCTTATGCAGAAAATCCATATAAATTGCATCTTTAATAATTCCTCATTTAGTACCAATCACATTTTGCTAATTATTTCAAAATACTGTAATCCTACATTATTTATATGTTAATTTTTTTATCCTAGAAGAACAAGGCAGAATATCCTGGAGGTGCGTACAATAAACATTAATACTGAATATACAACTAGGTGAAGCTACTATAATTATGCAGCAAAAGACTCATTTAGGATTTGGATGACACTAAGCATACAACATACGTACTGTGCTTTGTCTTAGTAAATACTTGGCCCAGAAAAAATTAAGGTGGCAAAAACAAAGCTTGGAAATTATGAACCATATTTGCAACCACAATCAAACCTGAATAATTTCAACTGTAAAGATCATTCAGATAAATGTAACTGATGGCCTCATCCTCACAAGGTGCATGTCAAAGTAAACAGACAGTCCACTTTAGAAAGTGTCTAGTGAATTGATTTAACAAGTTTAATGCGAGCATCAGTGTGGGGCTATTACTGATCGTAAGCTTTACTGATGTTATTTGTTCGCTTGGAAAAATACCGCTCTTTGGAATGAGCACATTAAGGCTAAAATTGCAGAGAAAACCCTATTACAACTTTATTGCTGGCAAATTGGAACCAAACCTTGTCTGTATATCAATTACTTAGAGTTACCACAGAGATAAATCCTTTTTTCTTTTTGTATAGACTCAATCTTGAAGACAGTGATGAGAAGCTCCTTATTATACCCCACCAACATCACTAGGTTTTCTTAGCAATTTCAAGAAATTGTCAATTAAGTTCTTTTTATTAGGTTCCAAAAGCTGTTAAGTCAAACACATATCTATCATAAGGCTTGTAACAGCATGTTATTTAGGCAAATTTCAATGTTTCACTTTTTCATTATCCACCTTCCCAGTCCCTAATCAAAAGTTACTATAAAGTGAGTTTCCAGCCCTGAAGTCTCATTGGTTTATAAAAAATAATAATCAAATGAACATTCATTAGTTCCAATTAATCTTACCTTTAATTGAGAAAGTAAATAAAAGAAGAAGAAGTGCTTTTGACTTACAGAAGATTTGTTTGAAAGTTTTAAAATGACCTTGGGTAAGATATGTGCCTTGATATAAGATATCAATTCCTCTGTACAACAAATACAAGAAAATATACGGTTTTGTTTTGTTTTGCCAAAGAGAAGTACAAATAGTTTCATTGTTCCTTTGCTATTATTTCAATAAAGCAAGGAACTGTGATATCAAGAGGGACAGTATACTTTATAGCCCAAAGGAACTGCAAAATTGTGAGAGGAGCGCTACGCCTTGCTCTCTAAAGCAAGAGAAACTCGGCACATTGTAGAACAAGTAATGCTAGTTTCCAGGAAGAGCAAAAGTGTTTCCACATGCAGGAGAAACACAATAAAAAGTCATACAGGTCAGATTCCACAGCAAGTAAATAGACTTGCTTAGCCTCCTAGCCAGACATAGTATGTCTGAGGGGGTGGAAAGGGAAGGAGAGACAGCCTGTAATTTTGAAAAATAAGTATGGGTAGCCACTATCCAGCAGTTAATAACTTCTGCGTTTTCACAATATTTGTGTTTTGCAGTTTCTAAAGAAAAATTAGAATCCTTCTTGCTGAAGTCATTTCTTTGCTCTATTTTTTGTATAATATCAGTCCAGAAACAGTTTACTTTGGATCTGTGATTAAGGCTGAGTCCTATACTGTACCCACTGGTCTCTAGTAACTGCCACCAAAATCAATGAGACTTACTTCTGAGTAGATATTTATATGATTGCATTGTCATTTACTTTACTTTTACAAGTCTAAGGATGCTAAGTATAGGAATAGCTGAAGCTGCCTTATACCGAGTCAAGACGATCTACCTTGTCCAGTATGATCTTCTCTGAGTGACAGCAATAGATGTCATTTCCTGATCCTGCCATCTGGGTTCCTTTTAAACAATTCTTAGGGATGAAGGCTGGGACCTTTCCGCATTAAATGGATGGGCTTTACCACTGATCAACAGCTTCTCTCATATGTTTCTTAGTGGCTACTGTACTTTCAGCTTGCATCAAGACTGGGCTATTTCCAAGCAGAGGGTTTTTTGTCATTTAATGGAACAACTCTTTCCAAATTTTAATAAATTGCCATTTTATGATTTCTAATCCTTGCTAAATGTGTGGGCTTCCAAGCTTCCACCAGCATTCCAACTACTTGGTCACAGACTACCAACATCTGAAGAGAAAGAAGGTCAAACCTGTCATTACGATGGTGAAAACTAATCATGGTGACAAAAATAAGTTTTATTTATTACCCTTAATACAAGAAACCTTTGCTGTGGAATATGATTGTACTGTCACTGCACACCAGAGATTTTTAATCCCCAATCATTTCAACTTATTTTACAGTTCATTACCTTTTCAGTTAGATATTGCAGCAAAGATTCTCCTGAGCTTACACAAGAGCTTTTAAAAGCTGCTATTTTTGTATTCATTTTTTCTGAAATAAAACAGGCAGCTAATTTGTACAGAGGTACAATATACATATAAAAAACTGGAACTAAAGACTCTGAATAAATAATCTACCTAAATTATTGTTAGGGAGGGGATTTTTGTAGTTACAACATTTTAATTATGATCAGACACACCCTTACTCACGTGTTCTGGCACTAGGAAAAGCAAAGATGGTACACCACATACATTCCAAACAAAAGAGAGCTTTCTAAAAAAAAAAAACAAATATAAATTTTCATGGCTGGCTGGCACAGATTACCTGTTATGATTCTCAGAAGTTCTAATAAGTGTCACTGGTGAAAAGGTAAGCAGTTATACCATAGTGAATTCTGCCCTTTAAAATACATCATATATGGGCATATTTCAATCACCAGTGCTCCCAGGTCTCCTTTGTATTGACAGATCACAGAGTTCATAAGCAAAATAAAAATGATACTCAGCACTAACTGCACTACAGGAAGTGACAATATAATTGCACACGCTGTTCTAGGCATCTTGTTTTAAGACGACAGAAAGATGTTATAGGATATGGCCATGGGGTAGGAATGGAAGAAGTTCATATAACCTAATAAGAGGTCAAAGTTGTACTGAGGATTTGCACACAAATGACTTTGGTGCAAATATAGGACTTCAAGCAGGCACAAAACGTCATGTCCAACAAAACTCAAATGTGACCTTTTCAGTTTGTTCATGGTTATTTCTTTAGCATGCTCAATCTATGCCTGAAGACCAAGTGATCCACACCCCCATACCCGTGTCCTGTCTTCTAAGTCCTTTTCCATTTTTTCTTCTCCCATAAGATGACAGTATACCCGTCTCCTACTTCATACTTCTCATACTTTCTACAGCCCTTTCCCACACCTATACACCAGCTAAAAACTGCTGATGGTCACAGAGAGGATGCAAAGTGTTCCAAAGTGAGACCAGGGCTTTGACAATGATCACTAGCTTACTCCCCTGGAAAAAAAAACCCAAGAGCATTCAGGAATACATCAGTTTCCATCAGTCTCCAAGAGTTGGCCATTTGAGTGGGCCTACCACTAAGGGTGTGCATTGCACTCCCCCTTTCCACAGTCCATCTCTTATATCACATAGGGCAAAGACTACATCAAGGGTGTGCCCTGCCTGATGTCTTGAACTGATGAACATTTGAGAGAGACCCATGGTGGTCATGGAGGCCATGAAGTCTCTACTTGGTTGAGCGGTAACCTCTGCGTAGATACTGAAGTCATCCAGGACAACTGCAACAGTACCCAAGAGACCACATCAGCCAGCCCAATCAATGACACTGTTGCGCAACAGGGTGTTAGATAGATCAGCAGCACCTGCAATTTGTCTTTCTGGATCAACACCAGGTACAGACCCTCTACGCTTGTCCGAAGATGAAGAGGTTTTCTGGTCAATAAGATACTCCTTTTTATGGGCAATAGCAACACCTCCCCTTTAACTCCCCCATCTAGCCTGATGCTGTATCATGATTCCAGGTGGGTAAGGTCAAGTCCACGTAGCTTACTCACTCAAGTCTCGGTAATGCAGGCCAAATCAGCCATAGAATTCTCATGAGAAGAGGATCTAATTATCTAACCCCACTTGGAATACATGATTTCACAGACAGGAACCATATTGCAAGAGAGGAAGTCTCTGATCTATATTCCTGTATTTCCTTGAAGGATAGAAACAGCCAAGACTGAAATAACTGCTAGCAGGGGGTGACAGATTGTTCATCCATGAGATAGACACATGAAAATGTATTGATATTCCATTTCATAGGTTCTAAAGTTGAGCTCTGCTTCAAGCTAAGCCTTAACGGAAGCAAGTAAACCAGATAAAAATAAGCATATACTTGCGTGCAATGTTTAGTGCAGATATTTATAGTTACTTCAGCCTAGAAATAACATGAATATGACAACCTATTTGTATGCACACTTTGCTCAAAACACCTCTTTACAATTAATGAAAATGCATCATCTCACAAGATCCAAAACCCTTATTTAAATGGACTCTGTAGAAAATTTGCTGGTCCAATTTAGACTTGCTGGTCCAGTTTAAGAAGCAGGAGGATAAAGTGAACGACCTTGCCACAGAATGAGGTTTTTCTCCTAAAGATACTAGGATCAGAAGTGATTGAGAGGAAACAAGCAAGCTTATTATGATTATATCTTAATCAAAGTATCACTGTCAATTTAGATGAGACAAAGGGCTGTAATCCAGAAGATCCCGTCTTGTTGTGGCAAAGCTCCTGGCAGAGCCTCCATGGTGCTGAAAAGGGTCAGACTGACTTGTAACACAAATTCAGAAGCGGAGAGCTGGTGTTCAGGTCAATTAGCCAAGCCCAAAAAGGCTGGACCCCACTGGGCAGGTCCTGAGACAACATACCTACTGCTGTTCACAATATGCAATGGATCTCCAAGAGGAGGTTGACATAATGGAGGACAGGACTAACAATAGCTGCTAGTGAGGATGGCTATGCAAGACCTCCAGTCCTTGGGAAACAATAGCAGGAGAGCTTTAGTGTCCTGATCTCTTGCTTTGGGCTTCCTGGAGGCAGCTGTGGAGATGCTGATACAGCAAGCATCTTCTGAGAGCCAGTGTGGTAGTTAAGAGTGGTAGTCTCCTAATCTGGGGAACCGGGTCCGCGTCTCCGCTCCTCCACATGCAGCTGCTGGGTGACCTTGGGCCAGTCACACTTCTTTGAAGTCTCTCAGCCCCACTCACCTCACAGAGTGTTTGTTGTGGGGGAGGAAGGGAAAGGAGAATGTTAGCCGCTTTGAGACTCCTGAAGGGGAGTGAAAGGCGGGATATCAAATCCAAACTCTTCTTCTTCTTCTTCTTGTTCCTCTGGCATAAAGGATGGGCATACTCTAAGTGGCTCTCTACTGCCCTGAAGCAAAGGCCCGCTGATCCCCCTTCCCAAAAAGAAAGCCCCTACTTTCTAATCACTGTTCAGGAGTTATCATTTCAGCAGACTGGGCAGAAAGACAAGCCACTTGGTCACAGTCCTTCCCTCTGTGGTGAGATGTATCGTATTCTATTTAAATTATAGTGATTCTTTATAAATTATTCGGCATATACAGATATTATGCAAATCTGCATCATCCCTTTTTTTTTTTTGTAAGTGGCAATCCTGTGCATGGCAGAACCGCTATGAACACACATGGCACAACCGCCTATGCACACTCACTGCTCACTCTGCACTTTTGAGGTAGTTGTTCCCAGAGCCAAACCACAAACCACTTTTTAACTTCTTTTAGTTGTTGTTGCTGCTGCTGTGAAAACGAAGGAGGAAAATAAGTGCTTGTCAGAGTGCTGGCTCTCAGGAAGAAGCTTCACATTTATGTGATCTAAACGGAGTATAAATAAGATATAGCATCATCTGCTATCCACCCTCTGTTTTCAAACACAAAGTCCACAGCGCAACACAGGATTAAGCACTTTTAAACATATTAAAATTAAAAGGCTTAAATAAACTTAAGTCTCCTCTGCGTTGTACTCAGTGATGCTTTGCTTGATAGCATGACCTGTAAAGTCAGAATCAGTCCAATTGAGTTCAATGGGGCTTACACCCAGGTAACTGGGTACAGGATTGCATCCATAATTAAGCAATGGATCTAAAGGAGAATCCTGCATAATCACCTAAAGGAATTATAGCACAATATTTATATCTTGCTACATTTCGGGGGGAAATCCTTTCTTATCAATAAGAAAATGTTAATAAACAATCCTAAGAATCATATACCTGGCTTTATTGTCTTATTTCAGATTGGCAGATACATAAAGTTGTCTTCAACTAAATCATTGTACATGCAGAATGACAGCCCCCAAATCCATTCCAAAACATGGGGGAGGGGGGCACACACATGAGGGTGAGGTCAGGGAGGGGAAGTTTCACTCTGCTTCTGAAAGTTGTTCCATGTGCACCTGATTTAGTTGTGTACATCCCACATTTCAGCCTCCTTGGCAGAATACTGAGCAGTTGGCCCTGTCCAAGTAAATAGGCTAATTGCCCTGAGAATCCTATATAAACGAATAATTCCATGGCTGCTCAAGGTTGCTATAATCAATTCATAAAAATACCAGTCCTGGGAATCGCCTTACTGACTGCCATATCTACATCCATGAAAAGCTGGCCCACTTCTTCTAATAACTTCAAGATAAAAGCAGGGTTTGTCAACTACATGCACACACAAAATTCCTGCAGGCAATTCAAGATGTGGAAATTTTAACGTTCAACACAGGATAGGATCTCTGGAAATTTTCTCTACCTTAGCTTAAAATAAGAACAAGGCTGATCTTACCATTCTTGTACCTCTATCAACCTGTAAGAATAGGAATGCTCTGTTTCCGTGGTTGCCAGTTCTTTTTATCCAATATACCACTTAAACACTGTTGAGGGTTTTGGTGGACCACTTAATTTTTTTCTGCCTGTTGAAGCAATTGCAGTGTGATCTGCTTGCAGCTACATGATTTTTAACTGTATTTTTATTGCTTCTTTTATGTTTTATGTTGTATTTTAATGTAACACAATTTTATTGTATTACAATTTGAGATCAAATTGTAAGTGTTCTTCACAGACATACTGTGGGCCACCGCAATTAAGCTCACACTGGTGGTCTACAGTGCACAGTCTGAGAACCTCTGCAGTATTCCATATTTTTATCTTCCTGAACAGTAGGGATTTTAGCTATTGGAAATGCTATTGTTCATGTACTGGATTGCTCTCTTTAGCAGGCTTCTCCATACAAATGAAGCAATGTCCAACTTTCTTTGTTGTAGATCGCCACATAGATATTAAACTAGCATAGATTCCTTGACTAAGCTCAGTCTCAAATTAAATCCTGCTTATAACAGGGAGTAGGGGATACTAATTTAGTATTTATTTTTGCTTCCTTCCTTTCTTTCCTCCTGCTAACAAGAAGCTGAGCCTCTTGCATCACATCTGATGGAAGGACATGAAAAACGACAATTAATAGCTTATACTTGAAGTACATCAGTAGGTTCTAGAGAGTTTGTTTTAAATCTAATCTAATTTTAAGAAAAATGGAACATGACAGTTTTTTAAAAAAATAGCTTTGTGGTATGCTGGTAGATGCATATGCAAGTAGATAAATAGGTACCGGCCAATAGATGTGAGATGGGCGCACAAACCCCAGAGTCTGTCAAGACTGGCCCGTTCGGGCAGGGTACCTTTACCTTTACCTTTATGCTGGTATGTTTCCCTGGACTGGTTGATAACTGTTAAAATGAGCAAAGGACTTTAACAAAATGAAAATTATTTTTATTTTGCATCAATATGAACGTCTAGAATCTTGTTTAAGAAAACTATTCACCATGCAAAGTTTTTTAAATGCACAGTATCAAAGAATAATTTTTGACATTTGATTCATACATGCTTATAAAGCTCCAAGACAACATGGTTTAATTATAAAACATATTTCTACTGCCTTAGTCATGCCAATTAAATTTGATTGGATACTTTCCTTATTCAACAAGCCCCTTTCATGTCATTTTAATTTACTGTCAAAGCAGCCTGAATATTGGAAACTAAATTATTTACTACAGTCCATAAGCCAATAATGTTCCATTTGTCTCGTACAGAGAGAGACTAGACTAACAAGATTATTAAGGACATTACTTGTAATAGTGAATGTCCTTCACTTTATTTGAGCTTCATGCTGTGCTTTCAGAGATCATACTTCAAAAGAGCTCCATTTCATTCCGTCACAGAACCTCTGATACAAATTATTCTTTGCTAGCTTTGTATTGCACTGATCACAGAGAAAGCAAACTTGATATTGTTGGGCAAAAGCAGTGTCTCATTCTCTTCTAAGATAACTAGACTAGTTTATTTGTGCTAAACTCCTTTGATGCACACTCTTATGCCAAATAATGTAGAAAAGGGAAACTCTGCTGAATTTATTAAACAACAGCAACTCACATTTTTAATTCACAAGGGTTTTGCCTTTGATTGTGAGAGTTTTAAACTCAGTCCTGAAGCCGAAGTACCAAGGATTCAGTCAGTCCTATGATTTCTTAAAGCCACCAAAAATAAAATAAAATTAGAATCACTTAAAGTGGGGGTAGCTAACCTCTGGTCCTGTGGCCTAATCAGCTTACATTTTCTTTTAATGCTCCACCCCAAGACCCTACTGATTTTGGCAGTGATGGCAAAAATAAAAATAAATGATAGACAGTGGTGGGCTGCCCAGCCAAGTAACCAGACGAGGATACAAATCACTCTCTTCTGATCAATCTTTTGATGAGCTGGAGGGAAGATGATAGCACCTATCTTTAGATAATCTATATAGATCAGGCATAGGCAAACTTGGCCCTCCCGATGTTTTGGGGCTGCAATTCCCATCATCCCTGAACATTGGTCCTGTTAGCTAGGGATCATGGGAGTTGTAGTCCCAAAGCATCTGGAGAACCTCTAGTGACGGAGGCACACAAAGAAGGGCCTTCAATTATGATCATAGGGTCTGGGTCAGTTCATATGGGCAGAGGCAGTCCTTGGGGTATTGTACTCCTGAGATGTTTAAAGCTCTATAGGGGAAAACTAGCTTTGAATTGGGTCCAGAAACTAACTGGCACCTAGTGCAGTTGGCCACACAGATACTGCAGTGTGAAGACACACACAGGTAAAGTACTGATTAGGAGAAATGTACCTGCAACTAATGTTATAAAATGACAGTCTGTGTGGTCTGTACATGAACAAAGCTACTTGTAGGATTACACAGAAACTACAAAACGAAGACAAAGGAGCTGGAAAGGCATAGGGTTCACACCAGGAGCCAAAAACAATACATGACAGCACACTCTAGATCAGGCATAAGCAAACTCCAGTCCTCCAGATGTTTGGGACTACAATTCCCACCATCCCTGACCACTCTTCCTGTTAGCTAGGGATGATGGGGATTGTAGTCCCAAACATCTGGAGGGCCAGAGTTTGCCCATGCCTGCTCTAGATCTTCAGCAGAGGTCAACAAGAGACTTTGTTGAGTAAGCCATGACAAATGTTAAATCAGAGGATTCTGGTGGTTGAAGATAGCTAGAATGGAGGGCAATAGTCTACAGTTACAGTGAGGCTCAAAATGCAACCCTTGGTTTTCCTCATGCAAGGAATAAGATGCAGCTGCAGCACTACAAACCTCTATTTGCATGCCTGTGGAAAAAGCAAATGATATGGCATAGCCCAAATATTCCAGAAAATACATGCACCATGCATTTCAATCAATGTGCTACCACAGATCCACACAGAATTACATTACACCACTGTCACAAGAATATGGTCTTCTAGATGTGGATTTCTGGACTATATACACCCCCTTTCCCTTGGATTCTCCCTGCTTTCCCAGTATATTCAACAGAAGTGGAACTTATGCAACAATGAACGCAGTTGTCTGCCCTGAACTTCCTTACAATATTTAGATGAGTTGTTCACCTTTTTAAACCCTTTTAAAACAACAGCATGAATTTTTATTTCCCTCTGTTTTTGTTTGTTTGTTTGTTAAAAGGGAAATATATTTTATAATTTGTTCAATTAAACTGAAGCAATTAGAAATGCTCCAGGAATGGAAGTAGGTGTGCATCGTATGTTGTAAGTTGGAGTCAAGTTGGTTTCTGCTGAAAACTGGCAGAACCTGCTTCTCTGAGTTTGATCCCAGCTACGAGAATAGTACATTAATGAAATTCAATGAGAGAACTACATAGAGGCTCAACTTCTCAGATCGCTCAATTCCATACATCTTGATCGACAAAGAATAACACTGAGAGCTGAGATGCCCACCCTTACCTTCGAGTAGTTCCCACTGAATTTAGTAGGACTTACTTCACAATAAACTTGCCTAGGAAGCCCAAGATAAATCACGTAAAATATATGGAACCTTGTAGAAAAATCATTTTCTAAGTGTTACTTGTTTCTAACAACAGACAATTGCTGTATACATCTCAACTTCCCTGTTCATGGTAATAGTTCGTGGCATGATCCCCTGAGCTGATAAATATTTTAATACTAGTTTCATTTTATGACGTGTGGAATGAATTTATAAGAAAGGATTTCTGTCTTTATGAGGATGTTATAAATGCATACACATGATTTAAGTTATATGTGCGTATACAGACATGCAAGTCATCTTTTACGTGAAAAGGAACACAGATATAGTATTTTCATGGATGGACTTCCAATGACTTATTCTAAAATACATTGAGCTGTAATTCTTTTCCTAGGTTAAATAAAACACCATATCATTCAGAATCAGCACCAGTGTATAAAAGGGGGGAGGGAATTCATCTTTGTGGAAACAAAGAATTGTCAATCTGAACATATGAACTGCCTATTATCAAATCAGACCATTGGGCCATTTAATCTAGTATTGTCTTGTCTAGTTTAGTTGCAATTCCCAAGGGATAAGTAAGAGTTCTTTCACAGCACTGCCAGAATGTTTTGAGATACCAAGAATTTTATCTCAAACTGTACTGAAAGGATGTGATCTACACCACTGGCCTATGGACCTTCTTCACTGCTGAGTTATGGAACCTGAGCACATGAAAGGAAGGAGTACTTGAAAATTATTTCAGAAAAGAAATGACAGGTGTGTGTTTCAGATTGTGTGTAACAGAATCCTGTCTGGACTACAACTGCACACCAATTTACACCAAAATCATTTTATGTGCTGGACTAATACAATTGTGGTGAAAATACTCTATTATTACAACAACAACAACAACAAAAGAGGTTCAGATTGGAATGTCATCACTTTTCCTATCTAAAGCACATGTATGTTTAGAAAAATGAGGAAATAATAAATTCTTTCTTACATTTCAGTAAAAGAATAATGTGTGTATAAAATAATGTTTTTCCTGATTGAGGTTTATACATGATGCTCCATTTTAACTGAAAAAAGTGAAATAACTAGCATGTTGCCTTCTCTGAAGCCGAAAGCAATTTCCTTTTCTAATTTTAGTTATGCAAAGCCTATGGGCATCATCAGCATTTAGTAATTAGTTTTATAATTACTGCTGTTTTGCTCACTGTCATTCAATTTTTCTTACAACATGGTCTGGGATTGAAACATCCCACATCCACAGCTGTGTAAATTGCCATCCATTTATAAGACAAAAAAAGTAACATTCCACATTTATCATTATTCAGGCAAAAATTTGTTACTTCCACTTAGGTGATGCTTGGAGTACATAAGCTGCTTTCTAAAATAGTAAAGCGAACATTTAAAATGCAGTAAAATGTATATGGTTTCAAGGGGCTTTATGATACAGGTACTAAATAGTACAAAAAACCCATTCCCTTAAATAATATAGTATATTTGGGGTACAAATACATATGTTGATGCCACCCCACTCTGAACTGCTACTCTGAAGACTTGTAGCATACCGGTTCACAGCTATTATAATCCATGGGTAATTTGCTAATGATTTTAATACTTTTGGTGAACTGTTATTATTATGTATATACCACCATCATTACTGAGTAACATAAACAAAATCCCCTGAGGAACTTACAGTCTAATTTTGACAGTGGGAACCAGTAAACCAAACACATTTTATCTGACCACTTTAATCTCCCCTGGTATCCGCCAAGGTCATAATGCCCAGGTTCAGCTACAAGACTAAGATCCAGGTTTGGTCCTCTGTATGCAATCATGCATCAAAGCAAATTCTACCCTACTAGCCAGGTTATTTTTTAAATTGTTATCTGACCATTAAAAAAAAAAGTATTAAATTTATATATTGCCCTTCATCCCAGGACTGCAGGGTGGTTTACTGTACAAAATTCAGGCGAAGGACAGTATATGAGTATTGGTTTAAGTAAAATAACATAAATATTATAACTTGGATGTTAAGAAACGCTCATGGAAGGGAAATGCCAGAAGCAGATTCCCCGCAAATTTCTGAATAGTATGGGACATGGCACAAGCGGCTGAGGGGGAAATTGCCCAAAATTGGGTGGCGGCACCTGCTAGGAAACCATTTAGAAATAACTGACAATTGAAATTAGAAGTGAAAGATGGGGGGGGGGAGAGAGCATTATGAAGTGTATTGTGGAACTCTTTTCAGATTTATGTTAAAATAGCAGCTTTGCTGCCTAGTTAGAGAAGTCTGCTTGTTTCCACCAAGCTCTATTTAGCTATTTGTAAGGAAATAGACATTAGAAAAACATTGCAAGTCTCTAATGCATTTTCTGATCTGAAAGAAATTTGGGGTGTAATGCTATGGTTTCTGGGAAAGGTTCCCATGGGCCCACAGGATTATGCAGAGCTCCCATTCTCCAAGCAGAGAGGTCTGTCCTCAGAGAAGGAGGTCTGATCATGAAGCAGAAGTAGAAAGGTCTGGTGTTGGTGAAAAAGAAATCTGTCATAATGGCAAGTGAACACTTATTTAAGTGATAACGTTCAAGGTATACTGGTAAATCCAATGTCAATGAAAGAGAGAGTCCAACATCTGCTGAGGTAGTAGGATTCATGATTGATTGATTGATTGATTGATTCAAACACAACTTCAGCATGCCTTGGCTATTTTTTTAATTATTAAAAGATGGACTACTGTATAAGTCTTTATAACAAACAGCATACATCTATTGTGACTCCCATAAACCAGTGCATAATATGTTCTAGTAGAGGCTTTGGGGAATCTACCCTCTGCAAATACAACCCCCGCCAATTCTGGTTGCTCTCATAGTACTGGAAGTACACAACACAATTACCAATGAAGAAAAGGAATCACAGAGAAAAGAAGACGTTGTTTTATAACACTGTCAAAGAAGCCAAGGAAAATAGACTGTTACCAGAACTATAATATAGTTGCACAATGTAAGGATAAACATTTCTTCATGAGAACTACATTGTCTGTTAAAGGGTTAAAAAGAGAGTAGACTAGCATTGTCAATCATGATATTCATAAGAATAATTAACTCAGTATGTTTATTTGTCTACTTTTGCTACTTGATTAAATGAATGACTGATGACAGGTTCCTTGTTTTCCTCCTTTTTGTCAGTATAAACGATCAGTATTAAACTAAATGGCAGTATTCAAAATAATTATAATGAAATTAAAATACAGTGTGATTTATTTATTTTACTTGAAAAATACTTATATACTACCATTTCATTAGAAAAAATCAGTGGCATACAACAAATACTCATCAATAGGAGTATAGCATCTAGATCAAGGGAAGTAATAGTGCCACTGTATTCTGCTCTGGTCAGACCTCACCTGAGTACTGTGTCCAGTTCTGGGCACCACAATTCAAGAAGGACACTGACAAACTGGAACGTGTCCAGAGGAGGGCAACCAAAATGGTCAAAGGCCTGGAAACGATGCCTTATGAGGAACGGCTAAGGGAGCTGGGCATGTTTAGCCTGGAGAAGAGGAGGTTAAGGGGTGATATGATAGCCATGTTCAAATATATAAAAGGATGTCATATAGAGGAGGGAGAAAGGTTGTTTTCTGCTGCTCCAGAGAAGTGGACACGGAGCAATGGATCCAAACTACACGAAAGAAGATTCCACCTAAACATTCGGAAGAACTTCCTGACAGTAAGAGCTGTTCGACAGTGGAATTTGCTGCCAAGGCGTGTGGTGGAGTCTCCTACTTTGGAGGTCTTTAAGCAGAGGCTTGGCAACCATATGTCAGGAGTGCTCTTATGGTGTTTCCTGCTTGGCAGGGGGTTGGACTCGATGGCCCTTGTGGTCTCTTCCAACTCTATGATTCTATGATTCTATGAAATACACACAAACATTCACTTATCTGCCTACCTGCACGTATACAATAAAAACCACATAAAATCAGTTGCCTTTGGAGGCCTGCAACTTATTTAAATTATTTTTTTCAAAAAGACAAATATTATATGAGGAAGCAAGCCCACTCTCTCTGCTTATTATTACATCCTTACAGTGGGATCACAGAGATGACTTGTGGAGAGAGAAGAAGGAGAAGCATGGAACAAAGAGAGAGAAGCAGAAGCAGTAAGAGATTCAGAGAGACCTGCAGGGATGTCCACTGCGGTAGGGCTGGAAAAGGAACTTATTTCATTGGCTTTCTGCGGTAAAGGTAAAGGGACCCTTTGACCATTAGGTGCAGTCGTGACCAACTCTGGGGTTGTGGCGCTCATCTCACTTTATTGGCCAAGGGAGCCGGCGTACAGCTTCCGGGTCATGTGGTCAGCATGACTAAGCCGCTTCTGGCAAATCAGAGCAGCACACGGAAATGCCATTTACCTTCCCGCCGGAGCAGTACCTATTTATCTACTTGCACTTTGACGTGCTTTCGAACTGCTAGGTTGGCAGGAGCAGGGACCGAGCAACAGGAGCTCACCCTGTCGCGGGGATTCAAACCGCCGACCTTCTGATCAGCAAGTCCTAGGCTCCGTGGTTTAACCCACAGCACCACCCGCGATTTTTGCAGTAGGCCAACCCTATTTGACATTCTCAAACTAGATTGCAGTTTGGAACACAACTATTTTGCAGGGCAGCTGCAATCCCAAAACAAGTACACAAAAATATGCATTCAATGTTAAAAATGTGTACAAAGCACATATTTTTGGGGGGTGTGCATTCAAAAGCACTGAAAAATGCATATTTTGCAGATAGAGTGCCTGCAATGTTTGTGTAAAATTGACAAAGCCTGCCCAAAACTAGATGAAGTCTTTGATTGTGTGCTAGCAAAACGGACGTGACTTAGGCTAGTTCATTCATCCCTTCACTTTGGGGCAGAAGGAAGCGGACCCCCAACAACATAATAAGGAAGGAGTTACAATTTTAATTCTATTTTCTCTGTTAATGAGAACAAAAAATACCATCCATAGGTGATACAGTGATGAGGGCCTTTTGAGTTAGGAGTAGCCCTCAGAGGGTTTGAGTTGTGCACTCCTAATACAGTGTTTTACAGCAATCCAGCTTTCAGTCTCTAATGTGTCATATGAAAGTTACTGAGCTGAGCTGGCCGTACAGAAATCTTTCAATGAACAGGATGCTTCTACAGCAAAGAGGAACAGGAAAGGGGCTGGGATGGCAAGCTTCCCATCTCCCATCCATTATCATGGCAGGAGCAATTCAAATTTGGGTCCGAGTACATTTCAGAAATTTCCTTCCTGTTCATTTAGCTAAGTGAAGACATTATGAATTTGCTTTGGATATTCACCAAATGGGCTAAGGACTCTTAGCTCTCTTTGGCCTGATCTGATTGTTCAGTGTTCCACAAAAAAAAACCTCCTTTTTTCAACTGAGGTCACAATGTTCTAAAGGAAGCTCTCAGCAGTAGTAGCAGCCACAGTAGAATGATACTCAAAATATTGAAATGTTGCTTTATAATTCAATGAGGCAACTACATGTTGAGCATTGTTTACTTGTAGGACCCCTTAAGATGACACATTTATTTAGTATTCATCCTGATTTACTTGCACAAAGCTTACAAATAAGTTCGATTGCACCCCATCTTTACAGAGCCTTTTTTTTAATGTGCAGGGCAATTATACGACTATGCGAATTTGTGTTCCATTCATCCTGATTTGTTTGTGGTGTGCATTTCCTTGTCACTTTCCAAACCACAAAATGTCTGATACAAGTAGATTTGCTGTACTAGGGTAATAGAGCCCTTTGATCCTCTTTAATGGTGCAAATGTACATTTCCTGATACACACTTGAATTTTTCATGTAGTTGGGCGTACCCCATGTCCCCTGTCAAAGGGGAGCTAAAAAGCATGCAGAGAATCATAGAATCATAGAGTTGGAATAGACCACAAGGGCCATCGAGTCCAACCCCCTGCCAAGCAGGAAACGCCATCAGAGCACTCCAGAGAAGGTAATGGAAATTATGACGAACACTAGAGTACTTCCCCGCCCCTCAAAAGAGCCTTTCAGTAAGGTCCATGGCACCAAAAAATGCTTCTCTTCAGTGAATTCTACAATTACAGAAGCACATTTTCATCCACTGTGGAACAGTTGTCCCCAAATAGTGATGGAATACCCTGGTTCATCCAGGACATTCTCATTAATATATCCATGGGGAACCATTGTACGGAGACAAAATTTACAGCCTGGAGATGACCTGAAGAGGGAATTATTCCATGTTAGTACTGGATTAAAGGACACAGAGTCCTAAATTAAGATAATTGCTAAGGTAGCTTCTTTTCTCTCTCTCCCCAACAATATTTTGTCCCTCAGCATCTCTTGGCATATGGATCCAAAATTCACATGTATTAAGGACACGATTTGTATTTGCGAGCACACACATATGCACACCACTTTAATATATAGGAATGGTTATCATTTACGCTACCTGCTGACATTAATGCAACAAGGAAGGGAAAAGGATAAAATGACACCTTAGATAAAATGATCTATTCCAAGTGGATTAAGGGAGTCCTTTAATGAGGTCTTGACTAGAGTATATAAAATTGTATGTAGGTTGAAAATAAGAATCAGGAGCGGGTGTAATACTAGCATAATGCTGCCATATAATGAGCTGAGGGAGAGAAGCAAAGAGGGGCAGGGACCACTCTCTTCTTCCTCACACTGACAGCAAAGATGGAGGTGGCAGGGAACCAGAAGGTGGCGGAGGCAAGGTCCAATACTACACTGAGCAGAGAGTTGGGATGGGAGAGTGGAATTTATTTACACCAATTCATAGATCCTTTGGCCCATTCCATGTTGTATTAGAAATTATGGCCTTGAAGACGAAGGATGAAATATTACCCCACCTCCCCAAAGGTTGAAACAATACTATGGTAGTGTGTGTGTGTTTAACTATTTTTAGATGTCTTTTAACATGCCACTGCTTTATTTTAACTGTGTTGTTCTGACACTGATGTGTTTGCCACACTGGGCAGCTTTGAAAGGGTGGGATAAATTTAATTAAAAACAAAAAAATATATAGTCCCTACCCAAGTTCTTAGTTGCATGAATTTCCATCATGAAAATATTGCTACCTACTGCAGTACTCGTAAACAGCTTATTCCCTAAGTTGTTTTGCTCTGTTCTTCAAAATGTAAACTAATTTCAAACAGCTGTGTAACCCTTAACGTACATGCATTTTTCAATGGCATAATCTTTTGTCTTTGCATCATACTTGTCATCAGAGAGATTTTAGAGCAATCACTAAGACAGAGGAAATTATGCTCATTGTCAACAGCAAGCATTTTTAACTGCTTAATTTAGAAAAATGTCCCTATTATATGACAGCCAGCTGACAAATATATAGATTTTGGGTGAATACAATATAATGTATTATATCATCTGGTCTATACACTACTACACTAGTCTGAACAACATTACTATACATTATCCATCAATCAGAATGGTAAAGTGAAAATTAAAATAATGTTATAACATTGTTTTCCATTCTATTCTCCACTCCCCTTATTTTTGCACACAGTCTGAACATGGAAAGATATGACATGATGTTAGAAAGCAAAACTTTTGTTACCTTACCTGTTAAGTCTTAGCTCTAGTCAGGATCAGGAAGACATCCCAAAATGGCTAGGATGGCAAGAGACAGGAATACAGGAAAAATGGCTGAGCTACCTGTTCTCCTAACAGAATGAGCTGATTCCCTCTAGCACCTACTCTCTGGATGTTTTGCATGCATCAGTGATGACTGCAATAAGTCACCTAGCCAAGGTTGATCTTTACACCTTTGACACTACTAGAAGTATGAATTTCACAGCAGGCTCATATAAGCGTAAAAACTGGGAGAACAGATTTTAATTCCACATAGGGAACCAGTGACTAGTAAGGGGACACCATAACTTCATGAATGGTTGTCTTGAAAAAGCTGCCTATTCATGTAGCAGAGGATGGAGATAAATGTAGCTTCTGCTTTTGCTGTAAGATCCTGATCCAGCCCTTCTTTTAGTACTCCTAAAAAAAGGAGTACTTATGGATCCATAGGGGATACCATCACATATGTGATTTATGGACACCATATAGGTGGGTAGAGAGGACCTGATCATACTACACTTAGGGAGTTAATTGGTGCTTTTCAGCTTCCAAGCTGCTATAAAGCTTTGGAATACTTAACATCTATATAGCAGTTGACTGGAAATTTTGGAGGAGGAGTGTCAAGATAGGCTGGACTTCTGAAAACCATAGACTCCTAGGTGTGCTAATTTGCTGAAGTATCTGCAGGAAGGCGATACACAAATTTTTCCGGTCATGTTGCCATTAGGTATCTGCAACCTCTTATCAAGTAGATAGGACTATGAGACAGAGACTCGATTGCATCTGATGATTTTCGTAACATTAAACAGATCCAACATCAACAATCTGAACCTGATGTGTGAAGATTCTAGCACTGGAAGTCCACTCACCCAGGCCGAGAAACCTTTTATTTTACCAGTAAGATGTGATGCTTGTGACATTATACACAAGTTTCATCTTGATAGAAAAGTTTTGATCTGCCCAGAGAAACAAGCACTCCTTTGAAGAGAGAACTAACCCTTTCCCCAATTGGATTGTGTTCAGTTCCTTGATGGCATTGTCTACTACATAACCCACAACAATTTTTTATCTTGGAAAACTAATAGGTTCAGATAGACTAATCTAACAACTGATATTCTAGGAGAGCTCAACTTGCCTCCATGTGCCAGCTGAAACAGACTAGTCATTCATTCATTCACTTCTGCCCTATTTTTTAAGGGCAAAGTCCCACTGTCAGAATTTAAAGAGTTGACATACTAAAATCACTATAAAGTATATATAGAGACCAAAGCAAAATAAAAATAAATAGCACTCAAAAAACTAAAGCAATTATCTAATAATTCTTTCCTCTTTAAAAATGGCAGGCTGACTTCCGGAGGCGGCGCGAAACAAGTAATGGCGGTCCTCTTCGCGCTGCGAAGAGGGGCTCCGCAGGAAAGGGTCGTTCGCTGCGGCAAAGCGACGACCCATTAAGAAAAACCACGAGCAGAGTGAGCTCGTGGCCGTGGGATCCGGCGGGCACCTAGAGCGACCCCCAAAACGAAGAAGGGACCCCGTAAGGGGCTCCGGAAGCGCGGAGGGGAAGCGGTGCTGTGGATTCATCGCTCTTTCTGCGGGAGTGAAGCCGCGCGGCTGTTACGGATGAGCGCCGACCTTTCTTCCTTTTACATTGGATTACAAACCAACTACTCGTGAGTAAGATTCACCTGAAATTGGATTACAAAATTTATGAATTTGGCTGATAGCGGGAGACGAGAAAAAGGAAGTCCGTCTCCCGATGGTGCTTAGTGATCAAAGGCAAAGGATTTGACAAGCTGGAAGCAGCACAGAAGGGCTTTAAAACGAGAGAAATCATACGCTTAGAGAAACTGGAAACTGAAAGGCAAGTTACTCTTATTTCTTTGGGATTGGTTCTAATTTTCTTCATGGGGACTTTCTCCTCTGCTGAACTTACTAAAAAATTTTAAAGACTATAAAAACCCCAACTCCGGGCTTGCAGCGGGACAAAAGGCTGCTTTGCAGATACATTTACAAATCTGAAATGGATATTTAGAGGCATCTCTGTTGGATACAATTTAACAACTGTACTTTGCACCTTTTAAGAAACTTGTGGCAACATTGTGAGAGCTCTGCTAGAGGGGAAAGGTCTTCTCCAAAGACTATTGTTAATTTACTTAATTGCAGGAACTTTAATGGCGACTGAAACTTTGTTTCTTCTTCCCTGAATTGTAACATTACTCCCTCTAGTGGAGCTTGGGATTTACAATTTCCTGAGAACCAACTTTGCTTTGTCTCTCTGTGGTTTGGTTGTTTACTCTAAGGCCTGCCTTTCTCATGAAATTTTTGACAGCCTGACCTTGAATCCAAAGACAGGTGGGGAATGAGCGACAGAGTAAAAACAAGAGCTGCGTCGAAGGCAGGGAAAGGCAAATTGGCACAAACAACCCTATTTTCTCAGGGACGTAGATCTTCAGTCCCTGCTGTTTTACAGACTGCACCCTCGCCAACAATTCCAGCTGAAGAAGCTGAACAATCAACAGGTGAGGATATGGCATCTGGAGGATCTAACACTTTGTTAGAGGAAATGCTACAACAATTCGCAATTTTGAATAAAAAAGTGGATGACCAAACTGCAAAAATTGATTTAGCCACATCCTCAATTACCAAACTTTCAGAACAGGTGGCTAAGCACTCACAAGATATTGGAAATCTAAAAGACGTAACATCCGAAAATCGAAAATTGGCGGAGGCTGCGAACCAAAAAGCAGAGGCCGCAGCAAAAGGAGTAGAGGAACTGAAAGGAGAGGTAAGGCCGCTCCACAAACATATTACTGACCAGCAGGCTTACCTGTCTTTGGTGGAACTGCGAAATAGGGAAAATAATTTGAGACTACGCTCTATCCCAGAGATTGAGAAAGAGGACTTGATAGGCTTCCTAACAGCAGAATTTTCTAAATTCTGGGGTGTAAATGAAGATACAGATTTTAAAATAACAACTGCATTTAGATTGGGAAGAGCCGCCGGGAAAGACAGGCCCAGAGACTGTTTGATCATTCTAAGGACTAAACAGGAGAGAGACAAGCTACTTGACCTACATTTTAAGAAAGCACTTGTGATACAGGACAGAAGAGCACAAATCTACAAGGACATCCCTAAGCAACTACTGGACCTCAGATCTAACTATACTGATCTAGTTGGACTTTTGAGAGGCAACGGAATACCATACAGGTGGGAGTTCCCACAAGGCCTTTATTTTAAATACAAAGGAAAGAAGATAAAAATCAAAACGAAAGAAGACAGCCAGAAGTTCCTACACGACCACAGAGAAGACTTGCAGAAAGGAGCAGTAGCTATTTGGCCACCACCAGAGTTTGGAAAAGAGCCACCACCTTCGGATTCGGACAAAAAAGAAGACACCCAATAAAGAGTAACAACAGATTGATACAGGATGTCTCTACAGCTGTATAGCTGGAATATTAATGGCGTGAATTCCCCGGAAAAACGCAAAAGAATCTTCCACATTTTAAAGAAAGAAAATTTGGATATAATCTGTCTGCAAGAAACCCATGTGACCAGGTTACACAAGAAGGTGTTAATAAATAAAAGATTAGGCCAAGAATTTATTTCATCAGACAGAGTTAAAAAGAGAGGCGTGGTGATTTACGCCAAGGAGAATCTTTCACCAAAATTCTTGTTTAAAGATGAACAAGGAAGAATCCTGGCTATTGAAATATCGACCCAAGGAGAGAAAATTTTGATATTAGGAATCTACGCACCAAATGAGGGGAAATCAGAATTTTACAAGAAGCTGCATGAGACATTACTGGACTATCTGGACTATTCTAACATCATTATGATGGGAGATATGAATGGGGTTGTCTCTACTCTTATGGATAAGTCACAGAACCAGAATTTGACCAAAGATGGAAGATTACCAAAAACTTTCTTCGAATTAACTGACAATATGGATTTAATTGATTTATGGAGGACGAGAAACCCCCTAGGTAAAGAAGGAACCTTCTTTTCTGAGGCCCATCTGTCATGGACAAGAATCGACCAAATTTGGACAACTAGAGGGCTGGCACCTAAGACTACAAAAATAGAAATCTGCCCAAAGACATGCTCCGACCATAACGCTCTGAAAATGGAAATGAGATTTACTACTGCCGATTCCTTCAGATGGAAAATGAATGACAACCTGTTAAGAGATCAAGAGACTGTAAAGAAGGCCCAAAAAGCTTTAAAGGACTACTTTGAAATCAACTTGAATACCTCGGTGGAAAAAAGAATAATCTGGGACGCGAGTAAAGCTGTTATGAGAGGGTTCCTGATACAACAGAATACGATCAAGAAAAAGTTCTGGAATGGTAAAAAGGACAAGATATTGGAGAAGATAAGAGATGGTGAGAAAAAACTAAGATTAAACCCAAAATCAAAGGAGATTTTAAGAGAAATCAAATTCCACCAGTCACAATATGCGAAACTGATCAATCAAGAAGTGGAATGGAAGATTAAACAAATGAAACAAAGATCTTTTGAGTCGGCGAATAAATGTAGGAAACTGCTAGCTTGGCAGTTGAAAAAGAGACAAAAATTAAATTATGTTACCAATCTAGAAGTTGAAGGAAAGAACATTCAGAAACCGGGAGAAATTAGAAAGTGTTTCCAGAAATATTTTAAAAAACTGTATACACAAGGATCCGAGGATGCAACTGAGATAGAACAATTCTTGAAAGAAAATGGCCTTCCAGAATTATCTCAAGAGAAGAGATCAATCTTGAACTGCAAAATAACACAACAGGAAATTGAGGATGCCATTCAGAACATGCAGCTAGGCAAATCTCCAGGCCCTGATGGACTTACCTCCAAATATTATAGGACCTTAAAAGACTACTTGATACAACCATTAATGGAGGTTTGCAACCAGATTATGGGGGGAGGGAGGGCACCAGATACGTGGAAAGAAGCATTCATCACACTGATACCTAAAGTGGAAACTGAAAAGACTCAACTTAAGAACTACCGCCCCATCTCACTCCTAAATGTGGATTACAAAATATTTGCGGATGTTTTGGCTAATAGATTTAAAAAAGTACTAAATGAAGTAATCCATAAGGACCAAGCAGGCTTTCTCCCAGGTAGACATTTATTTGATAACACCAGGAATATTATCGATATTTTGGAACTTTTACAAACAAATATTAACACCAAAGCAGTGTTAATTTTTATCGATGCGGAGAAGGCCTTTGACAACATTTCTTGGAAATTTATGAAGAAAAACTTGGAAGGGATGGGAGTGGGAAGGGGGTTTGAGAATGGAATAGAGGCAATCTATTCAGAACAAAAAGCTAAGTTGATAGTGAACAATGTGGTGACAGAAGAACTTCATATCGAAAAAGGAACACGCCAGGGGTGCCCCCTATCCCCTCTGTTGTTTATTTCAGTCCTGGAGGTTTTGCTGAATATGATAAGGGAGGATCGGCAGGTACAAGGAATACGGGTCGGAGCGAAACAATATAAACTGAAAGCATTTGCAGATGACTTGGTTTTAACATTACAGGAGCCAGAACCTAGTACAAAAAGAGTTTTGGAATTGATTCAGAAATTTGGTCGGGTGGCGGGTTTTAAGTTGAACAAACAAAAAACTAAGGTGTTAGGGAAAAACTTGACGGTTACTGAAACAGAGGGGTTTCAGAAGGAAACAGAACTAAACATTGTTAAAAAAGTGAAATACCTGGGGGTCAATCTGTCTTCTAAGAATTTGAATCTATTTAAAGATAATTATGAAAAATGTTGGTCAGAAGTCAAAAAAGATTTAGAAATTTGGTCAAGATTGAAACTATCCTTGTTAGGCCGAATTGCAGCTATAAAAATGAACGTTTTGCCAAAAATGTTGTTTTTGTTCCAGGCCTTGCAGATTGTGGACAGAGTGGATTGTTTCGGAAAGTGGCAGAAGGACATTTCTAAATTTGTCTGGCAGGGCAAAAAGCCCCGAATAAAGTTTAAAATACTAACTGATGCAAAGGAGAGAGGGGGGTTTGCCCTGCCGGACTTAAGGTTATACTATGAAGCTGCGGCCTTCTGCTGGATGAAAGATTGGATTTTATTGGAAAACACTGATGTCCTAGATCTGGAAGGCTTTAATAATTCGTTAGGATGGCATGCGTATTTGTGGTATGACAAGGGGAAAACATATGGAATGTTTAAAAACCATATTGTCAGAAAAGCAATATTTATGGTCTGGAAAAAATACAAAGACTTATTGGAAAGTAAAACCCCGAGGTGGATTTCACCAATAGAGGCCAAAGCCCGGAAAACATCCAATATGGAGGCATATTGGCCGAAATATTGGGAAATAATAGAAAACATTGGAGGTAATTGGAGGTTGCAGAGCTTTGAAAAATTAAAGGATAAGGTGCAAAATTGGCTACATTATGCCCAAATTAATGAGGTTTTTAAGCTAGATAAAAAAATAGGATTCCAGGTGGAAAAATCGAAACTTGAGACAGAGCTGTTAGAACCAAAGACCAAGGTAATATCGAGAATGTACAACTTGCTGCTTAAATGGAACACTCAGGATGAGACAGTTAAATCAGCCATGATAAAATGGGCTCAAGACATTGGTTACAATATTATGTCTGAGGACTGGGAAAGGTTATGGACCACCGGTATGAAGTTTACGGCATGTAATGCCTTGAAAGAAAACATTATGAAAATGGTATACAGGTGGTACATGACCCCAGTCAAGCTTGCTAAGATATACCATTTGTCTGATAATAAATGTTGGAAATGCAAGGAGGCTGAAGGGACATTCTTTCACCTCTGGTGGACTTGTCCAAGATTGAAGGCCTTTTGGGAAATGATCTATAACGAGTTAAAAAAGGTGTTTAAGTACACCTTCCCCAAGAAACCAGAGGCCTTCCTTCTGGGCATTGTCGGCCAGAAGGTGTTAAAAAAGGATAGAACTTTTTTTATGTATGCTACAACTGCAGCAAGAATTCTTATCGCCAAGCATTGGAAGACCCAAGATTTGCCCACACTGGAGGAGTGGCAGACGCAATTGATGAACTACATGGAACTGGCCGAGATGACTGCAAGAATCCGAGACCTGGGAGAAGAGGCAATGGAGGAGGACTGGAAAAAATTTAAAGACTATTTGCAAAAGTATTATAAGTTGTATGAAACATAAGACGCCGTATGATTTGGAACGTTAGCCCCAGCAATGAAATTTAATTATTTATGAAATTGATAACACTCATGAAAGAATCAAAGTTTAAACGGGTAAAAAGGATATTATGTTATATCTTTAGAGTAATTGGAGAATAAGAGATTTAAACTTAAATTGCAATTGAAAATATAAAGAAACATACGAAATAAGGGTATAATTTGCTGATAACTTTATTATCAAGAATGCATTATGTGGGAGATGTGGGGAAGTCCAATGGAAATTTGAAGTGAGTTGTCGAAATGGTTATGATTTTCTGTTCTTTTTTCTCTTTTTTTCTTCTGTTCTGTCTTTCCTTTTGTTCTCTTTGTAATTTGGAAAAAATGTAATAAAAAATTATTATAAAAAATAAAAAATAAAAATGGCAGGCTGAAATTTCTGAAGAAAAATCTCTTCCACGTTATCCATGGAACAATGTCCCTGAATTAACCAAAATGTCACATAGCTCTGCCAAATCATGACTGAAAGATTACACACATGCACACCAGACAGGGTGCAAGTTAATTAATTTGTAGTCTGCTGCAAGGGTATAAGAAATCCTTTAGTGATACTGAGCATTGCCCTCTAGTATGTCTTCCAAAGGAAAATATTTTGGACAGTTTCAGAGAGATTAGGATGCTATCTAGGGTCACATAAAAGGGGCGCAACAGGCACAGTATGTATAAGCTTTGGCAATTCAGATGTCAACAGCCTGAGAGGGCTACCCTCTCTTCTTGCTCTGTTACTTGTAGAAAGAGGGTCTTATTCTCTGGAAACCTGATTTGTTCTATCCATCACCTGTTAGCCAGAAGAGCCTGAAAATAATAATTATGCCCAGCTGGTTCACTGCCACACTTATTGTTACTCAACAAAAATCTCTCTTGGTCGCTTTATCAGTCAAGACTTTCTCCTCCTAAATTCCTCCTAACAAGGCGGACTTTTGTCTTGCAAATTTCAGTGGTGCCCTGTGCGAGGCCAGAATTCAGTGCCTGCCTATCCCCACCTCTTGCCTCCCATTCTGCTCAATTTACTATGTCATAGCTGTGATACCCTGTGGTACCATTCAGGCTTGGCACCCAGTGTGGTTAGAACTTGCTCCACATTCAACTCTATTGTGGGTCTTTTAGTATCACT
Source organism: Podarcis vaucheri (assembly GCF_965113315.1). Classification (NCBI taxonomy): domain Eukaryota; kingdom Metazoa; phylum Chordata; class Lepidosauria; order Squamata; family Lacertidae; genus Podarcis; species Podarcis vaucheri. Next base: position 36,354,174 of record NC_138759.1, read on the forward strand.
GTTGTTGCAGCTGCAAGAACTTGAACTGAGACCATCTCCCTCCACGGAGGCAGGACTCATTGACTCAGAGGGGATAAATCCTCTCCCCAAGAAGAAAGTGATGCTGAATCTCTTTTTCATGCTATCCCAGAATGCTGTCCTGATCCTGACGGAGGAACTTGAAAACGAAGTAGCAGAAACACCAAAGGAGGACAAATATTCACAAAGCAGGATGAGAAATACCATACATGATCCTGCTTGTGTACATGCTTATACTTTATTGTGTAAGCTACTGGGGGTGATATACAGCTAATGTTGCACTAGTGAAAAAATCAGTGCTAGCTCAGTGAGATTTCTTCTCTCTCTTCCCCCTGAACATGCAGGGGGAAATCATTTCACTCACAGAATGATCTGCCTATTGAATATGTGATTTTCCCATTCAAGTTCTTCTAAGGTAAGTGGAGGTTGTATGATAGCCACAATGGATGGGCTGCATTTTTACTTATAGAATCATAGAATTGTAGAGTTGGGAGGGACTCTTAGGGTTATCTAGTCCACACCCAGCCAATTTATTTACCAGCTTGAAACTGGGCTATGGCCCTTCAAGTGTCCTATGTAGTCACTTCAACTCATTGAAACCACCTGCAGATGACAGTTTTTTGAGGTGTAGGCATTGTGTTCAAGAATATAGCAATCATGGACAGGAAAGTGAGAGATGAAAATGAAGACAGGAAGGGTTTGGAGAGATAGAGTTTTGTTTGGCTTGGAGATGGGGGGCGGGATAGACCCCCCTATGCAGGGATGTCTTGACTTTTCAAGTCTGGCAATGGGCTGTGAGGAGTTTGGGGTTGTGGGGGTCCTCAACTCTGGAGGGACCTTGAAACATGCTTTTAATGGAGTTCAGTGTGGACTATGGAAAAGGGGCTGATCTGTCGAGAAGGGACAAAAATACTGTCAAGTTGGAGTTTCCACGAGTGAAAGGACCAGGAGACAAAGTAAAGTACAGGTATAAATATGAAGAAGATCTGCGGAAGGGACATGGAAGAGACTTAAGGGCCTCGGACATAAGATTACCAGGTTAATGAACTAGATGGATGGGATAGAAAGGACTGACAAAACCCAGGACCAGGAGGAAGAGATGTTGGATGAAGATTGGAAGAAAGTTTTAAAAAAAAATTATTTAGGATTGTTTTGTAAAATCAATGAGTATTAGAAAAAATGTTGGAACGAAATTATTTGGCTTTAGCAGAAATGTTAAAAAGAACTATGCAAGAATATGTTATGGTTATGAGAAATTGGTATAAATAAGATTTAAGTTTTAGGGTTTTTTATAGTAAGATAAGGTTAAAATAGATTAAGGTAATTTAATGACAGAATATTATGAAAAATGGGAAGGATTTGCTGTGATAATTAATAACTAGAATACAAAAAAGGGAGGTGTGAGGAGGTCGATGAAATAAGGTAATGACAGTAAAGGATTTGAGAATATTGGATCTGTTTTTAATTTTTTGTGGTTTACTTTTGTTTTTTGATTTTGATGTGTTATGTGTTTTGGTTTTGCTTTTTGCTTTTGATTTTTATCGATTTGTATTGTTTAATTGCTGTTTGTTTTTCCCTTTTTTTCCCCTTTGTCTTTTTGTTTTTTCTGTAACTTTAAAATGCTTAATAAATATCATTTTTTAAAAAAGGAAGGGAATAACAAATACATGCCAAAACTGATTGGCAAGATTCATATAAGATTTCCTTGTTTCTTGAACAACATTTTTGCAAATGCAGAAAAAAAAGCTGGCTGAGGAAACTACTAAAATTTCGATAAGAACTGAACATACTGTACATTTTGGGTCACTTAAATAATTAAATGTCAGTTGATACTTTACAGTTTGTGTTTATTTTTTTCTTAGAAGGTTTGTCCTTAGGCTATAATACTTTTATTAACTAGGGCTGCAATCCTACATAGCAACCTGTGCATGAGGAAAACTCTACACACAGCTGGAAGTATCTTTGAAGTTTCCACAGCACCACTTGTACAGCTAAACAATCCATTCTGAATTGAAAATTGGATTATTTATTTAAAATATTTAAAATCTGCCCTTCATCTAAGTGGGATACAAAACATATAAAAGAACCAAACAACCAAAATTATAAAATAAACAACAATAAACGAACCACCTAAGAAATAAGAGCAGCTAGAAAGATCACAGCAGGCTACAGTTACCAACTGATTTTTTTATTTTAAAGAATGCATTAAAAATACATATAACTAGTTGCCAAAATGATAGCAATATGTAAAGGGAGTGTTCTACAAACAGGGCACTGCCACAGAGAAGGCTTTATCTCATGTTGCCACATAATGCCCTCTCCTCCTCCAAAGATTTTAAGAAACAGGCAGACTGATATGGATGAGCTCCTTCTGCTTGTACATATAGCCCAATGTACTTATTTTTCTAAGTCTTTGGGGTATCTAATTCAGGTTGAAGGAGGATCGAGATTTATAGTAAGATTATTTGGTAAAATGCATAGATATATATCTGTGTATCACTGTTAAACATGAACTGTTATCATTTGAAAGCATGAAATGGAGAGATCTGGACTTATTGGAAATTTCATTATGGTTAATTTCAGTTTTTAAAATGCAACACCGCAGGAATGCTTGACTTTGCATCTCCTAAGTCTCCATGAACTGGTTAACATAAAAAATTAACATACAAAATGGTCATCAGGATAATTCTAAACAAATTCACTGTTTAAAAATGTGTATTCACTGAATTGTGTGTAAATAATCAGAACAAAATGTGTATGTATTGCTTATCTGTGTGATACGGATGATGAATGAAGTGTGGCAGGCAATTCTGCACATCCATGTGGCAATGACCCATAGGAAACAAAAGCCACTGTTTCCATTTGAGACAAATGAAAGCAGAAATGACAACTAAAACATGTCTATGAGGTGCATTCAACTAATCCAAAGAGAGAATCAAACAGGCAGTCATGCACAAGAGTACATTTAGTGATTTCTTATCATACCCTGAACATGAAAAGGACTTCAGATTAGTTAGAATCAATCAATTCAGAGGAAAAAAATGTTTTATTTAATTTGGATAAACAGCAGTAATCTTAAATCCTTTCTTCATAAAATTTATATAAATTATGGGTCCATATAAAAATTATGGGTCAGTTCTAACTAACTCTCTTTGTTGATTCATTTTAAACTAGGCATAGGCAAACTCGGCCCTTTAGATGTTTTTTTAGGACTACAACTCCCATCATCCCTGACCACTGGTCCTGTTAGCTAGGGATGATGGGAGTTGTAGTCCCAAAAGATCTGGAGGGCTGAGTTTGCCTAAGCCTGGAATTCAATGAATTTAAATCACTTGATTTCAAGGAATCTCTCTGTGTGCAAGTATAAAAATAATGACTAACAAAACATAATTTTAAAATTCTAACACACTTGTACCTTGGTTTCCGAACAGCTTAATTCTCGAACGTTTTGGCTCCCAAACGCCACAAACTCACAAGTGAGTGTTCCGGTTTGCGAACTATTTTTGGAAGCCGAACATCCGACGGGGCTTCTGCAGCTTCCAATTGGCTGAAGGAACTTCATGCAGCCAATCAGAAGCCGTGCTTTGGTTTCCGAAGTAGTAGTAGTAGTAAAACATTTCTGCATCTTCCTCCATCTGTTGCTGTGGCAAAAAAAATGCTTTTTCCAAGGTGGAAGTTACAGAGCTTCTAAGGATGAAATGCTCAGGTGGCCTTGATTCGCCATAGCTAGGAGATGCTGGTGCTATCCCCCAGCTTGAGGCCAGGCAGTGTTAATGGGTCCAGCATGTACATCCATAAGTTCTGCCTTTTCTCTAACATTGTTGGATTGATCTGTTGGCATCGCCATAACAATTATTGCTAAGTCAGAAAGGCTGTGATTCTCAGAATTAAAAGTGTTTAGCAACCAGTTGCTCCACGTTTTTTTTTTGGGGGGGGGAGGTCAAAATCACGTTTTTCTTAACTTGTGCCTGTGTCAGGGTTATCGGTGCTGTCAAGATTAGATCCCAACAATACTACATTCTGATTCACCTTGAACCTGGCCCTTTAGCTATCTTCCCCCAAACTGGCAAAAACACCAGATGCTAGTCATTCATGCATTTTAAAACATTTGCTTTAAATTTAGAACCTGCCTTATTTCTTATTCTCAGACACTTTTTTAATTAAAAAAAGAAAAAAAAGAGAAGAGAAGAACAGAAAAGAACAGAACAGAACAGAAAAAACACCAATAACCAAAGATCCAAAAGGCATGCCCAAATCATACAGTGGTACCTCGGGGTACATACGCTTCAGGTTACAGACTCCGCTAACCCAGAAATATTACCTCGGGTTAAGAAATTTGCTTCAGGATGAGAACAAAAATCGTGCTCCGGTGGCGCGACAGTAGCAGGAGGCCCCATTAGCTAAAGTGGTGCTTCAGGTTAAGAACAGTTTCAGGTTAAGAACGGACCTCCAGAACGAATTAAGTACTTAACCCGAGGTACTACTGTATTGGGAAAGATGTACAAATTGAACAGCTGTACAAGTTCTTCCACTTCACTGCCACAACTTTCCATTTCAGTAGCAACTCAAAGACACAAACATAAGTTCAGTTTGGAACGGAATCTAGGCCCACCCATTCATAACTCTTTGTGAACATGAATATAATTTTCTTATAAATTATACTTAAAATAAGCTTTTCAAAAACTACCAAGTGGTAACAAAAATAACTGTTCCTCTAATTCTTCTCACTGGGGAGTTGATTCCCTCATTAGGATGAATCATTTTATTACCTTGTAAAGCAGTATGCTACTTCTGTGGTTGCTTAGCTGAAATCTGCATCATTAGCCCACCAAAATATCAGCCCCATTCAGTAACCTCAAGAGCTAGACCCCACTGAAAGCACATGACATTTCAGTGTATCGTATGTTATTAGTTTCATAAGTTATTTGGAACACATCTGCAAAGGAAACAAATGTTGTAGGACCCAAACCAATGGATTCAAGTTACAAGAAAGGAGATTCCAACTAAACATCAGGAAGAACTTTCTCATGGTAAGAGCTGTTTGACAGTGGAACCATGAGCGGTGGTGGACTGCCCTTCCTTGAATGGCCATCTGGACTAGATAGCCACTTGCCAGACAATAGTCCAATGGTAAGGATGCAGTCTCAACACAGTGCTCTCCTGGGCATTCTTGCTCACCTGCCCCGGTTCTTTGGACAAAAATGGGCACAGGGCATAACCCTATGCAGCCTCGTCTTCAATAAAGGTAAGCTGCTCCAGATAAAAAGTAGTTGATTATAGGCAAGTCCACATATTACAATCTGTGGGGGGAATCTTCATCTCGCCTCCAAAGCAGATGAAAAGTTTGGGCCAAATAATTTAGTCTACCTTTAATATCAACATTGCAGCTCTAAAGAAGAATACCAGCAAGACTCATTAGAAGGTCTACTTGCTTTGATCTTACATATGAATATTATGAGGATTCATGAATAATAGCAGCGAGAGGGAGTAGTTACATCTGTCATGCTGTGGGAACTGTGGGTAGTTGTGGGGCCACAAATAGAAAAGATTAATGCAACAATTAATGATGAACCATCCATCCAAGAGAATTCCGTGAAATATTTCTCCACACCAGAATATTGAGGAGCTCCTGAAGGTTCCTGCCATATTGGGACTCTTCTGGGATCCATTTAGCATGCTTTGTTGTTTAGTCGTGTCCGACTCTTTGTGACCCCCTTGGACCAGAGCATGCCAGGCACATTGGGCATGCTAGACATACCTAAATGCCAGTCATGTGGCTCTGTCAGGGCCTGAAAGCTTCTATTCCTGCTGAGGTCTTTACTAGACCATTCCCATTCCTTTTTCTAATTACTTCTAGATTGGCTAGAGGACATCCCTTGAAATCAGGCTATGGCTTCTAAAACATGCTATATTATGGAGGTTTTCCAGGACCCGGAGGCCTCTGGGAAGATCTGTGTGTGTGATCTGGTATGTTATGCATCCCTATTTAGATTCAGAATGAATCTGATGACAGATTTTTTAAAGCAATCTTGAATTCTATGGTTCCTACTTTAAACGCCAAATGCATTTCCAAGTCCAAGGTTATTAGTGAATTTGGTACTGAGTGTCATTTGAAAAACAAAACTCAAAATTCTATGTGAAGGTAGTTGTACGTTTACAATTCCAGGTTCATGGCAGAACTAGAACATATATTCACCTTCCAAAATTAATATTTAGAATACAACAGAATATGACATATGAGGCTAAAATAATGGGTATGACAGATCTTTTAACAGTCACATTGATAATAACAGTTTGTCCTAAGTATGTACTAGCCACATAATTGTTCTGTTTAAATTAGATCTCTGTTTCCTATACATAGAATGAATATCATATTATTACATATTTCTTTAGTATTATATCTGACATGAATCTGCATTATGGGATAATTTTATCTTGATCTTGAAGTCAACTACTGCAAAACGAGTATATTATTGCAGTCAGTTGCTTCTATTCCCCAAGTAACAATGACTGGGTGTGGGGGGAGAGCTGAAGTCTGCTATACTAGAAAAATTATCTAGCGTTAGCAAATGTCATCTCAATGGCTATTGCTTTTCAGATTAATAAAAGATAAAATGTTTTCTAGATGTCCTCCAAACAAAGATTACTATGAATAGAGAAGTGCTTAAACCAATAGTAATGACAATGAAATTTCTTTAAAGGTTACAATAATCAGTTATTTAGCTGAACCACAGCTGGAAATGCATGGTCATTCCTTGAATAATGTATATTTGATCTGGAACAATACATATCTTTCTAAAAACAATGGCGGAAACTATCTCTTGCTTTGCAATTGTTTAACATATCATTTCCATGAAGTAATTGACTTGGGAAATATTACACAGTGTCACCTGAATGTTCTTTCTGCAAGCGCAACTTGGAATAATCCATACAAAACATGCATAAGAAAACAAATTCATCAGCCTTTGTAGACAGGGCAGAGCAAAGCACCTTTCTGAAGCTCTAAATTAAAATGATTAAATTGCTATAGTCATCAGGGACAAATCTAAAACTAAGCTTGTATATGGAATTATTAACAAGAACAGCCATCTCATTGTTTCAAATAGCCATGGTTTATACAGCATAAGTATTTCTCATGCATTCTCCAAATGCCTTTAGGAGCCTACTTGGGCAGACACAAAGTACTGAGAATAATAATAATAATAACAACAACAATAATAATAAATTTTATTTATATCCCACCCTCCCCAGCCAAGACCAGGCTCATAACATCAGGTATAAAAACAGTTGATTAAAATACAACTTAAAATGCAGCCTCATTTCAGTGGAAGCCCAGATCAAAAACTGTTTGGGGGGAGAAAACGTCAAATCTTCACCAAGGCCAACTATCCAGACTGGTCCTACATGGGCCAGAAAAACACAGGGAAGTCCCCAAATAGGGGTTCCATCACAGAAGGAAAAGCAAAGAGGGGATCAGGCTGATTCCAAGCCAAAGCCCAGTGCTTTTATTGTAGTTTTAGGAGCCATATTGTTATACTGCTGCAGGATATTTATGAAATTATTTATCCATTCAAAATAGAAATAGAATACCATGCTACATGAGAATTAATGTATTTTTATGTCTTATATATTTGGTATAATTTCAAAAAGATGTCCGTAATATGTAACGGGTTTATATTCAAATAAAACTAGTGAAGAAAAGAAACTTAGACACTGATGAGCTGATCCCACATGTAGCAGCTTCTCACATAAAACCTAATGTCATTTACCAAAATAATGCAATAGTGTGTGTTTTATATGATTTCAAATAACCTTCTAAGAACTGGTTTTATAAACCTTCCAATTACAAAGAAAAGGTTGTTTTGTTTTATTTTAATTTTACTGAGTTTTATACTTGCAAAAATGTAAATTAAGTTACATACTAAAAAGAGAAAAAATACAAATTAAACATCCCACTCTCCCACCCTCTTTTGCACAACCTGAAAGCATAGTTCAGATCTAAAGAATAATAGCAAGGTTCATGTAACCACAGAAGGGGAGAGAATCCCAAAGTTGCTAATGTCAATATAAAGGAAGATGCTAACACAACTATATATTGTAGAATGTGGTCAGTACTTTGTCCTGCAGCCTTTGTGTGCTGGATAAACAACCACCAGTCTCTTAGACCATGAAGGTCTCTTAGGGTTTTTTTTGTCATTTAACCATTGGTGTCAATTTTTCAGAAAGTGAAAAATTACATTAAACCATTTTTGTACATTCAAATGTACTTTTGCTCCTCTCCATTTTCTGGCTATCAATATTCTTGCTCCAAATGCCTATTTAACTCCCACAGAACCACACCACTTGAAACAGAAATCCCACACAGAGTGTTTTTCAAAGGAAAGAGTAATTTAAGGTGGAGAGGCAATCTCTTTGCTAATCATACAACAGGAAAGGACCAAAAGGCTATTAGACTGGACGGTTCAGCCCATCCAATCCAGATTACCAGAAGCAGAGAGCAGAAGTAACAGGCGCTCCACAGTGCTAAAGGGTTTGCAAACACAGTTTCAGATTACTGAAGCAAGTTAAAGAGGCTATAATACAGGTCACAAACGGGGAGGGTATCTCAGCAAAAGTGTGCTCCCAAGCCCATAAAGCAACAGGAATACAAGGCACTTACAGGAGAATGCTGTGCTCCACCACAACCTTATTTTCTCCCCTCTCTACCCTGGAAAACGTCCACAGGCCTTTCCCCTTCAGTTAAGCTCACTTCTGGTTTCAGAGTTTCATTTGGGTTAAAAATTAGTTTAAAACATCCAGAAGGGTGTGTGAAGACAGATTAAGCAGCCCCAACCTGTTTGCTATTGCCTGTCCTTTCCAAATATCCCATTTCTCTTCCTTAATATGAGATAAATATAGGTTTGGGAGCCCTGTCTTTCCTTTATAAACCACTTCTGTTGTGAGCAAACATCTTACTAACCTATATTTAATTATGTCAGCTAATTTCCTAAATAGAGGAAATAAAAAATATTTCGGGACTACAATGGAACACAATTTATTCAGCTGAATAAAAAGTGAAATACATCGTACCCTTTTTGAACATATCCCTCTTGAAACCAATTGCAAAACTTATTTGGACCTGCAACTTCAAGAGAGATTATTCTAGCTTTGCCCCGAATTCAAAACTCAAGTACACAGGTTCTGCCGATCACGTAAATCCAAGTACATACTCTTTATATGAATGTAAAAATATTTATCAGACTGTCAAACGGAGAACTCGGATGGCTTGAGAACCATAGGCTTGTTTTAGAACCAACCTAGCTTTTGACATACAGGAAGTGGTTGCAACTACTCTGCTCTAGGCCTGGTATTCACAACAGTATAGAGAACATCACCATTATTAGAACATAGAATCAACTGAAACATACAGGTGCCAATCCACATAAACGTTACGATTTCTAGTTCCTAGGTAAGAACATTAAATGCTACATCATCTTCTGCATTCCTTATTTCAGATTCAAATAAAATTTTCTTTTTGTTGGAATACTTGGGAACAGTTGGAATACTGTTTAGTGTTATGTGAATAAGTCTCAGTCTCCTGCACTTCTCCCTTCCCTCTCGTCCTCTCCATGAGGCGATTGGAAGCATTTGCTTCTGTTTTCAACAAACCAGTTTCTTGTGATGCACAAGCTGAGACAAACTGTGGTTAGTTTTAACTATGGCTTGTCAAAGCAAGCCAGCTTCAAGAGATAGTGACTTGGCTGGATAAATCACAGTTTAAAATAATCACAGTTCCCAGTTTGGACATAATAACAAACTGGTTAACTGAAAATGGAAGCAAATGCTTCTGATCTAGGGTTGCCATATTTCAAAAAGTGAAAATCTGGACAGAAAGGTTTCTTTTTCTGGACATTTAGCTGATTTCTGTCCGGACGCTGCTTGCGGCTGCAGTATTCTGGATATGTCCAGGAAATTCCAGATATATGGCAACCTTATTTTATCTCCTCATGGCTACGCCAAAGGAGGTGAGGGAAACAAGAGCAGTATTATGTCCAAATGAGACTGTTCTGTACTGCACAGCTACCACTGTAGTTAGAAATAGTTTTTACTCTGAAGACAGCTGTCCAGTGCTGATTTAAAAAAAAATCAGAAATAAATTTACACTCTTATCCGTTGTGTAAAAAACACTATTTATTGCACACAGGGTTAAACAGCACAGCACAGTATATGCTTCAGAAACACAGTTATGCATAAAAAAATGAGTGACTAAAGTAAGAAAAACTGGACAGAATCCTGTTGTATTTACTAACAGGGATTATTTAAGAAAGCTTTCAAAAGTGAGTCATCCTTTTCTTTTTTAAATTTCATGCTCACCATCACCCAAAGGAGAGCATGAGAAATATGCCTGAGCACTTAAAACTTCCCCGCTTCTGACCCCTTTCACCTCCATCACAAGAAACTCTTTCCTGAATTTGATATAGATGTAGAGTGTGGTAATGTCATGCACGTGGAGTAAGTTACAAAAAATCCTTGTCACTCAAGAGTCCGGATTCGAATCAGTGCACTAAAGTAATGGGCTATGAACATGAGGAGGGGAGCCTTTCACACATTTTATATATAACTCACAATTTGTTAAAAATGTGGACTTTAGTTATAGATAAGAAGCTATAAAGTACATTTTAGGTTCACACAAGTTCATAACACACAGTGAAACAAACAATAACCTAATACCTGAACTCTGCTTTGGGTTCTAGTAACTTAACTTTGGTGACATAATGTATAAATAGAAGTGTTTGTACCCAATTTTGGGTCCTTTTTAATATCTGGTTTGCATTTATGCTCAATTAAATGATTTAATTCCTTATAATTTCAGGCAGTTTTTTGAGAAATTGCTTTCCTATCTGTTGAGTTATGAAATAATAAATAGCTTAAGATCATTATAATTGTTATCTCTGTACACAGGATCCAACAAACTAACAGACTTTCCTCTTTCACAGTGACATACAGCGGCATTTTTTTCAGTCAGAAGTGTGAAAATTGTAGGGCTGAAATCCTATGGAAACTTACTTATGAGAAATCCCTTCTGAACACAGTGGAGCTTACTTCCAAAGAAACATGCATAGGGATTGCACTACATGACTACAATCCAACACAGAATTAAGTGTGCTTAAGATCACAGATCTTCAATGGATTCAGAGGCATTTAACTCTGGGTTGAACTATAAAAAATGCATACTTAAAATTCATTTTCTCAGTACAATAGCTGTGCTGAGATGTCTGTTTTAAAATAAAATATAAATAGAATAAGAGTTTTATTTCACCTTCACATGGTGTCTTTCTCATGCAGACCTCAGATTTCCACATTTGTATCCCTTTAAAGGATTTGATATGCAGGGAAAAAAGAAAGGATGGTAAACATTTCAATTTAGAGATCAGTACTGGCTGCCACATTCCATACACTATGATCATCCAACTTCATACCTTTCACTGATGTGTTGGGTGGTGGTCCTTCCATTCGCAAGTTCCACGGCGGATCCCCCTGATTAGCAAAGTCCCTCATCTTCAAATAGCTAATTGTTAGTCGGATGATGGATGCCTTGTCAAGCTGGCTGGTAATGGCTGCAGGGAGTGGCAACAATTTGGCCAGCTCATAGAACTCAAAATTTTCCTTCCCCCGGCGAGAACGAGCAGCATCTCGGGATTTTTCCTTTCTCAAGGCTTGTAAACTGAAACAAGAATAGGGTAGGGCATTCATCAATATTGTGTTCTGTCAAAGTTCTAATGTAAACATTTTCCAAATACAGACATGAAATTCTTGCACATATAAGCTTGAGAAAAATACTGAATTATAGTTTACTCTTTGAACCTGATTGAGTGTGTACTCTTTCTAGAGATGACCGACAAGTAACTTGTTATAATACACAATGTCTTTTTTAAAAAAAATAAAATCCCACTCTGCTACAGATGTTTTGTCCAAATGTCAAACGATAAAACTGAGAATATGATACCATAAAAGGACAGATGGAAATATTTCAGTACAGAGGGACTGTGTGTTTGGCATAAAGCATAATGCTATCCATTAATTACTATTAACTGTCTTTCAATTTTAGCAATAGCTCTGCAAACAGCACCATAGTCCTCACTTCCCTAATACTTGCTGCAAAGTTTGCTTAGCAAACTCAGTCTCATGAGTTGCCATCCGTTGTACAGTATGGTGAGTAGCAGCTGCTGCTTCTCAACTCCACTAGCTCACAGAATACAATTCCTTGTGTCACGCCACACTTTCTCCAAAAACAATAAGAGAATCCACAGCTCAGTCACAAAACAGATGCTTGGAAAAGGTCTCGGGTTCAGTCTCTGGCATCTCCAGTTAGAATTAGAAAAAGACCGTTACATGAAGCTTTGGAGATCTACTGATTGTATAGAACTGGTTGTATTGAACAAAGGTGGGGAACCTTTCTATCCATGCCTCAAGACTGCATACCTAACCTTGCCTCTCACCAGCCCTGATCCATGCCCTACCCAAGTGGTTTTCCCTGGCTAGAATGTTTCCTTGAGGTAGAATAATGCCTCTTGCTTGCTTGGATGGATGGAGAGGTATGAGGGTATGCTGCTGATATGTAGCTGACTGTACAAAGGTTTAAAAAGTCGTATCAGTTGCTCCACTCACTTTTGCCTTTGGTCCCTCCCACCACTGGCATGTGAAACCTCAGAAACTTGCCCATGAGGGAATGTCTGGACAACCGTGAGCTAGGTGGACCAATTGTCCAACTCTGTACAAGTTTCTGCACAAGGCTCGTTCATATGTTTCTATCATAGGGAGTTTTATCCAAAGTCTCTTTCTCGACTGAAGAGGCTTCACTTCTTTGGACAGAAGGAGTCTTTTTGTCAGAAGGAGGAGTCCAACCCAATAATTTGGCTCTAACCCAACAATTTATTTTAAAACCTGTCATTGTCACTTTGAAACACTTCCTCTCTCACTACTCCAACAAACTTACAAATATGGTATCCTTCAGTTCCTCCCACAATTTCAACCACAGCTATACTCATCCTAAAAAACCTGAACACAATACAGCACGCATAGTCCCCCTTCACATTCACTCAGTTATGTCCTTTTAATTATGACATTAAAGGAATCTGTTCCACTGCAGTATAGATTTATCAAATTAAAAATTTGTAGGACAAACTGCGAAGTTCTTGAATTTCACCATCCACAATGCAAAGTCAAAAATCATGCTTTAATATGCAAATATAGGGTGCAGTCCATGCATTAACGAGAGGGAACTGACATGAGACCCCTTCAGCCTTCTCCAGCCTTTCCCCCTTCTTGGCAACATGTGCATTGCTACATTATTTACTATGACAGCAGTGTATATCCATTCAACAGTCCCTGTTCTCTATAGGCTACTGACTCACAAATTACTTTTACTTGGAGCCAGAGAGAAGATGGCTCAACTGAGCCCAATGAAAGGAACATTTGTGTGCACTGCACTACTGTTTACTGCCATAATTAGGCAGTTACAGTGTTATCCTATGCTCAGAAGTAAGATCCACTGAGTTCAATAGAGATTACTCCTGGGAAAGTGCCCATGTAGAAAACCTCATCCCATTGATTTTAATGTGCCTACTATCAGGTTGACTAAGTCTGGATCCAACCTTGTGTGTCTTGCTAACTTGTTGCAGTTTTCTTAGCACAATAATAAACCAGTCTCAAGTCAGTTTTACTTTTCCAGAAAGTCAAACGGTTTTGTTTAAAACACGGCAGATAGATGCCATTATAAAACATTATATTTATATTCATATTGTGCTAACATTGCCTTTTTAATACGACATCTAACATTTTGTTTGGTACTGCTCCTTCCATTCTGAGAAAATTCAAAAATTCATTCAGCTATTCCTGAAATGCGAAGTGTCACCCTGCCATATTCTACACATCTTACCAAAAGTCTTTTGAAGTGACAGCACTGTAGTTGTAATAAATAGTGATTGGTTTGGAGGGCTATAACCATAAAATAAGGCCCTAGGGGCTGAAAGGTTGTTGAGACTATGATATAATGGCATAAGCCAATGGGAATGACACAGCTTGTACATTAATCTAGTGCCCATTTGCATTAGCTAGCATTAAAAAGCAGAGAAGGCTACGCGCTGTCTGACATGGTGGCAGCCAGTCCCACTTCCCTCCTTGTCTCCTAACCTTGATGCAAGAATTGCAAGAGCAGTCAATGTAGGGCTGTGTTTTCTTTTGCAGTGCTAATCATGGCTGCCTGTCTTGGCTCCTGGCTCCTTCCCAGGCACCGTCAGAAAGAGCATGTAGACGTGGGCAAAGAAAAGTGGAAATGCAAAAGGCATTTGCATGAAGGCAGATGTCAGGAAAGGGCTGCAGGGTTGGGGAGTTCTCTGCCGATTAATGTGCTGCAGTACCGTATTGTTAAAATTCAATATATATATATATATATATATATATATGCCTTGTTGGTCTAATTTCCAAAAAGAAACCCCTAATACCGATATTTATTTGATAGAATTGGAATCTTCTGAAGGAATCATAATGAGTCAAAGACAAAGAACGCACCACTTGTGACTGTCGCAATTGCTTTACATTTCCTAATATCACTTAAGGCAGCATAATTATCATGTTAAGTGCTCCTATCATCATAGTGGTAGAAATTCCCCAGTGGTAATGTTGGGCCTGAAAAAGCACAGCCATCTAGCTGAAATTACAGGAGAAATGGAGCAAGAAATGGACCGCTAGTCAACACCAGAAGATCTGTACATAAGAAGCTGCCAAATGAGACTGACAAAAGAGGTTGAGGTGGTATCTGGCAGTTTCAAAGGCCACTGACTGTTCAGATGTTGTATGAGTCCTAATCCCCTTGTAGGGATGAGGTATAATACATTTGGATAAATTGAAGGTAAATTGAGATTAAGAAATATCACAGAACAAGGATCAGGTGCTGGAGACTGGGTTATCTCTGGGGGCACATCCCTAAAGTGCAGGCATTGCCCTTTTTCTAGAAAAAGAGGTGCCGGAACTCGCCACGAGTGCCTCGCTTGTTCTCTTGCAATGGCAATGGCGCTCACCTGAGAGGTGCTGGAATTGAGTTCCGGCAAGTTCCGGCTGAAAAAAAAGCCCTGAGTACAGGTGTCATCTATTAGTTCCTCCTTGGCAGGAGGTGTTGCTGACTTGGTTACCTATGTCTCTAGGGGCAAATTCAACATGGAAGGAAATGAAACTGAAGCCATTCTGTCTGTTGGATGCAAGCAAATATTTAATTTTGAAACAAGATAATCTGATGGCAGCTGACTCTGAGAGAGAAAAGGTTGTGTGCAGTTAAGGTAGTTAATAGCCACAACTTTTTGGTTCAGCAAATAAAATAAAATGGGCTCTATCCTACGAAAGATGTTGGGAAATATTGAGGGCACAAGGAAAAGGGGACGACAGAGGTCGAGATGGTTGGACAGTGTTCTTGAAGCTACAAACATGTGTTTGACCAAGCTGAGGGAGGCAGTGGAAGACAGGAGTGCCTGGCGTGCTCTGGTCCAGGGGGTCACGAAGAGTCGGACACGACTAAACAGCTAAACAACAACAACATCCTACAAAGGTGTATTTCGCATTAAATTTGTTAGTCTTTAGGTTGCTTTGCAATTTGTTACAACAAACTCACACTGTTAGCCTCTAGATAAACTCCAAGGAAAGAGAATGCACAAACCCCCATGGCATCTCATACAGGTGGCATCTGAACTCAGGAGTTCAACAATTGTTAAGGCAATATTTCTGTTTTATAAAAGTGGTGTTTTTTCCAAAAAAATGAGGAAAAAGTGTCTCTGCACTGAAAAAGAGTAAGGTTAAAAGCCTTTCATAATTCTCCTTTAAAGATGCAACAACTAAGATCTAAGGAGAAGTCAACTGGTCAGATTTTTTTTATAGATTTTCCCTACTTGTTTGCTTAGGAGAATCTAGCACTGCACAGTTCTACTATTTATCAATTAATCTGGAATGCAGGCTCAAAGAAAGAAGGCCAACCTGTATTAAAAATTCAACTATTAAAAATTCATCAAAGCCTTCGTCATTTTAACTCACAAACCTTTGAACACCTGCATACTTGTCAGATCTCTGGTCATAGTTAACAGTGGAATCTATAGTTGCTGCAGAACCTTCACCACTTCTGACATGAACTGCATACGAATACTTACTTGAGGGTTAAACCTTTTTTTTAAAAAAAACAAAAACTTTTTTTTTTTAAGCAACATAAACCCCAGAAAAACTGCATTACTCTGCCAAACTTTTCAGTCTGGTTACTGGGCAAACTTCAGATTTGGTCAGATTGGCCATTTGCATTAATAATTATTCAGATCCCTAATTATTCTTCCCCCACCAAATAAAAAATGCTGTAAATATCAGCTTCCTCTCAGGGGCAAAATTTAGGCAGATCCGTAAACAAAACTATTATTTGTTATTATCTAGAGTGGCATGGGCCACAAAACGAAGTTCTTTAATCCTGCCCAAGAAAAGGTAATGGTTTCAGAAGCTTCCCTTTAATGTGTGGAAAAAACTGCCTGGCATATATGCTGGAAGTTAAAGCTGGAACCTTCAAGTTCAAGGTAAGAACTCTGCTGCTTAACTAATGCACTGCTCATAGCTGTCATCATTAATTTATGTTAGCCTCTGTAAACATCAAGAGTATAATAGGCCAATTTCACAACTAAATATAGATGCACATTTTGCCCTTATATAAATGGCAGATTGCTGCTGTAGATCATCACTGCAGCAACACGTCAGTAAAGATGCACTGTTTGATGGTCTGATGCTCACACAATATATAAAACCAGTTGTAATGGTTGTTTGGAAGCAAAGTGTAACACAGCAGCAAAATTTCATTTGTTCCACAAACTCAGGATATATTAAGCTTGGCTGACAAAGACTGTTTGATGTGCTAAATCAGTTTGACCTTCATTTTTGCTTTATATTTCCAATTTAACACATTAAATGACCATTTTTTGGCTCTCTGCAAGAAAATACAGAACCGGGTGCAATTTAAAATGCCTCAGCTATACAAAGAAAAATAAAACATATGTTTTAGTAATTTATCTTTTAACAATCAGATTTTGCAAAGCTTTAAATATCATTTTAATTACAGCCTACATTTTATATGAGCAGAGATGATGCTTAAATTCCAAGCAATCATTTGAGGTATTTCTGGATTGAAATGGCCTTGGGAGATTTTAGCTATAGGTTTCTCTGTTTATAAACCATCTATTTGCATTAATGCACGTATGCTTCAAACATCAATTAAATAAATTGCTATTGCCCATGTCATAATCAGTAATAGTGGCTGTTTATATAAGATCCAAATGCTACAAGGATCATCCCCCTTTTGAACCATCCAGTTGGCAGCTAAAATATAGTAAAATACAGCAAAAGTGTAGATTTAGCTAGGAAGAACTACCTCGAGTAAGGAGCACTTTTATTTCAGAGCAACTTGCACATTTCACACCTTAAATTTCTATTTACAAAATCAGCTAATCACTTCACAATTGAAGTTCTCAGAACAAAAAGTTATCAATTAAAGTGGTTGAAACTCCAGCAAATTATCATTTAAGAATGAAGTAATTGCTTTCATCAGGGCAGAAAAGCCCGCCAGAACAGAAATGTCACTTTAGATTAGTGTTCTCACTCCTGAAGCAATGGATGACACAGCTGATATAAGACTAAATGCCAAGACCAATCAATTGCTTTTGTGGCTCTGTTCTGAGCTGCTGTAAAAGGGGCCATTTTCCAGGATCTACTCTTCATTATAGTAAATGCTATCTCCTTGGTAACATAATTCCATTTCTCATAAATTCTGTCTGAGAGCATTGTCCTAACAATGGATGTTTGTGGAAAAGAATGCTGTTGGTTTAACGCAAAGAATTAAGTGTGAACGGCTGTCAAAGTACTACAGTTTATTTGTTCTTAAACATAAATTGAAGTCTTCTCCATTAAAAAGAATACTCGTGTGGAAATGAGAATACTGAACCAGTGTAATATATTGTATTTGAAGGTGTTGTATAAGTGATTTAGAGTTTAGACTTCTTTTATATATATATACACACACACACTTGCTTTGTCTCTGTTAGGCACCCTGCTCTTTAACAGAGATTTGTCAGTGTAAAAATAGAGTAGATAAACATTCCACTTACTTTCCCAGCAGTGTGGTTTACAAATGTGAAATTACTGAAGAAAACACAGTCTCATTATCATATGACATGCTATTTGTTAGCAACCTCATCTGTGTATAAAAGCTTCCTTTGAACCGAGCGCTGACTGAAAAATATCTGTACTTCAATTTGTATTGTTCATCTTCCTAAAATACCAAGAATCTGAGTTATGGGCTCTAATTAAAAAGATATCCGAGAAGCTAATTTGGTGGAACAGCAGCAATTTCCTATGTGACTCTTTTCATGACTGAAGTTTACAAATACACATTGCAGCTTTCAGCTGAGAGTCAGAATAAAAAAGTACTTTGTCATAAAAAGGTACAGGGCTCTATGAAAAAAAGAAGTGCTCTGCCAAATGTTTCCACATGCTAAATGCCAGAACATCCTTCCTTGTGGTAGGGGCCCCATTTGGATATCCTGTTTCAGGATGCCATAATGCAGGTAATGGCCTTCTCGTGTGTCTGTCCCCATCGTTCTGCCTTTGTACCAACAGCAGTGGTCCCACAAGGTGCAGGTTAAGAGACTCACCATGTGAGAGATGGGGTCCTCCCTTAAAGAGGGCATGTATTGCAGTGAGACCTGGAAAACTGACACCCTGTGTTGTGGGTGGGTACAATTGGTCAGCCACAACACCTGATTGGTAGGTCCCTCAAAGCTGAGTACAATCTGGCCAAAGGGACGCAGTTTAAACAGTTTGAGAGACCTATTTATGCCCATGCACATGACCCAGAGCTTCCTCTTTCGGTGCATGCATTCGGAACACCCGCCTACCTCTCCCTACTTTTAGGGCTTTGCGCTTGACCTTGCTATGCCGTCGTCTGTCGTTGGGACAGGGGCACGGCAGGAATTTTCCCCACTTGGCTGATGCCATCTGGGTTTCGCCTGCCGCGTAGCAAATCATGACAACTTGTAAGGTTGCGGATAGGCTCTGGTTCAGGTGATAGGGATGGGCGAATGCTCTCACCATCCCTATGTGAAGGATATTCTGTTAAAGGAATATAGGGACTTGATGGTTTGGTCAACCCCTGTGAGGGGGTTATGCCCATGCCTGATTCCAGGGGGACATTTGGGTGGCGGAGTTAGCCCGGTCCCGGCTTTCCGCTTATCCAGGTGTTCACCCTTGGCTGACCTATGCTGGTACCCTGGGTGAGCGCTATCTGCCTGGCAGGGAGCTAGTCGAACCAGAGCCTATGCAACCAGTCACTTTCTGTAATCAATAAAGTTGTGGCCTAAATTCTGCCAAACACCAAAACCAAAATTTGAGTCATGTGTGAATTTATTTAGCGGGGAGGTTTCTGGGTCTGAACACGCAAATAGATCTACGTAGAAAGCCAGTTACACACTGCAGTGTAAGGGCCCCTACAACTCAGAAATTGTTTTCAGCAGCAACCACACAACTACAGTCGTACCTTGGTTCTCAAACGCCTTGGTATGCATACGTTTTGGCTCCCGGATGTCAAAAACCCGGAAGTAATTGTTCCGGTTTTCAAATATGGAAGTCAAACGTCCAATGCGGCTTCTGCGGCTTCCAATTTGAGTGCAGGAATCTCCTGCAGCCAATCAGAAGCCGCGCCTTGGTTTTCAAACTGTTCCTGGAGTTGAATGGACTCCCGGAACGGATTAAGTTTGGCAACCAATACCACTGTACTGTAATTTGTGAAACCGAGTTTCCCAGCACTATATTTAGCTGAAATCCTAACCCTACTTATCTGGATCTAAGCGCCATTTAATTCAATGGGACTTACCGTATTTTTCGCTCTATAAGACGCACCAGACCACAAGACGCACTTAGTTTTTGGAGGAGGAAAACAAGAAAAAAAATATTCTGAATCCCAGAAGCCAGAACAGCAAGAGGAATCGCTGTGCAGGGAAAGCAGCAATCCCTCTTGATGTTCTGGCTTCTGGGATAGCTGTGCAGCCTGCATTCACTCCATAAGACGCACACACATTTCCCCTTACTTTTTGGGAAGGAAAAAGTGAGTCTTATAGAGCAAAAAATAGGGTACTTCTGGATATTTAGTTTAAATATTTATAAACCACCGTTTCATATGAAATATCACAAGGCAATGGACATGGTTAGGAGTAGACATGGCTTTTCTCCCTCCCCATTAACACTAGAACTTAGGGACATCCGGGGATACTGAATGCTGGAAGATTTGGAAGAGCTTCTTCACAAAGCACGTAGTTCAGGGATGGGATTCGCTCCCTCAAGAAGTAGTGATGGCCAATAACTGGGACAGCTTTAAAAGAGGATTAGACAAATAAGGAGGATAAGGCTATCAATGGCCACAAAGGCTATGTTTTACCTCTCCTGTAGGAAGCAATATGCCTTTGAATGTCATCTGCTGGGAAACACAAATGGGGAGAGTGTTGTTGTGCTCAGGTCCTGCTTCTCTGCTTTCCACAGACTTCTGGCTGGCCCCTGTGAGAACAGAATGCTGGACTACTGGACTGTGAGGTCAAGCACTGACCTGATGCAGCAGGCGCTTCTCATGCACTGTTAGTGATTTTTCATCTGCTTTTATTTCCTGGCCTACACTGAAGGCCCCTCTCTCTACCACCACTTCAGCTCCAAAATGATGAAACATCACCACCTAGCCACCTTTGTCTCGCCACTCTCATTTCCCCCTTCCACTTCCTTCAGCCTTTAATAGTTAATCTGTAGATTGTCTTTTGATTTATTTTCTCAGTAAAGGCTCTCTTTTTTTGGTAAAAAGTTCTGATCTTGCCTCTGTTGCTCTTTCCTGAACACCTTTGGGAGGGGGGGGTGTCACTCTATTATCCAGACTTCAATCAAAGTAATTTATGTGTGTTTTCATAAATGTGCCAGTTTCTGAACCAGCTGTACTGGATGGATAGACAGCAGCCTCTTTCCAGTCCAACAGAGCCAGGCTTATGGAGGAAACCTAAAAACATAAGAGGAGTCCTGCCAGATCAGACCAAAAGCCTACCTTTTCCAGTATTCTGCTCTCGTAACAGAAAAACAACCCCCCTAGCACATTTTGAGCTAAATTCCCGCCAATCATTCATGCTCCAGAAGGACTTTTTCCTTGAACATGGAAAAGTAGATTTCACAAATGTGCCTCAATCAAGAGTGGTAATTATTTTATTATTATTCTGGAATTTGATAGTTGATTTATCGTGCCCACAGCAACCCAGTGACTTACAACCAATGGGTAACAAAACCCATCAGTCACTAACATCTACTGAGTCTGTTTTATACTTGCAAATTATCATTTCTGTTTGCTTAAGTTCAAAGTTGGCTTATATGAGATGCCTATTATGATATAACTATTATTATTATGTCATGAAAATATTAATATATCATGAAAATACTATTATATCACAAAAACTCAATGTCTAGCTTTTAACAAACACATTATCCAGTAACTATCAGCTGTTCTTCTTACGGACTCTAATGGGCAGCTGTAGAGAATAATCGTTTATTCTCTAACATTCTAAAATGCATAACTTGACCTGAAAATACTGCACCCTGTTTAAAATGTGCTCTCTGAAGTGTCAAAAGATATTGCAAATCCGTGGAAGGGACTCTATTTTGTTGTAAATCAAAATGTTTTAAATGTTTATCAACCAGTGGGATTATACCTTCTCTTAGGAAAGCAGTGAAGTGTAAATAGAAGTGTTGATTAAAATCCATGAAGAGTCATTGGTGATTTAAATCAACTTGATTTAGAGATGACTTTGATTAGAAAGCATTCCTTCTTTGTGGAAATGCTAAGAGAATACCTGAGATGCGGCAAAATAAAAACAAGAGAGAAAAGTGCTTCTTAACTCTAGGGTTTTTTTTGTGAAAGTGTACGTTTTAAAGAATGAAGAAATTATGTTAGAATTCCAGGCATAATAAAATTGGATGCCTGTATTCTGCTTTCTTCCACCACTTAACCAATATTACCACAAGCTATTAAGTACTGTACTGGGCTTGGGGGGGGGCTTTTTTCAGTGTAATCGTCACATTTCCTCACAGATAACCTTTTGGGGGCCACATGGTACTTGTGAGCTGAGACAGAGGCAAAGGCTGGTGGTACAACAGGTTAGATACCTACATTTGTACAGTAGACCACATTTCGAGTTACGCAAAAGTCTGAGGTTTTTACATACCCAGACGCCTCTCTAGCCAGCCAAGCAAGGGCATTGATTAAGTTCAAGGGGATATCAAACCAGACAAAAGAACTCGAGAACAGCACAAAGCAAGGTGTTGAAGGGCGTGGTCTAGTGTCAGGCTTTGGGGAATCAGCTTCCTCCCCCCTGGCCATAAATGAGCAGATCAAACAAAAGGAATTCTCACCAGTATGTTTCTTTAATCAACACAGCGAAGAACAATAGAAAGCATCTAACCAGAATGGCAGTGCTCCCAATAAAAATCACCTCCCCTGTCCCTATTAATCCACGTCACTCCTACGTCTTGTAATCTGAATTTGTAGTCTCTGTGCTTTCTGTTCTGACACTTTGGGGAAGAGGGGTGGATACTATCCAGAGACTGTGAATCTGTTAACTCTCTCTCTCCCCCTCCTAGTGTTTCTTCTGCTAGCTGTTCCCCATCCAGTATTTCCCAGCTTCTGCCTTCTGAACTATGCCCCTCTGCAAACCACTGTTCCAAATCTATACTGTCCTCCTGCTCCTGGGAAGTTTCAGGATCAAGAGGAGGGGGTGGCTCCCACCATTTATCCTCAGTGCAGCCCTCCTCAGCACGGTCCCTGACATCTAGGGATAAAGGAAGTACTTGCAAGTATCTGAAATATATTGCAGCAAGAGTAAAAAGAAGCTTTATATTGAACAAATGTGTATATTCGGCATAAATTATTTTTCTATTGTTGATGGTTTTACAGTGAAATCACTTCAAGACATTTTTGTGTGAAAGTGATTTATTAATTGATCAAATAAATAAATAAATAAAATTAGCTTGCCCACTTCTAAGGAAAGAGAGAAACACGCAGACCAGCCAGCATGGCCAATGGTCAGTGATTATGGGAACTGTATCTGCTGGGTAACCGTGATGTATATTGACTTTATCGACAGATGATAACAGGTCATGGGATCCTAAATTCTAGGGAGGTGGAAAGGCCTTGAAGTTCACTACTCAGTACAGAATATGGAATTCAAGATGGAACTACAACTTCCTTTATGTTTTTTCATTTAAACTTTTTTTGGGGGGAAACAACACATCTGTACTACTAAGACGAAATGGTGAAATAATTGTACATGAAAATACACTGCAAACACCATTGTAGCAAGTCTATGGTGTTGAAATCATGTTTTTGTTTTTAAAATCAGTTTTAATTCTTTGGTTCCACTACTCTTCAATTCTAAACAAAAAGCTTCGGACGCCATCCTGAATTTGGCAATGCTTTAATGAAGGTGTTTACAACACAGATGTTAAGAATACTTGTAGTATCTTTAGCCCCCCACTATTCCAATATTTTCACTGCAGCTCACTCATGTATTTGTGCCAAACCACTTGTAATCCTGTGATATTTAACCCTTTTATGTAGAACCATCCTAATTCTGATTAGCAAAGCACAAATGTAGAGGAGTCAAACAATCTGTATTCTACTAATATCTCAATGTTTCACACCAAAACGTTTTCATTCTTGCTTGTAAAATATGTATGTGTAGGAATGATAATCTATGCAGATGAAAGTCAACCAAACCCATGATGCAGTGAAACCGCAAAGCAGGCATACACAAAAACGACAATGTCTTTAATTGAGCTGAACCATCAGCAATGTGGAAGGAATGACAGCAGAGATAGAGCCCAATCATATTTAAATAAGCAAAATGATTATCTGGAGAACTTGGTTGCTAAAGTCTGGAGCTGAACATAAAACCACCTTGCACATATTCCACATTCCTGGTAGTAATGTGGCAGTGTTTAGGGCATTTCCTCCCTCTGCTGCAAGAACTGAGCTGCTTGACTATAATCCTAAACACACTTACTAGGAAGTAAGAGCCATTAAATGCAGTGGGATTCAATTCTGGTTTTTTAATATTATTATTGAAAGGCAGGTACAGTGTGCTAAATATTAATAGGTATAAAGCAATCAATAACAAAGTAATAATTTGATGTCCAACTTTAATCTTTGTCAAAGCAATATATATTTAGTCTGTCAACAGCTCTCTCTCACACATAACAAATTACCATCTTTAGGTATTCCTGTAGTCAGAAGATATTGACGTCAGACATAAGCAAGGATCTTTTCATCATACTGAAGAATTAGTGTGGGATATTCATCACCATCCATAGTTGGCGCATTTCTGAGTGCTTTGTAAAGCTTATCTGCTGACGAATTCTCCTTCCAAAAGGAACTGTGAAATTGAAACTGGGAGCATCTTATCACAATAATAATATTTTAATACCACCCTTAGATTTGCAGTGTTTGCTGCAAATGCACCCTACCAGATTCAGATTAAAATCCCGTTAAAGGTCATCGTGCAGCTAATAGTACTTAAAAATACTAACTGCAATACTTTGCTGATGCTTGTGCATCAAGGTTAGGGTATGAAAAAGAAAGGGTAAACGAAGAGACTATCAAAAAGAGCTATTATACCTGATGTGCTCCATACAAGACAGATGAAATATGAGCTTCAGTATTCAAAATAGAAAGGATACAATCTTATGTCTGGTTAACTTACAGGAAATGGTTCCAGAGACGCTTTTATACTAACTACAGTGATTTGAGCAATTTTTAAAAATAATACCAGTCAATTTCTCTCCATTATTCTCTGCTGGCAGAAAATAAAACATTTTTCTTTGAAATGATTGCCTTTGGTTTTGTTAAATCATCCAGTCTGACAACATGTGGTCACCATTTTCACATGATCTTTCTGCTTCTCTGCAGAAGAATGCATTTGCAGTCTGATCCCTGATATAAATATGTAATACAGCTCCAGTTAAGGCTATTTCTATTACTTCAAGAAAGAAAGGAATTGTCATACTGTATTATGAAGAATTCAAATTCACAAGGATAATAGTCAGATTCTTAACATATACAGCATAGATGTTTATATTAGAAAAGAACTAATACTCGTAATTCCTCTTGGCAATGGCAAGTATGCATATCTTTATCATGTACAGAATCTCATTCGGTACTTGTATTCATTCCAGTGCTTTCAGTGAATGTTATACAGGAGTGCTCAGGGACTATCAGAAAATTAAATATGTTACAACAAAATGCAAACCACTCTATTTTTAGGTATCTAGCATGTTTTACAATCTCATTACAACTGAACAAATTAAGATCACCTACCTTAGTCTCTCAAGTAGAAGTTTATGTACAATAATAATTCTATAAATGAGTGATTAAAATGCATAGTCACTCCAGTAACGTGACTTGAAAAGAAGAGTTACAGAAGTTAATGCAGCTGTAAATTGGCAAAACTTCAATAAACATTATTTTAAGCATTTTTTTGGAAAAAATGCATAAAATGTTATCATGTTCTTTATCCTCCCTGTTTCAATATTGCCTACTCTTCAAAATGAAAAGTTGTAAGAAACTTTCAGAGTACTTCCATCATATCCCTCCAGATCTCTGCCTGATAAGAGCAATGAGTTCCTTAGTAACAAGACTGGCAGCTGTGACTTAAATACATAGAGCTTCTGCTAATATTCCGATTATTCATACACAGGCCACACAAAGTGGAGTGAATTATGGCTCTTGAAAGCAAAAAAACAACAACAAAAACCCTTCACCCTGCCTTCTTCTAGGCAAGAATTGACCTGCCTGTTTCATAACTACAGTGGTACCTCAGGTTACATACGCTTCAGGTTACAGACTCCGCTAACCCAGAAATAGTGCTTCAGGTTAAGAACTTTGCTTCAGGATGAGTTACAGAAATCGTGCTCCAGTGGCGTGGCGGCAGCAGGAGGCCCCATTAGCTAAAGTGGTGCTTCAGGTTAAGACCAGTTTCAGGTTAAGTACGGACCTCCGGAACGAATTAAGTACTTAACCTGAGGTACCACTGTATTCCTGGAAATATAGGAGGAATGTATATAGAAAAATGCTCTTAACATGCCATCAGGTTTTTTTTCTTCTTCTCCCTTTTCCTCCTTGGTACACTTTAATCAGATATGTTTTCTTCCTGGCAGTGGAGACAGACGTCCTATGACTGGGGTCTCCCTCAATACCCAGTATGCAGAGCAGATTCCCAAACTTTCCTTTCCACACTTTTCAGTGGATCTCCCCACTTTCCATTATAAAAAGTTAAGCATACAAAGCTTTCTGATCCAAAATTAATAACCCCAATGAACAACACTAGGGACAGGGGAAGAAATGTATCCACCCAATGCCAAAATGATTGCATGCAAGGCACCACCTGGTCACTTTCATGCAGCCTGCAACCCATAGAAATAAGGGAGAGTCCAGGGCTGACCGACTGCAGAAGCCCTTCTCACCCCCTTATATTCTTAGAAGGTCTCTTCTCCAGTCTTCAGAGAGTAGCTGGAAGTGGGGAGGCAGAAAAATGTCCTCCTTGCCTTCCGCTCTGCAGTTTTAATCTGAAATCTTAGGCGCAGTACTGCGTCCAGAGCTCAAAAATTGTTTGAACTAATGAAATTCCCTGCCACAAAATGAACCTAGAACAATGGCAGTTTCAAACACTGGATGGGAGTTGTAGTCCGCAACATATTAGCTCTCAGATATATTCGGCCGTCATAGGCTGAGAATTATCAGTACTGATTATTTATCATAGATTTCTGACACTATTTCCTGTTTTACTGTGCATGAATCAACACACAAAATTAAGCATCAGGCGCACTGCGCACAAGCCCACAACTGGAGCACGTAGCTTCTGTAAATTTGAATGAATAATGACGTTCTTGGGTCTTAAGAGGCCACAAGTTTATCGATTACAGATGCAAGTGATTTGGCTCAAGCACTGGGTGATTTTGCCACTTCCCTCCTGCGGCTGCCCAATAGCATGGGCAGGAGAATTTGAATTCCCCTCAGCAGAAGGGAGAGGAGAACATGTCCCTTAGACCATTGGGAGGTCCAAAATGGCCTGGCACCAGCAGTGAGCCATGCAGTGCTGCAACTACTGTCCATGGACATGGTAAACAGAATTTCGTACTTGCATGCACATCCACAGAGTGCGCAGGACAATTTCAAACAGAACAGGTCAGTTCAGCCCTAATAAGTATGTTAGCATTGTGTTGTGTGGACATTCAGTATATGTACAGATTTTACAGTGTGCATCTAGGTCGCCACTTACTTACTTATTTCCCTAATTTGCTACAGCTTCATAAATGATATTCTTCCATAGGAAATAGAGTACAGGAAAATGTATGTGGCAAATGCTTTTGGATACATGTAGGTGCTTAAAGTGGTGCTATATATATATATATATATCCTCTATCTGTGTTTCCTTCAAGACTCTTACTCATCAGGTCATGATGAGTATTTTTAACAGCAGAAAGGTGAGATCTTGAAGTTGAGCATGCCACAATCAGAGAGAAACTAAATGTCTAATTTGAACAGAAAAGTCTAAAATGCAAAAGCTAGGCTTGAGGTTTAAATTTTGTTTTGGATTCTACTCATCGTTTTGCTGAAATCAGTCATCTCTTTTGCTAGCATCCTGAATTACATCCTGATTGCAACCATCTTGACACAGACCTAGGCAATTTCAACAGGGCTTCAGTTCACATTGTATTTTTTAATTCACTAGTGGCTTAGGATAGAAAGTTGAAAGTCCAGCTCCTAATTACTTCAGATCTCTAGAGTGGTGCTAGCATCTGCAAGAGGACTTAACCCAGAAGATTTCCTTCTCCAACCAAAGTATATTTCAATTCTATTATTTAGCTCTTTATATCTGAACTCTGGTAAGTTCAATAGTCCTTACTGAAACCTGGGAAATGTAATCATATGGATCATCTCAGATAATCTACAACCCACAAGAACAATGTGTTCACTGATTGGGCAATTTGGTTTTTTTGTCATACTTCTCACTTTCATTTCTTCTAAACCTAAAACGAATACAACCAGAAAGTGTCAGCCAGTTCAATATTACTGAAGGCAGGAGATGCATTGTTCCAGGCTCAAAATCAACAGGTGAGAACTGTGGTTCAATTTCACACATTACTTTAGAAATATGGAAAACAGAAATGTTTATTTGTAACATTTGAACATCATGGTCAAACCAACATTGTGTCATTAGGAACATGCTGTGTGCTCAGTTTCTCCTTTCTCTCTTTGCATCTTTCCAATCTCTCCTATACAGTTGGGTTTATGGTAACCATTGTTTGCTTATATTTTAATAAAAAAAAGATAACCCTACTCAGATCAGGACATATGGAGGAATTACTGTGGTGAGGGCACACATGACTGCTTTGCCCCTGACATCCAACATTGTCAGTCCTTCTGACTCTGTCCGTGATGTACTCACACTGAGTGGAAAGGTATAACAGGGGATTCTGTGTGCATTCAGCAGAATGCACAAAGAACCCCCTTTTAGACCTTTGGTCTCAATGTGAGAAGTTCAAGGTGAAAGGGGTGTGAACAGTGGTACATGGCCCTTAAAAGCAGCTAGGTTTAAGTGTCTAAACTGCTGCGTGCTCAACACATGTGCTCAGAAACATATCCTATTTAACATTCTAACCCTGTGAGCAATGAAAGATTAGCAAGTCCCATTGGGAGGTTGAGTAGGATCTGGGGGGTATCTTTAACACACTTTTTTCACCTACTCTGTACTGTTCTGATTTGGGGGGGGGGTGTGGATAAGTTTGCTTCCAACTGGATGTAACTTTGTCACAACTTGGGGTGGGGTGGGAACTAATTTGGGCAGAAGGTAAGCATCCTGAGGCCCTCTTGGATGAAGGGTGTCTGATCAACCACTTTGCATTGCCATCTGACATTCTTGGGACCCGATAGAACCACTCTGCTGAGCACTGGGCATCATGGACAGGATGGGGAGCAGTTTCACCTCCCTAGTTAATTGCATGTTGAGTTGGCAAAGAGATCATCAGCTTAGTTAATCAGTGGATTGGGTTTTAGCCTGCGTGCTGCTGCCCAAGAGCAGAGATAAAGGATTGAGTATGTTCTTTACCCTCTGTGCAAATTCCTTGCCTACTGTTGCCTGTGCTGCCTTGATGCAGATCTTTGCCCTACTTAATAAAGTTGTTTCATTAAGTTGTTCTCTCTGCGGGTGTGGGGATAATAGTGGTACTGATAACTTGCCCATCTTATAGTTTATAGAAAGCAAAGCAGGGCAAGGCAATCAGCATGGTAAGGGGTAGATGAAGCATGTGAAACACTCTCCACAGTCTAAGCAAGATATAGTCCTGACATATGAACTAAGCGTATGAGTGTTTATGCTTAAAAGAACTAGTCAACATGAAGGAAGTTAGTCTTACAAATATTGTTCCAAATACACTCATTAGCAATCTTAGACCTTCTCAGAAATAAGTTATGCTTCCTAAATGTCTGTCTTTCATGTATTAGGGCTGTCAACTGATTAAAAATAATAATTGATTAATCATCTGTCTTTTAACTGGTTGAATTGATTAAATGTAAACAAATTTACAAAATTACTAAAACATCAGCAAAGATGCTTTTTGAACTATGGAAAGAAGAAGAAGCTACCCTATAATTTAATAAGCAAAATATACTAATGTGTTGTTAGGCTGAAATATCACTTTTAAAATTTCTGTTTTTAATTGTAATTACAGCAACACATACAAACAACGGTAACCTAATAAATAATAATAAACAACTCACAGTCACATTTATTAAGTTTGATTTCAGCAATTAATCAAATGAAGATTTAGTTGATTAATCTACCAATTAAACCTGGCAGCCCTGTGATCTAATTTAATCCATAACACAACGAAGGAATACTAACAGATTGTAGACACACTGATTTAATGCTCAGACCAACAAAAACAGAGCATGGCCATCATGTGGTATATAACAGCTTTGGTTACCAAACTGTCCCAGCATAATAAATATTCTATGCAGAGTTTTCTAGCAGCATACTGAATGGATTTCCTCATCCTAAGATTCTGAATCAAACATGATACTAAATAGTGGCACTGGCTCCAAACATGATACTAAATAGTGGCACTGGAAATATATATCTATTGGGGATGAGAATACAAGGGCAGAATTTCAAGTCAACACAAACAGGATGTTGAGAGGATGTACTCACTGCTAAAGGGTTTCTCAAGGACAGCCAACAGTAGATGTTAACAAAATTAATCTGTCTACTGTGTAAGGTTAATAATAATTCCAAGATTCACATTCCCTGTTATTGAAAACTACATTTACTGAAGAAAGTGAAACTTGTTTCTGAACAAACACTCATAATATTGCACTCTATGCATGCCTACTGATTAAGCCCTGAACTGAATTCAATGGGACTTAATCCCAGATAAGTGGCCTTCATGAATTTAGTTCTTTATTTAAAAATAAGAATTCGCTTTATTATTAAGACTTTAAAAGGACGATAGCACTAGTAAGTCATAATACAGTAACACTAAACAAAGTTGTTGTTTTTTAATTCGCCAGAATGGCTTCGTAGAAAACAAAGGTAAGTACAAAGCAGAGATGGTGGCACAAGACAATAAATGAAAAGGAGAAACACAGTCTTGTTCAGCAGAGATAGGTGAATCAAACAAACTCATATGTTACAGGTATTGCCAAATAAAGTAATAATTCACTGGGATAAGTGGCTTCATATGTTGTTTGTTCATGTGCACCACCAAAGTCCTCCAAGTGGCAGCAAAGCCCCTTGTTTTATTAGTCCCCTTCAAAACCTTAAGATGGCTTAATTTTTCTGGACAGCAAAAAAACAAAGCTTTTTTATACCAGCAGTTCACATTAACAACAGAAACACCCTTCAGTCCCTGTGTTACAAAGCAGGCTGTTTCGTGTATTTATTATGACAGCAATAACCCAGATAAATCAGTAGTTGAAAACCCTCATATGCTGCTACAAGTTGAAAAGAATGCAGAGGAATATACTATTCATGGTATATTACATGAAGATTTGGGGAAATACTCTGCAAAAGAGAGTGGATGACTGAGAATCTCCCCACTCCTCACTATCCTTTCTTCTTTTGATGATATCCATGTTCCTATGCCCTTCTCCCTTATCATCCAAGACTATGCACTGGTAGTAGCAGAAACAGAATTATGTAGAGATAGCTGCTTTCTAGGCATATAAAATGGTGGCATTGGGAGCACTGGTAGACTGGATGGAAACAGTTACAGTCGTACCTTGGAAGTTGAACGGAATTTGTTCTGGAAGTTCATTCGACTTCCAAAACGCTCACAAACCAAATCGGAGCTTCTGATTGGCTGCAGCAAGCCAACTTCCCAAGTTGTTGCCTAATTCTTTGTTGAGTGGGGTAAGAAAGAGAGAGCCAGCTTACTTCATAGCTGGGCTTGCTCAAAACAAGGTTTTGCAGCCAAATTCCTATGTTTTTAATTCTTGCTGCCAAGGGTGGGATTTTAGAACTCTGTTCAACCCCCACACGTGGGTGCCTGGAAGGATAAATCACTATTAATATATCCTCTTCTACCCATTAAAACCCATCCCACACTTTCAGACACTGCTAGAATGTTAGAAATACTTTAAATTGAGCAATATCTTTTTTGACTAATCAAGTATTTGCCAGGAGCCGGCTGAAACACTGCATCGTCATTATACATGTAAAATTTCATAATTATAAATAATTTTAACATTTTATTCATATACTGAAAATCAGCCGGCAAGATCATTTCACACTACCTGCTCCTTCAAATGGAAGGAACAAATCAACGTGCAAACTATTTTTGCAGATCCCATTGAGACTGTAGAACTATTATTTTTTGAAGGAGGATTTTTAAAAGGATTATGTTATGGGTATATAAATCACTTATTAAAAATCCATTTATAGGGAAAATCTGAGAATGCTTTGACAGATAACTTCAAATTAATCCTTGAGATGGAGATTGCACTAAGATTTGATTATATATTTACAATTATTCTAAATCATTAAAGTCTCAAGAGATGCCATTTTAAAAGAAGCTCTCATATCATATTCTGTAGCTGAAAATATAATGGAATTAAAGAGCCACTATCTCCTTACTGCTGGCTAGAGCATCTGAGACCACATCCTTTCCTTTAACCATGGTGTTTATGACGTCTTAACTGAAAAACTATGCATAACAGAGCTGAAATCCTAGGAGTATTAACACTGCACACCAGCTTTTCAGTTAAATCCTTAACTTAGGCTGCAGTTCTACACACACACACACACACACACACACACACACACGTTCCACTGAAGTCAATGAATTTATGTCTATTTACATGAAGCCATTGGTTTTTATCCAGAGTGCCTCTGTTGAGCAGACTAGAGAAAAAAGCCCCATAAGAAATGAAGCTAGAGCAATATCCCAATGGGCGAAATAATCTTTCCAGGAATGTTCTTTGGAGGTATAAATGTAATAATAAATACATTAAATTAACTGCAATTCATGGTGGGTCTATCACATGAGAGAATGGTGAAGTGGACCTGCTGCCAAGGGAGTCACTGCCACTTACCAAGAGGGGTGAGGCAGTGGCAAAGTCAGGATTGTTCAGGCACATCATCTCCATACAGTCGTACCTTAGTTCTCAAACTTAATCCGTTCCGGGAGTCCATCTGACTCCTGAAACCGTTCAAAAACCAAGGTGCGACTTCCAATTGGCTGCAGGAGCTTCCTGCACTCAATCGAAAGCCGCATTGGACGTTCGGCTTCTGAGAAACGTTCGCAAACCGGAACACTTACTTCCAGGTTTTCGGCGTTTGGGAGCCAAAATGTCCGAGTACCAAGGCATTTGAGAACCAAGGTACGACTGTATTTCTATCCTGCCTTTTCTATCCTGGCTCAAAACAGCTTACAACTAAAACAGAAACAGCTCAAAAAAGAAATCATTAAAAAACAATTGAACACACACAGGATTGCACTGTAAAAACATTGTTTTAGACATGGGAGAAAAACATTTGTTTAAAAGAAGTGCATATAGTCCCTTCTCTGGTGAAAACCAGCTTCTGTAGTTAACACAGCAAGTAGAAGAGGGCTCAAAAAACAATAGTGCCTCTTAACTTGGAACTTTTTTTTTTATCGGTTTCCTCTCTTCAAACTTCTCACAGATTTAGTCCCCTTCAGCCTTCACTAGTAACTGCCTCTTAATTATCTCTTCTCCAGATGAAACATACTCAATACCATCAACATTTCAGCATAGGCAAAAGCATCAGATTGGCTCCACTGGTACATCAACACATCTCTGACCTCACCAACACTTTACTCTTCTGTAACTCCACCTCACCAGTGGAGCTGGCCCACCCATGAGGCAGACTGAAGCAACTGCCTTGGGTAGCAGATTCCAATGGTGCAGTGCCACCCGCAGTGCCACCCATCCCCATCAGAGAAGCAAGCAGGAGCAGTGGCGACGGGTTCCTGCAAAATCTCACGAGTACCCCGAAAAATCTCACAAGATCTTGCTGTTGCTGCAGCTTTTCCTCATCTCTGCAGCACCGCCGCAGGTGCTTCCCACGCCACCTCCCCACCCCGCTGCCAGTACGTTTCCGAGCACAATTCAAAATGTTGGTGCTGACCTTTAAAGCCCTAAACGGCCTCGGTCCAGTATACCTGAAGGAGCGTCTCCACCCCCATCGTTCAGCGCGGACACTGAGATCCAGCGCCGAGGGCCTTCTGGCGGTTCCTTCATTGCGAGAAGTAAGGTTACAGGGAACCAGGCAGAGGGCCTTCTCGGTAGTGGCGCCTGCCCTGTGGAACGCCCTCCCAGCAGATGTCAAAGCAATAAACAACTATTTTACTTTTAAAAGTCATCTGAAGGCAGCCCTCTTTAGGGAAGTTTTTAATGTTTGATGCTGTACTGTTTTTAATATTCAGTTGGAAGCCGCCCAGAGTGGCTGGGGAAACCCAGCCAGATGGGCGGGGTATAAATAATAAATTATTATTATTATTATTATTATTATTATTATTATTATTATAAGTGAGAAGTGGCTGCAGCATCAGCATCTCGCCAGAACCCGGAAGCCACTTCTCCCGGAAGCCGCATCATCCACCAGGAAATTATCCTACGCAAACGCCACTGAGTAAGACTGGGTTGTTAAACCCAGCATCCACACCTAGTATGGAAACGCAAATGTCATCCCCTTTCCAGACATTTTTACTAGGCTCGTGAGCCGCCAGCGCTCAGCTTGTCACTTGGCTCTGCAGATGAAATAAAGATGGTGGGCAGCTGCAACTTTGCTTGATGTTTTTTTACACAGCATTGAGCTGAGCAGTTCCAGTCAAGTAGGTAAAGGTAAAGGGACGCTGACCATTGGTTGTGACCAACTCTGGGGTTGCAGCGCTCATCTCGCTTTATTGGCCGAGGGAGCCGGTGTACAGCTTCCAGGTCATGTGGCCAGCATGACTAAGCTGCTTCTGGTGAATGAGAACAGTGCATGGAAACGCCATTTACCTTCCCGCCGGAGCGGTACCTATTTATCTACTTGCACTTTGACGTGCTTTCGAACTGCTAGGTTGGCAGGAGCAGGGACCGAGCAACGGGAGCTCACCCCGTCGCGGGGATTCGAACCGTCAACCTTCTGATCGGCAAGTCCTAGGCTCTGTGGTTTAACCCACAGCACCACCCACGTCCCTAGCCTAGTATAAATGTTTGAAAAGCAGAAAGGGCAGGTGGCGGGGAAATGATTAATCTTCCCATGGCTGTTTCATTAGCTTATTGGGGTCACCCAGGTGGCACTGTGGGAGGCAAAGGGCCCCTAGCCCAAGGGCCACTTCATTTCTAGAAAGCTGGTCCAGAAAAGCAAGCCAGACGTCATTCATTTCAATGGAGTGTGTGCAATATAGATTCCCAGTGGTTTGTGCCCCCCAAAGATTATAAACTGATCAAAGAATAGTCAAGCGCTCTTGCTCGTGAATGCATATACTTTAAATACTTTGTAAGTGTCAGTATGCAACACTACAGGACGCTCAACTTTCATTCTTTTCAAATAAATCTGAAAACAGAACTATTCATCTTTTTAAAGCAGCTGACATGTTGCATAAACAGGACGAATAGATATCTTTTTCTAAGTTTTAAAAAAATACAATATGTAGGGTGATTTATTATGCAATTTATCTCTTGCCATCTCTGTACTGTTGATAATTTAGATCCACACTGGGCAGTTCCTACACCATTAATATTAGCCAGATGTGCTTCACTTTAAGGCTATGATTATTTTAAATGTTTTAAAATGTATGCCATTTATCATTAGTACCATGAAGATGACATTCATGTTATGGCTAAGGTGGTGTCAGCAGATTTTATAAATCCTTATTGTAGGAGTTCAGAAGTCAGACATAAAAATGGCTACAGGCTGAAACGTTGCATGTGGTAGCTTGCCATGGGAAGCAATTTTTTTTAATGTCAGAGCTTTATTCAAATGATGGGGAAAGGGACTAAAATTGTTAGTACCCAAGAGTACATTTTCCGACATTACCATTCAAAAATTGCTCAAACAATAAATGTAGAAGGGAAAGATTTTTGCACATACAGTATGAAAATGTTCAACACAATTATTTTGGGGAGGGGTGGATTTCACGGTACTTTGTTTCTGAAATACCTTCATAGTTTGGTGGTTTTTTGTTTGTTTGTGTGTTTTTTTTTAAAACCCTCATTTCCCCAATTTACAAGGAAGTAAACAATCAAGTGAGGTTGAGAATGCCTGCCTTAGTGCAGATTTTGGGATAAACAGATTTAAGACCAGGATTTGAAATTGAAAGCATTTGGGATATCATTCATGGGCAGAAAAAACCAGCAGTGGTTTGCTTTGATGATTGGTGGGAGTCAGAAAGCATTGGACAAGGATTGTAACACAAGTTACTGGAAGATGTACTGGCTGAGGGCTGATGGAAGTTGTAGTCCAGGAGGGCATGAAGTTGACAAAGGATGACTTAGATTAATCAATGCTGTCCTAGTGGCAAGTTCGACATGCCACTATGACTGCTAAAATAAGAAATACAGATAGAAGGATAGTGATAAGTGAATGGGAACAACTAGAAGGGTATTTAAAACAGAGTGGTATAAATATAAACCTACAAGCAAGGATTGGGGGACGCGGGTGGCGCTGTGGGTAAAAGCCTCAGCGCCTAGGGCTTGCCGATCGAAAGGTCGGCGGTTTGAATCCCCACGGCGGGGTGAGCTCCCGTCGTTCGGTCCCAGCTCCTGCCCACCTAGCAGTTTGAAAGCACGTCAAAGTGCAAGTAGATAAATAGGGACCGCTCCGGCGGGAAGGCAAACGGCGTTTCCGTGTGCTGTGCTGGCTCGCCAGATGCCGCTTAGTCACGCTGGCCACGTGACCCGGAAGTGTCTCAGGACAGCGCTGGCCCCCGGCCTCTTAAGTGAGATGGGCGCACAACCCTAGAGTCTGTCAAGACTGGCCCGTACGGGCAGGGGTACCTTTACGTTTACCTTTTACAAGCAAGGATTAACCTGTGAGCACCAGCAAACAAAACATAAGAGTTAAGATTAGAGGGGGAAAGAGGCGAAAATTTAGGAGTTGTAGCACACCAAAGAGGGTAATATAGGATGTCAAGGAAAGATGGGTTGGGAAGTCCACCTACAATCAGATAGGAGAAGACAAATGTATCGAAAGCAAGTGTAATCAAATGTAATTTAAAACTGCATAAATAGTAATAATAACAATAGATTAATTAATGCACATGTTAAAGCAGAATATAGGCACGACCCTACAAGTCCCACTGAACTCAATGGGGCTTAGTTCTTAGTTGGCATGTATAGGATTTCACTGTGAGTTGTTTTAAAATGTTATTTACCTAGAACCCTCCACAACACTGTAACGTAGTAAAATGTCTTCTACATTGTCTGTAATCTTGCTCATATTTGTGTAACGCATGACGTAATCATGCTTATGTACGAACTAAGAAGGCAGAGAAGAGAGATTGCATTATGTACCACAGGGAAAGCCAAGATGGAGACCTCCAGATGTTGCTAGACTACAGCTCCCATCATCCCTGACCATTCGCCATGCTGGCTGGAGCTGATGGGAGTTGGAGTCCAGCAAAACATAGAGGGCACCAAGTTGGTGACTCCTGATACACAACAGAACAGGGAATGATTTATGCATTAATTGCAATAGGATAATACAGAATGTAAACTATTAAAGGCCAGGACTCAAGTGAACACACAGATTTCACAAGTGCTGGATTTTTTTAAAAAAACAACAAATTACCATCCAGCTTTAGCAGCCTTTTGAAATATTTGGCTGCTGCAAAACCGTCAGAGGAGCTCTTCTAAAAAAAGAATCCTGTCATCCCAGCCCCTCTTCCCATAAGCGCCACGAGTTTCCCAATGCCCCTTTGACAGTATAATCAGTCAATTCAATCAGAGAAATTCTATACTACAATGGTAATTTCCCCTCACTTTTTTCCCTT
Source organism: Podarcis vaucheri (assembly GCF_965113315.1). Lineage (NCBI taxonomy): Eukaryota > Metazoa > Chordata > Lepidosauria > Squamata > Lacertidae > Podarcis > Podarcis vaucheri. Next base: position 36,391,815 of record NC_138759.1, read on the forward strand.
TACACTGTCAGTTTCAGCCACCTGCTGAAAGCAGTGATGTGGAACAGCTCAGTATTAGCTCTGAAATTAGTACCAGTCCCCAGTTAAATACTTGGCACTTGCAGTGTGGGGTAGACACTGTTAATGGCATATAAACTCATCAGTTCCAATCGGCACATTACTTAAGCAAGTCTGCTTCTAAGTTATCCAGAGAGCGCATTGCTGGATTAAAAAAAGCCACATGTCAGGGTAAGTATTATGTATGGAAGAAACAACCTTCAAATGAAAACGGAGCTGTGTATCATGCTAAATCATATCTACATGCTTAATAGTAGCTTGCTAATAGGTGGGAAATATATGACAGCCTTCCCCAACTGTGTCCCCTGCAGATGCTGTTGGACTACAACACCCATCATCCGTGACCACTGACCATGGTGGCTGAGGGTGATGGCATACCCTCCAACATTTCCCCGATTAAAATAGGGACATCTTACTCCATAATATGGATGTGGGTGGCGCTGTGGGTTAAACCACAGAGCCTAGGTCTTGCCAATCAGAAGGTCGGCGGTTCGAATCCCCGCGACGGGGTGAGCTCCCGTTGCTCGGTCCCTGCTCCTGCCAACCTAGCAGTTCGAAAGCACGTCAAAGTGCAAGTAGATAAATAGGTACCGCTCCGGCGGGAAGGTAAGCGGCGTTTCCGTACGCTGCTCTGGTTCACCAGAAGCGGCTTAGTCATGCGGGCAAACACCGGCTCCCTCGGCCAATAAAGCGAGATGAGTGCCGCAACCCCAGAGTCAGTCATGACTGGACCTAATGGTCAGGGGTCCCTTTACCTTTTATTCCATAATAATAATTTTACTATTTATACCCTGCCCATCTGATTGGGTTGCCCCAGCCACTCTAGCGACTTCCATCATATATAAAAACATAATAAAACAATAAACATTTTTTAAAAAAACTTCCCTATACAAGGCTGCCTTCAGATGGCTCGGGGGTTGGACAACTGGGAGCTGTATTCAAGAATACTGAGAGAATGTGTAGAAAAGGCTGATTCATGATTAAGTTATTTTTCTTTTAAGAACCATTATATAATTTGGAGAGCCATTGAAATAATTATGGTGAACGGGTCTAAACAGCATATCAGCCTCTTTCCAACAGTGGAATTTCTACTGTGTACACAGTCAGTAGGACTGCTTAATATCTCACAAATCCAGTCCTTGCCCTGGTCTCCTCAGCTCAGCAGGCGGACCATGTGAAAGAGTCAGGCAACAGTGATGAAAGGCATTTACTATAGACTCCTTGCAGGGTCATCAATGGACAACCTGTACAAGATTTGTGCTTTAAATAATAAATGAACTAAACACCTTGAGGTAATTGGCTGTGTGAAGCCTCACACTAGGCCAGATAGGCTTGTCTGTACAAAGTAAAATAAGATTAAATAATATATGAACAGTGTAGAGCTTTTCTAACCAAACTAATTCTACATCCTTTTTTTTAAAGAGCAAGGTGTCTATGAGCTGAGATGTTTTCATGATTTTATGAGGAGGGTCAGGATGTCTGTCTTTGCTAGTAACTCAGCCACTACCCAGTTCTGTAATAGCATCTTCTACATCTAGAGAACACTCAAGAACAAAGAATTCAGTTGCAAATGACTGAACTAAAGGCACAAAACTATCAGGGGGAAATAGGAGAACATATAATAAAAGCAACACAACCTTTTTAAATCTCCAGCAAGTTTGAAGGGTATATACTTCATGGTCTTCCACAAGAATGAGACAGAAAGTGAGGAGGCAGTAAGCTTACATAGAAGTTCTGCAAACAGGCTGCAAATTATGGCATTTCTAGGGTCTACTCAGGAGAATGAATTCCATTTTTAACCTAGAGGTTATTAGTAATAGTTAGAAACAGATCTTCAGGCATATTCATATGCAGCCCTTGTATTTCTATCTGGCTCCCTCCCTACCAATTCTTGTCTCTAGATATGCCTACCATTGCTATGAGGTTCCCAGAAGATTCCACACAAAGGAATGCTGCCTTGGGGCTGAAAAGGGTCTATTCTTCTACAAGTGGGGCTTGCATTCAGCAACGTTTAAAGCTGGCACCAAAAGAAAGCCTTGCTGCGATAGGCTCCACCTAGGAGTTCCAAGTAGAGCCAATTCCAGCTGCAAACAGGACTTGCACTCTTCCTGTGAAGGCATGGCTCGATTCATGCTGTGTCTGCAAAGGAACATTTGGCTTGTTGTTTTTATTTTGATTATATACCGGTATATTGTGGGTTTATATTTTGATTTTGTGAAGCGCCCTGAGACCTCCTGGTATAGGGAGGTATATAAATTCAATAAATAAATAAAAACGTTTTTATTTTGCAGCCTGCCTTAAAAAAATTTTGCAGCTGCAGAAGGAAAAAAGAAAAGAAGCAGAACCACACACTCCAGATTCCTTCCTTTGAAGTTAAGCCACCTGAAGCCACCTTAAGCTGGGAAGCGGGGAGGGGGAGCGCAGGATCTGCCCCAACAGCCAGATACTTTCCCCATTCCTGATGTAGTCAATATTGAGCTAGATGAAATATATTTGAGTCTATCTGAGTTTCAGACAGCTTCCTATGTTCCTAACTACAGTGGTACCTCGGGTTATATACGCTTTAGGTTACATACGCTTCAGGTTACAGAATCATCTAACCCAGAAATAGTACCTCGGGTTAAGAACTTAATTCGTTCTGGAGGTCCGTTCTTAACCTGAAACTGTTCTTAACCTGAAGCACCACTTTAGCTAATGGGGCCTCCCGCTGCTACTGCGTGATTTCTGTTCTCATCCTGAAATAAAGTTCTTAACACGAGGTACCACTGTATTCATCAACATTGTCATCTCTGTAGCTCTGTGGAAGCTAAAGGGGCTCAGTATTCCAGAAAATTTCCCAAATGTAAATTTTAAGTTATGTATCAACTCTACACAGAAAATACAAGTGATGTGCAACCAGTGGATAAGTGTCAGATTCCACATTTTAGAACCTCTGGGTGGGATTCAACTAATGAGCCCCATCAGTAGAAGTCCTATGCAAGGACTTCCGCTTGCACAACAGGGCTTTTACTCCCTCTTCTCCCCCTGCGTTCCCCCTGCTTCCTAAAACTGGCACAGGGGAGGTTCAGGAGAATATCCAGAACAGCATGCAAGGGGAGGAGAGTGGGATTCTTCCATCTGGCGAGCCAAAATGCTTGCCCTGATAGAATGACTGCCTTAGAACAATATTGAATTCCTCCCTCCATGTTATGAACTTTCTGCTGCTACAAGTAAATAGAGTACTGGTTGTTCAACATTCCTCAACACTGAAGCAGACTTAAAGAGAATGGACTACCAATTCCCACACAACTCATCAAATGCCCAAACCTCAGTTGGTATAAATTGGCAATTGACACAGGCCTTATATTTCATGGAAGTGAACGTAATTAAAAGGGAGCATGGCACATTGCCAAGGGATGCTCCTTTGCTCATTGTCATCTTTGATAGTCAAAGTGACTTCCATTATCCTGATAGGCTACTTTCATCCGCTTCTACCTCCTGCTGTAGCTATGGCTGTTTGGCTCAAATCCTTGGGTAGCAGTTTCTTTTAGCAATTTGGAACTACTTGAAACACAGCCCTGGAAGTTTGGAGGACTCAGATGTTCTTAACTTTCCTTGTGACTTCCTACTAGTGCCTTTTCATATATTTGAAGATTAATTTTATTTTTACAGTTTGTATGTTCTAATGATCAAGTGCTGGCAGAATGCCTAAGTGCTCGTTAGTTGTCCTCTATTGGTACTCTGTGAGTTTGTACATGTGTGCATGTACACACACTACTTGTAGCCTAACTGATTTTTTCCCCTTTTTAACTGATTTTTTCTAAATAAAATGTTCATATCACACATACTGAATCATGTCAGATAAAGCAATCTACATCAAGTAACAATAACTAAGAACAATTAATAGCTATACAGAGAGTTGGTTTTTGTTGAAAATAAAATGCTTGCAAAGGTCAGTAGAAATAAGATCCATACAGAACTACACTTATGCCCACAAATAGATGAATGTGCCATGTGGACACCATTAAAAGGGGAGGGTACAAAGTGTGGCAATTCAGGGGGGAAAGAGAACTGCCTTATCTAGAAGCCTATGGATTAGGAGCAGAGACACAGAAGTGCTATAAATACATTAAAATAAACACACATACCTGAAACTTTTTAACAGAACTGTAAAGGCAAGTGAAAGCTACCTCTTTAAAATACACAAGTAGCATTAATGCAGCAGATAATCCAAAGTCTCAGTGACCTTGGCAGCCTTGCAGAGGTAATCTTTGCATAGATGAATTATTCTTGAACAATTGCTCTAATGTATTAGGCACAAGCATACTGTCCTTCAATATTAGCCATGCTTGTCTTTCCACCTATTTCTTAACAAACTTATTTATTAAGGTCATAGCAAGGCAAGAAATCTCACACATCCCTTGCAATGCACCATAATTTTTAACTTCTGGAGAGAAAACACAGAAGGCATTATAGCTATTATGAGTATACCATGCATGACTTTTCTAGAAAATATTTAAGATCTGAGAGCAGGTAATATGGGTGAGCTCTAGTTTGGAACAGGTAGCCAAAAAGAACATGGACAGAATCCAAATCTAAATTATTTTACTTCTTTTTGAGTCACTAAAACATCTTCATCTCTTTGAATACCAAACCACCTCAGAACTAAAGAACTACAGCTAATAACATGTTACATGATGAATTAAATGTTCAGAATAAGAATTTTAATTAAAACTGATTGGATTAGAAAAGGATAATACATTGATTGGAAGGCTTCACCTAGTGAGTTTATGTTTGCCATGCATCTATGCCACAAGGCACAATTTGGTAATCTCAGAATGGGGTATCAGACCCAGATTGTGTTGCCATTCTTTAATTGCTCACCACTGCCTACCCCACAGCAGAAACATCACAAACAATTAAGAGAGCAACTGGGATTATTTTATACAAGCCCAGGCTTGTCTGGTATCTTTAATAATTATATATATATATATATATATATATATATATATATATATATATATATGTGTGTGTGTGTGTGTGTGTGTGTGTGTGTGTGTATCCCGCCCTCCCCAGCCGAAGCCAGGCTCAGAGCAGCTAACAACAGTAAATTAATCCAACATTCTAAAATCATTTCATTATAAAATCAGTTCAAATCAAATTAATGGCAACCATTGGGCTAGAGTTCTGTGAGGATTGCCAAAGGAGGGGGTCAGGCTGTGCCCTGGCCAAAGGCCTGGTGGAACAGCTCTGTCTTGCAGGCCCCGCGGAAATATGTCAAGTCCCGCAGGGCCCTAGTCTCTTGTGACAGAGCGTTCCACCAGATTGGAGCCACAGCCGAAAAAGCCCTGGCTCTGGTTGAGGCCAGCCTAACCTCTCTGTGGCCCGGGATCTCCAAGGTGTTTTTATTTGACGACCGTAAGGTTCTCCATGGGACATACCAGGAGAGGCGGTCCCATAGGTACAGAAAGATGCAAGAATTATGATTCCCTAAGACTGCTTCTCACTGTAGTCTTACAATGAAAGTGAAGATCTGTCCTTTATCCCATGACCTTATATTTGTATCTTGATACTTTTATTACTTTTACTACTTGATACTTTTATTTACTTTCTTGGGCTCCATGATCACTGCAGATGGTGACAGCAGTCACGAAATTAAAAGACGCCTGCTCCTTGGGAGAAAGGCGATGGCAAACCTAGACAGCATCGTAAAAAGCAGAGACATCACCTTACCAACAAAGGTCTGTAGAGTTAAAGCCATGGTTAAAGCCAGTAGTGATGTATGGAAGTGAGAGCTAGAGCATCAAGAAGGCTGATCGCCGAAGAATTGATGCTTTTGAATTATGGTGCTGGAGGAGACTCTTGAGAGTCCCATGGACAGCAAGAAGATCAAACGTATCCATTCTTAAGGAGATCAGCCCTGAGTGCTCACTGGAAGGACAGATCGTGAAGCTGAGGCTCCAATACTTTGGCCACCTCATGAGAAGAGAAGACTCCCTGGAAAAGACCCTGATGTTGGGAAAGATGGAGGGCACAAGAAGAAGGGAACGACAGAGGATGAGATGGTTGGACGGTGTTCTCGAAGCTACAAACATGAGTCTGACCAGAGGGCCTGGCGTGCTCTGGTCCATGGGGTCACAAAGAGTCGGACACGACTAAACGACTAAACAACAACAACAACTTTTATTACCTTCCTGGTTCCCTACTTATGGATAACTGCAATTCTCCACTTGTTTGGTTAATGTTTGGTTCCACTGTCCTGCCTCTCCTTCCACTGAGAGCTTCCTACAGCCCTTCAACAGGAAAACAAGAGAAGTCTTAACAGCACTGACTCCTGCTCATATTCTGATCGTTAAAAGTTGGGAGGCTAAATGGTGCCACTCTGCAAGTTGGACAAGATCTTGCACCAACAACTGCATGGTTATATTAATGAAACCATAAACCCCTGTACCCTTTGACTGGTCCAAAAACAAAGAAACATTAGGCTCACAACTTTATGCAAATTGATATCACTCTTGCCACACCTCCCTCCCCCAATAACTTCATTTGACCTTCACTGGACAGTGAAATGGTGCAGATTGTCTCTGATTTTACACACTACAGTCTGATCTGGGGATGGTGTGGGGTCTGTTGTACTTTGTTAACAGGGGGGTGAAATAAATGATCTTTCTGTTTCCTCTATTTCTTTCATCCCATGCCCATCCCACAAAGGCATGCTAGAACACATTTCAAAGAAAACTTCAGCAACATATGGCACCAGACATCACGACATCAGCTTTCCAAACCCTAATTTAATATGCTTTGCCAAATACTCTCCTTAGTGCTTGTACATTTTTCACAATAAAATATATTGCACCTATCAAACAGGTGTCAAGAGGTCTGCACAAATGGATGGTCAGACTTTCATGTCATTAATGAACAGCCCCGGACCAGTAGGTGGTTTGTTATGTATACATTATGCACAGACTCTAGTTTCTGAAATACAGTTTGGACAGTGTTTTCCATCAGATTCATGGATCACATAAGCAAGAGACAGATTTTGCAAATTATTCTCTCAAAAAATAGATAAATGAATTCCGTATTTATGACACTGAAGGGAAAATTGCAATCATGATGCAGCAATGCTAGAAAAATAGGGTATATGTGTATGTGATATATTGCGTAGCCTTGTCTGTGACTGTTCATGCAGTGTAAGAATTTCTTTATCCAAGGACATTCTTTCACCTTCCCATCTGTCCTGCGATTTTTTTTTTTTAATGTCTAAGACAGGTGGCCTGTTGGAAACCTAAAACCCTATGGGTACAAAATATGATTAAAATCTGATGTTGGTCTCTAAGATAAAGGAAAGCGCCTTGTTTAGTCAAGAATTTGTAACTAACCTGCATAAATATGTCAAAGGGAAAAACATTTAACGAAAAGCATTTTTAATTCTAGCAGTATCAAAATATTGCATGCAATTACTCCTCTGTAGAACATACATTGATATGTTTTGGTGTTGCAGCAATTGTCTGCATTCTTTTATATAAAGCTTATTTAAATATAATTTAAAACCAAGTCCATTCATCCCCAGTAATAGACTAACACATTCAACCGCATACTTGGAAAACATTCTAATATTTAATATTATTAATGCCCTGTAATGAAGACTAATGACTTTCAGGAGTTCTCATCTTGTGCCATGTCATGTGCGTGGAATTTCACGTGGTAAATGGTGTCCTTGGCAGATTGTATTTTGAACCAGTTTGATACAAACAGTCTAAGACCAACGTAGGGATGGAGAGCAACGAAGTAGTACAGTGGTACCTCGGGTTACGTACTTAATTCGTTCCAGAGGTCCATTCTTAACCTGAAACTGTTCTTAACCTGAAGCACCACTTTAGCTAATGGGGCCTCCTGCTGCCGCCGCTGCACAATTTCTGTTCTCATCCTGAAGCAAAGTTCTTAACCCGAGGTACTATTTCTGGGTTAGCGGAGTCTGTAACCCGAAGCGTATGTAACCCGAGGTACCACTGTATGTGATCCAAGAGGTGCACCTTAGAATCTGTTTCAATGCCCCAGTGGATGGGGAAAATTCTCACACGGCACAGGTTGTATTTCTTCAGTCTTACTATTCTGGCCTGTATTTGTGGTGTTACATTGATACTGTACATAAATTACCCATTTCTTTTCAGTTTCTAATAAACTTTATCCCACAAAACAAAACAAAAACCCAAATTCTGAAGAAATTCTCCCCAACAACCCAATTTTTCAATATTAGGTTCAACATGAAGCATGCAAATTGCACAGCTTTATGTAAAATTAACCAGTAACATTTTGTTTTGTTTAGCATAGAATATACACACGCTCGCACCACACATGTACAGAGAAAACATGTTTTAGAAAAGAAAATGGATATTATGTGACTTTTCTGAAAGCGGAGAAGATAGACAATAAGAGTTACCTTATCAAAAAATTCAATGGAAATTTTATTTGGGGAAAGAAAGAGTTTACAGGGTAAATCATCATATTATACTTTCAAGTACCGGTATTTCTCAGGTAAAAAAAGTACATGAGAATCTATTTAGTTTTAAAGTTTTGCACTTTGCAACTTAGAACTCTAAGTAATGATTGCTGCAGATAATTAAAATTTAAAATATTAAATTATTTAGTATATTCTGAATAATTGAAAGAATAAAAAAAAACCCTAAGCAGTGTAAGACTGGAAGCAGCTATGCAATATATTTCCAACTCCCATATAATAGAATGAAGGTATACATTTGCCCTACTCCTACATTATTTTTGTTGTTGTAAAATGCGAATTTCCAAAGCCTCATAAATGAAATGAAACTATATTGATTCACATTCCCTTCAAAAGAAAATAGAACAGTACTCTCTAAGGAGCATTCAGTAGATATAGTTCTAATATCAAGTTCAATTTATAATATTTAAATTTGCCTCTATTTGAACCTATGTCTCACCCTGTGAAAAATTGGTAATATTGTCATTGGGTAGGATATGGTCATTGATTTGTCTTGCTGGTCAGTTTTGCATAGAAGGCCAATTTTACGTTACAACTACAGTGGTACCTCGGGTTAAATACTTAATTCATTCCGGAGGTCCGTTCTTAACCTGAAACTGTTCTTAACCTGAAGCACCACTTTAGCTAATGGGGCCTCCTGCTGCTGCCACACCACCGGAGCCCGATTTCTGTTCTTATCCTGAAGCAAAGTTCTTAACCTGAAGCACTATTTCTGGGTTAGCGGAGTCTGTAACCTAGAGCGTATGTAACCTGAAGCGTATGTAACCCGAGGTATCACTGTAATGCCAGACTTGTCTGGATTATCAGTTAAAGTGCAGACAATGAGACAACTGGAAATTATTTGTTCTTGAATCAAATTGCGTTTGATTTGATTTAGGTTATATCAGCATCTGATTTTGAGATGCATGTTACACTTCTTTCCTCAAAGTTTTCAAATTATTCAACAGCTATATCAACTAAATAATAAGGGCTGGGTAAAAGATTTGGGGTTTTGGATGTTTTTTGAAATCCCGTGCTTCTATCATTTGTAGGCCGATTTGCTTTCTAAACAAAAGATGGCAGAAAGCTAGAAATGTAATGTAATCATTTTATTATGAAAACACATTTTTTGACATTTATTTATTTAAAATATTTGCTACATGCTCTTTGTTGTTACAATGTATCCCTCTTTGGGATTATATGCAGTTTAGCAACACAACACCTAAAATAAAACACACAAAAAACCAATTGTTTGAAAATGTATGGTTCTTAAGGAACTTGTGTTCAATTTAGATAAGAGAAGAACATATTCTGTGTAGACAATGAAAACTGCTGCTGTGTTCTTGGAATGCAAGTACGGTAAGGGATTTCATTAAAAGTGTACGGTAATTGTCAAGGGAAATTCCTGGTGGACAACAAGAAAAGGTGGCTGTCGGGAACTGCTCACTGCTGCCCCATGTGGCAAGCAACATCACTGCAGCTCCTCAGGGACTATATAGAATCCAACCACTGGCTCCTTCTGGGCAGAAAAGAGTATAAGAGAACCACTGGTAGCTCACTGTGATGTGTTTGCAAAGCATTTTAAAAATAAAATTCTTTGCATCTGCCAGGGCCTTTAACAGAAGATGAATCCTAAGAGGTGTCCAGAGCAAAGTCTAGTCCTGTTACGTTGGAAGAGTTTCAGATATTAAGGCTTCAGAATGCTGACAAGGTGCTTGGATTGGCCGGGGTGAACACTTGCACTCTGGCCTCTGGCCTCCCTTGATTGATAAAAAAATAGCAGCAAGAGGACAGCTGGCTGGGCAAGGGAGCTGATTAATGCTGCCGATCGGAAGGTCAGCGGTTTGAATCCCCACAACAAGGTGAGCTCTTGTTGCTCGGTCCCAGCTCCTGCCAACCTAGCAGTTCGAAAGCACGTCAAAGTGCAGTAGATAAATAGGTACCACTCCGGCGGCAAGGTAAATGGAGTTTCCGTGCGCTGCTCTGGTTTCGCCAGAAATGGCTTAGTCACACTGGCCACATGACCCAGAAAAACTGTCTGTGGACAAACACCGGCTCCCTCGGCCAGTAAAGCAAGATGAGAACCGCAACCCCCGAGTCGTTCGCAACTGGACTTAACTGTCAGCCATCCTTTACCTTTTATGAAAAGGGGTGGTCCCTGCCTGTTTGAAGCAGGCAATGGTAAAACCACTCCTCAAGAAACCCTCCCTGGATTTGGAAAATCTAATTACCGGGCCAGTTCCCAATCTCTCCTTCTTGGGCATGGTTCCTGAGTGGGTAGTGGTGGACCAGATCCAGGAGAAAACTGATTGTCTAGATCCATTTCAACTGGGGTTTACGCCCAGTGTTTGCACAGAAACTTCTTTGATTGTCCTGTTCGATGACCTCTGTCAGGAGAGAGACAAGGGAAATGTCTCCTTGTTCATTCTCCTTGACCTTTCAGTGGCTTTTGATACCATCAACCATGGTATCCTTCCAGAGCGGCTGTCTGAGTTAAGAGTTGGGTGACACTAAGAATTGTAAAGCGTTTAGTTTCAGAATGGATTTGGTTGGACTTTGGGTGTCTATGTGCCCTACTTTATTGAAGATATTCCTCTATTTGAAGGACTTCCTGGTCCATGTCTGGTTTAAAGACAAAAAAGGAAGGTCAGGGCTTCTGAAGTTCACCATCAAGCTAGAAACAAATTCACCAAGTGCCAGAAGACAGGGACTATCCATGGTAAATAAGGATAAGAGAGGCACAACTTTAAGCCGCAGAAACAGACCTCTTAGAAAATATTTAACAGGAACCCAAGTAATATCAAATAACACATTTCAATCTCACAAAACACTCCATCTTAATAGAGTGATATGTATTTTAAGATTATAATTAGCCTCATTAAGTAATCAAGACATTTTAGCAATGCAAAATAGTGATAAATGTTTTGTGCCAATTGATGAGATTTTTATATAAGATTTGTGTTTAAAATTGATTTCCAAGATGAAGAAGCTCCTGACCCAACCATATCAGATGATACTGAAGGCTCACTGTTATGGAAGAAAGCATCCTGCTACCTTCTAAAGGAGGTGCATGTGAGGTTATTGTGGAAAATATGGGAGAAGAAAGGAAAAGAAATGTCTCAAAAGTTTTTTCATATGGCAGCATGCTTCGATATTCAGCCATGATGTACATTTGTGATATTAGCAGACACTACAGTAATGGTGACCTATGGCGGCAGCAAGCTTTGCATTGAGCACAAAGCCATTGAGGGGATCAAAGGGTAACTCTTGAGACTCAGAGACCAAAAGTGGTCTCATTCAGGCCTACTGAAATGTTCTACTATTATAGACAAATCATGTTAAAAACATAATGCTCTCCAAGACTCTGTAACTTTACTTAAGTGTAAATGGGAGAGCCCAATGGAATATACTTCTGAATACGCATAATGAATGTAAGAGAAGTCCTGCTGGATTCGACCAAAGGCCCATGTAGTTCAGCATCCTATTTCCTGCAGTTGCCAACCAGATGCATATGGGAAACAAGGAAGACATGAGAGCAATACAGTGGTACCTCAGGTTACATACGCTTCAGGTTACATACGCTTCAGGTTACAGACTCCGCTAACCCAGAAATAGTGCTTCAGGTTAAGAACTTTGCTTCAGGTTGAGAACAGAAATCGTGCTCCGGCGGTGCGGCGGCAGCAGGAGGCCCCCATTAGGTAAAGTGGTGCTTCAGGTTAAGAACAGTTTCAGGTTAAGTACGGACCTCCGGAACGAATTAAGTACTTAACCTGAGGTACCACTGTATGTGGTCTTGAACACATAAACATATGGAAGCAGACCACTTATCCAGCGAGCTTAGTATTCTCCACTCTGATTGGCAGTGGCTATCAGGGGTTTCAAACGATATTTATTTTTTATTATTTATTGAATTTGTATACTGCCCTATATACCCAGAGGTCTCAGGGCAGTTCACAGAATAACAAGGCTTCCCAGCCCTACCCCGAACCCCTGAGTACTGCTCTGCCATTAAGCTATTGCCCCTCCCCAAGGGTTGTTCCCAGCAACTGGTATTTCGAGGCAGACCAGGCTGCAGATTGATGCATGGAGATTCAGTATAATATGAGTGAGATGCAGCATACTGAACGGTGAGATTCAGAAAAAAAAACCCCTGCATCCATTGGGTTAAATTTCTCAGAAACATAAAACAGAAAGGAAATACATATTTTCTGCTTATGCTATCATCTGTCAACTAAACTTGGAGATGCAACTTTTGTAGCACAGTTGTTTATAAAAACACAAAGCTGATTATCATCACTATCTGCATATTCTGCCAAGAAGGACAGTGTCTGGCTCTGAATAATAGCTCTAAAACATTCCTGACAAAAATAAAATGTGATCTGAACGGAAGTGTCCAAGACATGAAGCAACTACAGAATTTGAGGGCAGAAGTGGGGATGGGATCTAATGTGCTAAACTATCACAGCTTCTATGTGCTTAGATCTCAGAGCACTCTAGAAAAATGCTAACAGGAGCCTGGTTAGCAGACAGGAGGAGGAGGAGGAGGAGGAGGAGGAGGAGGAGGAAGAAGAAGAAGAAGAAGAAGAAGAAGAAGAAGAAGAAGAAGAAGAAGAGAGTTTGGATTTGATATCTCGCTTTATCACTACCCGAAGGAGTCTCAAAACAGCTAACATTCTCCTTTCCCTTCCTCCCCCACAACAAACACTCTGTGAGGTGAGTGGGGCTGAGAGACTTCAAAGAAGTGTGACTAGCCCAAGGTCACCCAGCAGCTGCATGTGGAGGAGCGGAGACGGGAACCCAGTTCACCAGATTACGAGTCTACCGCTCTTAACCACTACACAACACTGTACCTTTAGTGACTGGTCAAGTCAGTCTCTGTTCTTTGTTTGCTCTACAGAGCAGTGGTGGTGGAGGCAGCAGCAATGAATTATCTAGCCAACAAAACAGAAGTTCCCCTTGCCTAATGGTGGAGTGATACTGACCTAAGGGAACAGCAGCCTCTAAGTATCCAAAACGAAACTTGGAACAAGTCTAAGTTAGCATCATGATAAGGCTATATCATACAAAAAATATCAAAGTAACATGCAAGCAACTACTTTTTTCTCTGCAGACTGACGATCTGTTGCTTGGCTGTCGTCCAAATAACCACAAGCCGTAAGAGGCAAGCAGTGCAGGTCTGTTTTAGAATGCCAGACTATATTTTGCCTTGGTCCTAAGTTAAAAAATTGACTTGGGAACTGTAGTTACTCCTAGTATATTTGAAGGTACACAACTGCATCAGGGCTTTCCTAGCATCAAAAAATGAAAGATAAACTAAAGTGCATTATGAAGTTACAGGAGCACAACTCGGAGGGTAAGTTCATGGATTCTGAGGAATATATCTTGTAGAAACCATCTACGTCTTTGTGGATTTCCTGAATATGTAGACGACTCAAAACTTGAGAGCCCATCTATTGCACAAGAGACCCCAATTAAAGTGGTGTGCCAACATCAAAAATAGCCTCCCAAGGAAGCCCAAGCCCAAGTGTTCATTAAACCCATTTTACCAAGTTCCCTAAGATTGTAAGGGCCACAACAGAAACTTGAGGGTGTCCCTGTATATAGTGTATGGCGAGTATCTTTATTTGGGTAATTTCCATCAGGTGCTTTATTTTTTCTTTATGCCTACATACATCTCTCTCTCTTTTTGTATTGATACCATTTTCCTGTTTCACATATTTTAAAATTTCAATAACTATAATCCATAAAAAGATAAATCACTTCAGTCCTACTGGAAGCTCCATGATCGGATGCTGTCTACTGTACCTCTGACGTACAAACAGTAAGGGACAGTCCTCACCTTCATATGATGCTTGTGAACTCCTAGAAGCTTCTCACTGGCACTGTTGGAAACAGAACAATGAGCTGGGAGTACCTTTGTCTGATCAAACAAGGCAATTCTTCTGTTCTTGCGATGCATTATACCATCATCCTTCTTCTTGCCAGAAAACTACTTGCAAACACTGGGAGATTTTTTTTACTGCCACTTAAAGAGCCAGAGCCCTGCTGTTTGCCATTGCTGTTATTGTCAAACTTCTCAGTTAAGGCAGAATCAAAGCACTGTAAACAACAGAATGGCTGAGCTTGGCACTAACACAGCGATGGGCTTTATCTTAATTATTATCTACTTATAGGTAAGTAGACTAATAAGGTTAGAAAATACCTCCATCTTTCAATAGCTTATTTACTACCTATTTTAGGAAATAACATGTTTCACATTTAAAATAAACTACTGATTAATCTTTAGCTGTGATTTGTAAAAACAGTAATAACAACAACAATACAAGTATACAATATATCCAGAATAAATTGCAATTCTTTACAAAACCAATTGCATCCTCAGTATAATATTATTTCTAGGCAGGGGAGAACCAGGCATAGGGCCTTCTCGGTGGTGACACCCGCCCTGTGGAACGCCATCCCATCACATGTCAAGGAAATAAACAACCACCTGACTTTTAGAAGACATCTGAAGGCAGCCCTGTTTAGGGAAGTTTTTAATATTTGATGTTTTATTCTGTTTTTAATCTGTTGGGAGCTGCCCAGAGTGGCTGGGGAATCCCAGCCAGATGAACGGGGTATAAATAATAAATAATAATAATAATAATAATAATAATAATAATAATAATAATAATGTTGTTGTTGTTGTTGTTGTTGTTGTTACTATTATTACAATTTGGCTCTCAGATGCTTAATAGGTTTATGCTGGGATAATGAACAAAAAGAGGATGGCAACTTCAGGAGACTACTGCCACTTCTCAAAGACCAAAGGGTTGTCTGTGAGTGATGCAAATAGACTCTGATCAATGTTCTGTACACCATGCACAGACCAGGTTCTCTCTATGCCCATGAGAAGCCCACTAGTAGGACCTGAGCAAAACAGCACTCTCCCCCCCTGCACTTTCCAGCAATTGGTATTCATACTGCCTCCAAGCATGGAAGGCATGGCATAGCCATTTGGGTTAGTAGCCACTGAAAGCCTTATTCTCCCTTAATTTCTCTAACCTTCTTTTAAAGCTAATCAAGCTGGTGGAGGAGGTATGCATGTGGGCTCCCTTACATGCCACCATGTTCCTTACACACCACATGTCTTAGGGACCAGGACATGGACTAGCTTTCTTCCAGTCACTAGGATGGCATCTCCCTCCCCAATGGGTGGCTGGGTAATATATCTGCAATCTTTAGCCATTCCATTTCACTTTAGTCCAGCAGGCTGAGCTCTTAAGACAGCAGGTGTGTTCCCTTATTTCTTAGTCCCTGCTCTTACACTGCTAGTTCATGGAAACTTTAGCTCCGGGATAGGGAACCTATGGTGTTCCATATTGAACTCCGACTGCCATCAACCTCAAAGCCAGCATGGAAAATTGTCAGGGACCCTGGGAGTTGTAAGTCCAACAACCTATGTAGGGCATCAGGTTCCCCATCCCTGTTCTACCTTATGAAGTTGTGGCCTGCTTAAGCCCAGTTTTGTGTGGTTCTTGTCCTTACTTCATTCTTCCTTACATGCTTCTCACTGCAGAAGTGGGACAGAGAGAAAACTAGCAAGCTGCTGAGAAAGGAAGTAGTTATACTGGCCAAATAGAAAGCAACAACAAGAAAGAAACAGACCAAGAGAGAACTAGGTGACTGTCACCTAACTGGGATTCCTTCCTAAAGTCTCTACCCCTCTTTTCTCAACCAACCCCCTATGATTGGTAAAATAAAAAGAACACAAATTAGTTATTCCAGCTTTATTGCTATAACCAATCTCACAATAAAATGCACAATAAATTGGCAACTGCTGCCATCTGGCACATTGTTCATTTACCTGAAAGCAACAGGGCTCACATCACAAAATGGTAGTAATTACCACATATTAGAGAGCTGTGTGTTGATTACCGTGCTTTAACACTCTCAGTCCTTTAATCACTATCTACATGACTTCGAAACTATCACAGACAGTTTCAGAGCAGTGTACTGTAGCTCTTTTGTGAAGTCAAAAACCTAACACAGCAAGTTGTCTTATACTGACTGAGCGGCTCATCTAGCTCAATATTCTCCACAGAAGCAATGCCAACCTGGTGGCCTCCAAAGGATTTGGACTGTTGATGGGAGCTGTGTTGAGGTTGGAACTTAACGGGTTAAGTTCTTCCCATGATGCCACACCATTCTGACGTCAATTTTGGAAGCTTGGGAGGAGCTTGGGAAGAGTATGCCAGTCCCACTCTGTACTTTGTGGGGAATGGATGCAGTTTTGTCATGGCTGCAAATAGTCCTGGAAATTCCTGAGAAATGTTGGAATAAAAGCTGTAAATAGACAAACCTGGACTGTGTGTGTTTGTCTGGAAGCCAAGCTACATGACAGTTTTACACCGCTGTGTTATCTCTGCTACGGCGTGACTGAGAGCTCGGAGCAGAGCGTGCGGCAGGAGAAGTGTGCCGGGCAGTAAAGAGCTAATTGAGGATCGCAAATCAATTAGCGGGGGTCGCGCCAGATCAATCAAATTCCACAGGTTATGGGTAACCTAAATCACCTATCATAAAACCGTCACGGGAGAGCTGCCGGGAGCTGTGAAATCTGCGGTGTCTAGCAGAGGAGCACGGAAGGAGGCGGAGGCAAGCAAGCAAGCTGAAAGACGCAGAAAGTGCCTGTGTTGCCAGGAATCGTTTCTCCACGCCAGAGGAGCTGGTGCTTTTGTAAGTACAGCTTGGGGCCCACTTGGGAGAACGGGAGAACATGGCAGATGGCCAGGAGGTGATTCAAGCTCCGTTTGAACAGCTTGAGGAACTCACCGCCCAAGCGTGGAATACCTGGGCAAGATGGGTGAGAGCGTGGTTCATAGCCACGGAAGTTTGGGACATTTCCCAGAGGGAACCAGTGCAACTGGTGGACAGAGATGCAGGAAAGCTGAAGTCTGTTTCTCTGGAGGAGAAAATGCAGAGGGAGAAAGCTATGAGAGCTGAGGTCTGCATGTTGAGAGCAGGTGTTCATGCTAATTTGCAACATCACCTGGATGGCGTTGAATCTGCGTGTGAGGCCTGGAGTGTGCTGAAACGTCTGTGTGAAGGCTCAGCAGGAGGCCTAGGGCAGATGGAAGCTGAAAGCCTAGAGATGGCTGGAGCCCCTGTTCCTGATGATTTAGCCTCAAGGAGTGCTAGTGAGCAAGTCGGGGGGGCGGAAAGTTCCAAAGGCAAGTTCGAAACGTTTTCCACTGAATCTGCTGGAATGGAGCGGCAGTTCAGGGGGGGCGGAGCTGGCAAGGAGTGCTTTTCCGGAAGAAGGAGAAGGAGGCCAGCTGGGAGGAGCCCCAGGCAGTGTTTTTCCACTGGATTTCGTCGGTGCTACGTGTGTGGATCTCACAGTCATTTCAAAAGAGACTGCCCACAGAAAGCGAGAGCAGATGCACAGGAAGGCTTCAAGGACACCTTCCATGGGAATCAGTCGGGTTTCCATGGGAACCAGTCTGGAAGGGGAGGTCAGCGTGGGAACACAAGAGAAGGACGAGGAAAACAACGTGAGGAGATTTATCAGATCACGGCTAGTCTGGCGTTGGCTGAAGACAGCTGTGGGGCAAGCCAAGAGCTAAGTTTTGTTATTGACTCTGCAGCTAATCGCAATTTGATTCCAGAGACACTTGCTGTCGAGAGGTGGGATTGCAAGGCAATTCCGGCCGGGAAAACTGTACTGTTTGCAAATGGACAGAAAAGAAATATGACTAATGCTGTAAATCTGCATTTTTGTATTTTACAGGAAACGTTGGAGTGTTGTACTGTTCCTGGGATGCACCACTGTCTTTTATCTGTGCCTTATTTACTGAAAAAGGGATTTACGGTTTGTTTTCAGGGTGATGTTTGCACAATCTCCAAAGGAGGGAGGATGCTTGCCAAGGTTAAAAAGGGGCAGAATGATCTCTTCATTCTTAAAACGTCTCTGGAGGGTGGTGGGAAGGTTGAGAAAGCACAAGCACTGCATGCTACAATTCCCAATCATGATTCATGCGTACATGCTTGGCATACACGTACAGCTCATAGTTCTCTAGAAGAACTACAGGTGCTGCCGGAAGTTTCCAATGGTTGTAAGATCTCAGAATGTGGACATGCTGTAAATTGTGAAACTTGCAAACTGGCAAAGGTAAAAGGTTGCAGTTATCCAAAAGTGGAGAGGATAACAACAAAACCTTTTGAACTGATTCACATAGATCTGTTGGGTCCTGTAAAAGAACCAAGTCTGGGAGGGTCAAGGTTTCTGCTTACGATGCAGGAGGATTTTACTCAGAATTCCTGGATACATGGTCTCAAATCCAAGGATGATGCAGCACAGCTGATCAAAGGGTGGATTGAGGGGGTGGAACAAAGGTTTTCCACCAAAGTGCAAGCTGTCACAAGTGACAGAGGAGCTGAGTTTACAGGTTCTGCTTTGCAGAAGTACTTTCACAAGAAAGGGATACGTCACACAGTGACTTCACCCAATCAGTGGGGGGTGGCAGAGCTGAAGTGTCAGGCTCTGGTTAAAACTGCACAGGTGTTGCTGGAAGACTCTGGGTTACCTCCAAGATTTTGGCTGGAGGCAATCAAGTATGTAAGCTTCACCTGGAATCGCACCTACAATTCCATGGTAGGGGACACACCATTTGGTTTGTTGCATGGCAGGAAACCCCAGATTCATTTTTTTGCGTATGTTCGGGTCACGTGCGTCTGTGCCGGTACCTGCTGCTTTGCAGGGGCCAGATGGATCCAAGTTCCGAAAAATGATCTTCTGTGGGTATGAGCCAACAGCGAGTGCATGGAGGTTTGCATTTCCATCAGGTGATCAGAGTAAGTTACTGATCAGTAAACACGCTGAGTTCTATGAGCAGGATAAAAAGACACAAGCTGCTGTCAAGCGTGATGTTCTTTCAGAGTGTCTCTCTGATTCAGAACAGGAAGATTCTGAGGGGGAGGAAGAAGAAGCTGAGTCTGATGATGACGATCAGATAACTGACCAAAGTCAGGAACAGGAGGAGGTATCGGTAGTTTCTCCACAAGATGTTAGGAGAACACCCAAAAGCGAGCCCAGTTCCCCTGTGAGTGTAATGGAGAGGATTCGAAAACGTTTTAAGTCAGAGGGGGAATCCCGTGATGCTGAGGACACATTTCCTGGTGGCAGTGAGTCAGAGGTAACATCTGAGTTTATGCCCAGAAGGTCTAGTCGCACAACAAAGGGCATTCCACCTGAAAGGTACCAGGCAACATGTGCGTGGGCGAAATTCGCACAGTGTGATTCTGGAAGTGTTGAAAGGGTTCAACAGGTGCCTGAGAAAGATGCTGGGAAGGAGCACAAGGCAAAGGGTAAGGTGTTGAGCTCAAAAGGGTCTCGTCAGAAGGTGCAGCAAGGGGGGGTGATTAGGTTGGAACTTAACGGGTTAAGTTCTTCCCATGATGCCACACCATTCTGACGTCAATTTTGGAAGCTTGGGAGGAGCTTGGGAAGAGTATGCCAGTCCCACTCTGTACTTTGTGGGGAATGGATGCAGTTTTGTCATGGCTGCAAATAGTCCTGGAAATTCCTGAGAAATGTTGGAATAAAAGCTGTAAATAGACAAACCTGGACTGTGTGTGTTTGTCTGGAAGCCAAGATACATGACAGTTTTACACCGCTGTGTTATCTCTGCTACGGCGTGACTGAGAGCTCGGAGCAGAGCGTGCGGCAGGAGAAGTGTGCCGGGCAGTAAAGAGCTAATTGAGGATCGCAAATCAATTAGCGGGGGTCGCGCCAGATCAATCAAATTCCACAAGCTGTAGTCCAAAGCATTTGAAGGGCACCAGCTTGATAAAGGCTGGCCTCCAGGATTTCATACGGGATGTTTCCATCCTTTTTTTAGGAACCCAAGGATTGAACCTGGGACCTTTTGAATGCAAAGCATGTGCATTGCCACTGATCCTTAGCCATTTCTCCAGTTCGAAATGCTATTTCTACATTCACAGATTAAGGAATTGTTTCTAGGTAGTGGCTGGCCTACAATAAAATATTAGGTAGGCAACTGTACGTACAATAATTACACAATATGTATGCACACAACAGCAGATTAGACTCGGGCTATTACTGGAGCCAGAATTTGATCTGCTTCTCTTGACTCTTCAGGACAGATGCAGCTTGGACATTCATGGAACAGAAAAGATCAAGTGGCAAGTGGCCATGTACACTCAGCCAGGATACATGCCAAACAAAAGACTTCTTGTAACAGCAGCCTCTTATAGGCAAAGCTAATCTGCAATAAGCTATTTTGTTCAAGAGATGAAAACAGACAGAGGAAGAAACTAAAGAAACGTCTCTGTTGGAAGTTGCTTCTATTGTTTAATCTGTCAAAGAGTGAAAAATAGTACAGTGGTACCTCGCAAGACGAAAGAGTTTTCCGTTTTTTTGAGTCGTTCCGCAAGACAAATTTCCCTATGGGCTTGCTTCGCAAGACGAAACGTCTTGCGAGTTCTTGCAAGTTTGTTTCCTTTTTCTTAAAGCCACTAATAGCCGTGCTTCGCAAGACGAAAAAACCGCAAGACAAAGAGACTCGCGGAACGGATTAATTTCGTCTTGCGAGGCACCACTGTACACATCTGAAGTAACGACAGAAAAATCTACCTGGGTGCAGTACATAAGAGCATCCCTTCTGGATCAGATCAAAGTCCTACGTATCTAGTTCAGCATCCTGTTTTGACAATGACTAGCCAGATTCACAATAGCATTCTCTCCACATGTGCTGCATAGTGCCCTATCATAGATTATTTTTCAAAATTGTGTTTTTAACCACATAGTTGACTAGATTTTTGCCAAACATACCACATTCAAACCTTTCTGAGAAGATGTATTGATAAAATAAGCCTGCAGTTCATTTCTCATGCTGAGCCAAGTGCTAGAGGAGGCTCTCGATTCTTGGCAAACGTAATCCCTAAGAGATAAAAATTTGATATTCTTCCTGCAATCATCAATTAGAATTATCATGGGAAATGGGAACCAATTTTTGAACTGGCTTCTTAGGTGGCCCATTCACATGGCTTTTTTCATAGAGGTAAGTGGCCACATAGTGCTGTTATTGTAAATTTTAAAGGATTTCCTATATTTATATACAGTTTTAATTTTTAATTAATATTTAATTAAACAATTAATGATTTTTAATACACCTCCCCCTTTTTAGCTGTTCTTATTTTATCTGTAAGCAGCCTTGAGTCCCTGTCAGGAAAAAAGGAGTGGTATAAATATATTATTATTGATAATAATCCCTTCTCTTGATGGTTTCAGCTTCTAAAAGAGGAAGAAGCAGGAACTTCTCTGTTTGAGCTGGATACCACCTAATGGTCTGCAAAGATATGGAGAGTCTACCAGCCAACACCATTTGCACACATTTATATGTTTCTTAAAAAAGGGACTTCAGAATGGTAAATCTAAACCTAAGCCAAACTGTGCGAGAGAGATTTTTGTGGCTATTTTTATATTTTCCTGCTTCTTCTCAACAACAATATATTGCATTTAATAAGAGTTTTGCCCAATGGGAATCAGGTATGCACTCATGTTTTATGCAAGAAACTGCCTAGATTGTTTGGTTACATGTTCTCTTAGAAAACGGCTTTATGCCCAGAGGAAGCCAGAATTTACTCACTGCCCCTGTGGCACATAATTGTTTCAGACCCATCTGCTTTAAAACTCTGGAGTTCCCCATCTTCCCAAAACATTTAAGTATAGTTTATGGCTATTATTAAGAAATAATCTTAGTAAATGATCAAACTACTAAAGAAGCTTGAATGTTTTACTCCTATGCAAACACAACCAGGAGTTTTAAAGCGGTAAAAAGTAGAGTAAAAATCCATATAATTTCCAACCTCCAAATGTACAGAGCTAGCTACCATCTGAAACCAGTACCTACTAGGACTGCTAAACATAAAATTTAAATTGCCTGAACCAATGCAACTTGAAATTATTTGCTACAGCAAACAATAAATTGAGTAGCAACGTAGACTTTTTTTATTTATTTAGAGTGGCAGATAAGTGTCCTGACACGTTTCAAGTTATATCAAGGCCATTTGAACAAAGTAGCTACACATTGGAAGACAAGAGTGCCTGGCGTGCTCTGGTCCATGGGGTCACGATGAGTCGGACACGACTAAACAACTAAACAACAACAACAAGAAGAAGCTACACATTGTGCAATTAAGACTGCAATCCTATTCTCACCTACCCGAGAATAGGCCCAAATGAATTCAGTGGGACTTTACCCCTTGATAGACATGCATAAAAGTGCACTATTAGAAGTCCAAAGTCTAAGGGCACATGTACACACTTAAACACAGCATACTTTCCAAGTGCCCCAGAAAAGCAGGACATCTGGAGAGACTGGGGAATTATGTCCTTGAGTCCGCTAGATGACATTGCAAGGGATCATTGCCTTAGGAGAGCGAGAAAAATTCTCAGGGATGATTCACACCCTAGTCAGCAGCTCTTTAATCTTCTACCCTCGGGCACAATCGGGTATAACCCTCGGGTATAATCAGTTGTACCAACAGGCTAAAAAATAGCTTCTGTCCATGGGCTGTTAGGCTGTTGAACGGAAAATAACATAGCGCAAAATGACTTGCGAGGTGGTGTGTTGTGCGATAAGCACACAGAGTGCAATGAGAGTGAGTGTTTGGGGGAGAGGCTCGGTTAGGCTTGGTTAATTTCATTGTACACAGGTTGTACATTGACAATAAAGTTATTATTATTATTATCCTGTTTACTCGTGCAAGATCTTGACAGCCACTTTGGGAGCCGAGCTCTCGCATCACGTTCTTCCCCCCCCCAAAAGTGCTTTTATGGGGCAAAAGCAAGGCGTGAGTCACATGATTCACCTGGGAGTGCATCCCGGAAGACACATGTTCTAGTTTTGGGTTGGAAAAATTTGGATGGTAGGACACAGCAATATGGGAGCCACTTATCCATGCTATGATTCCAAACTGCTCTGGGAACATGCATATCAAATGGGCAGGGCCATTTTGTTCCTTCCTATGTGGAACTGCTATCAGTAAGGGTTACTTTAACTATAAGGGGGAAAGCCTAAAAGACCAGGAGGGGAAAAACTAAGCACTGGAAGTGTTGTCTTTATAACAGAGCTTTGCTGACGACAATCTTTGTCTTCCATTCAGCTTAAACTATCTTCCATCAGTCCAGTTTCTAACTGCAGCCAATAGATATAAAAGTCATAGCATGCATTAGATAAGTCAAACAATCAAAGTTGGGCTTCACTGTCCAGATGACATTCACTACAAATCCAGACCTGATAATACATTGTTTCCACTACATTTTACTAATTATTCCATTAAACACAATGGAACGTACACGACCATACAGGGTTTTTTTTGCTTTGCCAGTCAAATGTAAGTTCACTGCAAAAGAAGCAGTGATTATAAGCATCAGGTTTAAAAACTAAGCAACAATTTTTACATTTTCCAAAACTGTACAATAGCTACACAAAAAATTAAAATTCTTAGTACTTTGAACTTGAGCTAATTATGTCAATGGGAGCGAATAAGTGACATTTGCCCTTGTAGCAGAATGTTTATATATTGAAAATTTTAAAAACAACACTTGAAGCTGTAGTTGATTTTATTCAAATTAGGGCAGGAAAAAAACACAATTCCCCCTTGCTTCCCTATTCACCATAATGAATATTACCTCCTGATCATTATGATATAATACGTACATTAAACAAAGAATTAAAGAAAGAACTTTCACTACATTGTTCACATGAAAGTTAAGAACAGAATATATAGATCAGGCAAAGGTGAGTTATTATTTGACTGTTGTTTTGAACTGACATTTTATTTTGTTGGCAGCCCAAACGACTGATTCAGTAGAACTTTGGTGCAAGTTTTGAGGGTTTTATAAGGCTTTATATTTCTGAATGCTTTTATACTTTTATAGCACCAGTACTGATGCAGAATAAACATGGTGGATGTGACTACTTCCTTCTGCAAGTTTTTCGGACTCTAGTGGAGCCGCACACAATCAACTCCTTGGAATCTCAACAGACTTCATGCAATGTTCTACAACCTACACATTCCTAGAGAAACATGACATCATTAATGTTTTCGAAGGAAATATATCTTTGTAGCCGCAGATTTGGAATCATTGCCAAAAGGGACAGGGTCTTCATTTCAATAAGAAAGTACTATATCACTCAATCAACAGCTGAAAAATAAACAGATCTTCCAAAAAAGCTGTGTTGACTTTACTTAAGTTATCAATGTGATTAGTTCTATTTTTAACAAGTATTGCGAAAATATAAATAGGTAGCCACTAAAACGTAAGCTCTTAATGAAACAGTTTTTGCAGCAGCAGCAACAACAACAACCCAAAGGGGAGTTGTTGTTTTTAAGGAAAAGGGTAATTTTTCAGCACACATAGGAAAAAAGCTTTCAGAATAATTTAAATAATGTCAGTACCTTTCCTCTAATAAACTGTGGTTCAGCTAAATGTTATATTTTATTCTCAATTGTTGGAATAATTTGCAACAAAAATGTGACTAAAAATGGAGAAGGATAAAAAAAATTAAAAAATATACCCCAGTACTTAGAATGTAAGGACAACGAAATATTTCTTTCAGCGTGGACATATAGGACCAGCATATTGTATAAAATGACTGAACACAGCTGGCAGAGCAATCCAAATTCACAGCACAAATTCAAGCTCTAAATGGCCCAAATCAAAGGCTACTCCAAATCTTTTAAACTAAGGGATCTTTTCAACAGTCTCATCCAGAAAACAGATTTAGCAACAGTGCTCACTGTAAGCAAAAGCTCACTGCAAAGTAAGCTCTTCTGTTTTTTTCTTCCTAGGCAAAATGTGAGTCTCAGTAACTCACCAAAACACAAACAAAAGAATCATATATTCACTTGGGAGGAAAAGAAAGGTGTGGGGATGAAATAAAGCCTGTAAAGAGACAACAGAATAATTTAAACATGTCTAAAGGCTTAGTTCTGCAATGTTCAACTATATTGCTCTGTACCTGTCTATTTAGTTCACCCCCGTTGCAATATTAAATTGACCTGTAATATTATTCCCAACATGAAATAACTTGAACTATTAAAAATGTTAAGCTTTCAACTACTGGAACATTGAAACAAAGCGGAAGAGCCCACAGCTCAATGGAGGAGCTTGTGCTTTGAATATAGAATTACCCAGCATGAACCTCTATCATTTCCAGGAAGTTAGCCTTAAAAGCTTCTTCCTGAGACCTCGGGAGACCCACAGTTTGTCAGAAAACAATACTGGGCTGGCTGGACTAACAGTCAGAATTGGTATGGTGCAGCTTCATTTGTTGACAGAGAAAACAAGATAAATCAGTAAATAGGTTTCATTTAATAATGAGAACGAGCACATTGGTCCAACCTTAGCCTTCGAAGAACAGGAGTGGTCCTTCTATTCATAGAAAGTGAGTCCTGCTGGCAGAAGTGGAAGGGGAGGTGATTTTTGCCAATTTCTGCCTCACCCTGCACCTTCTCAGTGTTTCAAAGACGGCAGAGTTTCTGAGGATGCAAAGGAATGAGGTGGGAACTGGAGGAAGCAGCCCTCCTCACTTCTGCTGGCAGGAGTTTCCTCTGCTCAGAGGTCCATTCAGAAAATGCTGCACTGAACAGTGCCAAAGTCAGGATCCAAACAATATTAATGATCAAAATATACAGCAAACTGGTTAAGCCATTTCAAGAAGTCATTGAAGGTTGCCAGGTTCCTCTTGCCACAGCCCATCGCATGCAGTCTGGCAGAGAAATTTATAGCCTCACTTCTGAAGATAATGCAAAATCAATCCCCATTCACTCACATATGCAACCCAGTGTTCTCCTAAATTGTCCCATAAAGCACATAATAAGATGACCACACCTTCCCAAGTGTATCCCAGGCGTGCCTGCAAACCATCCATTCACTTTCTACCTGTTCTCATTGGTTGGCTTACTTTAGGAGACTGTCATAACATGGACAACATCAATTGCCTACCTATACTGGGAGACTGAGGCTGGCAGCTGGCCCATGTTGGAAGGGTCCATCAGGCATGGGTTTCTGGGTGAGGCAATTACCACTGTCAAGCAGGCATAGGCTGGTGGGTCAGTAGTAGTCCCTAGGAGAGGGCAAAAAGCAGACAAGGGAAGATGGGAGTCAAGGGCAAGGGAACAGGGTCAAGCAGGTTGAGGGTGAAGAAAACAGACCCCTATCAGAAGGTCCAGGACTGGAAATGATTTGACACAGAAAGGTTTATAGAGGATTCCTCTACAATCAAAAAACAGATCAGGGCGCTAATCAGGAGCTGAAAGATTCTACAGCAACAAGTGTTATTTTTTAGGCCTTCTGAACTGTTGAAACATGCTGCTGCACACAAATTCTTATTCAGAAGTGGCACCTGTCAGGAACTTGTAAAACTGAGGAATAATCAGTAAGAAGAAGGTGGGGGCAGAGGGCTTTTACTTTCTTGACAACCGTCATGCTCAATTCTCTGACCAGGCATTTATTTTCTGATGAGGCTATTTCAAGGATTCAATCCCTTCCCAGTAGCTCCACTGCAAGTGAAGAAAGGTTACATTTAAAATCATCAGGGCAAAAGTTAGATGAGAATCATTGAGGCCCATTGATTTCAAGGTGACTTAAATGGAACAAACTTCTTTCGACTAGAGTTTATACAGCTGACAACATCCTATTGAACATAAGGCATCCCTTTGAATTCAGCATTGCCAACTAGTTTATTTTCAAATTTCAAGAATCTTTGCAGGTCCACTGTTTTGGGGTTGATTGGTTTAGAAAATAATAACATGACTATAAAAATAATTTAGCAGACTGATCCTATGCATGTCCACCTAGACATAAATCCCACAGAGTTCAATGAGATTTTCTCCAAGGCAGATGTGTGCAGCCTACACGTATTATCCAAGTAAGTTTGCTAGCATCTACAATAAGGTGATTATACGATCTTACATGCCTGTGTTGATTAATGCTGTTATATCTTTTGTAATTTGCTCTGTAAACTTATTTTACAGTCATATAATTCTTTCAGATACACACATTTCTTTCCAAGTGCTGATTTTTATATGATTAACTTCATTTACTGGCAGCAAACAAAGGCAGCAATACTTTGGTAAACATAGTGGTAGGTGCCTGGCATGTCTGAAAGTGACATGAGAATCTCTTTTCCTTCTTCTGTACCTGCATTCAGAAATCCCCTGATATCAGTCCCAGTTTTTCCTACTACGTTTGATGTAATCTGATTTAATTTGAATAAAATGCAACCTAATTTATTATGTCGGAAGAATTATGCATGGCATATAACTTAAGCAATGTTTTCAAAAGGTAATAAAGTCAATGTAGCACAACCATCACAATTTTTTTTTAAAAAATAATATATCCCCATTCATAAACTTAAATGCTACCTTATTTATTTTTCATGCTTAACTGTGTTTCCCTGTTGTCATCCTACATTTGTAAAAAGAAAAATGACTTAAAGAAATTAAAGGAATCAGAATGTCAAATGGTTTACCAAAGGCAAATCATTGCTTTCTGAACTGCTAACCTTTCAAAAAGAGTTTTTCTTGTGGGCAATTTGGACAATTTGGACTTCAGCAAAGTATTTGACACAGTATGTGAATTATAACATATGGTATGACATTTTATATTGTCAGATGTAAGGTCTGAACTTGGGGCAATAATAATATGCCTGTCTACAAGAAACTCATAATCTACAAATGACAGAGGAATACAGAGATCTGAAGATCTGAGGTCGATCAAGAAACAAATAAAGGCAAAGGCATTTCCAAGATGATGAGTGAAGTATTATATTTTTATACAAGAACCCTCTTAAAACGATAGGTCTAATTTGGTTACTATTGTGATATTGTTGATGGAGGATGGTGAGAATGAAGCTCAGGACCCTCTTTGCCAGTTTCCACTGATGGAAAAGAGTGCTGCTAATTTGGTGGCAGCAGGGGAGCAGGTCATGCTATGACAGACAGCTAGCCTCCTTTCAAGCAGGTAGGAGGATAGAATCTGTAGTTCTTCCACAGGCAGTAGCCAACATAGGGCCCCAAAGCAGGGTGCTCAAGGGACGTGATGGAGTTGGACAGGTCATGAATCCAACAGAATCCAGCAGATCCTCCAGATTGAGTCCTGACTACTGGCTTTTCCCAAGGCTCCTGGTTGTGGTTCGAGGACCCGATCCCCGCGTAGTGGAATGAAAACACAAGGACACGTGATATAAGGTTAATGGGCAAGAAAAGGCCACAACTTTATCGAAAGTTGTGACTCGCGACGGGATGACGAAAAGTGAGGCCGGAAGGCTGGCGCCGCAGCAATTTAGGCTGCTAAACACGCCCCCTCGCAGGCACCTGGTTGGGTGCCTGCCCGTGGGCGCCAGCCAGGTGAGTGGGAGGCAGGGGCCAAACCCCCCTGCTTGAGGCGGAGTCCGGCTCCCGACCACAACCACTCCCCTCTCTTGCAGGAGGAGAGTCTTTCCCCTCAAACTGCTACCCATGACCCAACCCAGATACCAGGTTAATCATGCAGTAAACTTTCAGGTTCATGGGAATTCATGAACACCCTCACTATTTTGCCATAAACTGGGGGGGGGGTAGAGCAGGGGTTATTTCAATAGTTGTTTCAATAGTCTATTGTGGGGACGACGACTAATATTTTATTTTCTTATGATAGTCCTTTTCTCTTTTTTCCTGATTTTTCTTCTATCTGTTGTGCTTCGTTTGTTTGGTTTTCAGTTATTATTTAATAGTTATATACTGTTCTACTACCAGTTAGTACCCAGAGGTGCTGAGGGAAGGTCAGGGAGCAATCAAGTTTTAAAGAATAAACGTACAATAAATTTTTAACAACACATAATATGGGAATGATATCACAGTCCACAAAGAATTGTCCCTAAGATCATTATTGATGCCCTTTCCTAAGTAAGATTTATACTACAGTAGTATGTGCCATAGGTCACCAGCTTCATCCAAGTTTATTTCCCCCCAGGTTCATCCTATAAGACACCACAACCACTGCGGTCCTGATCTCTTCTCTGGCAAACTAATCCTGATGATCAACAAACATGGGCTGAAGAAATCTGTATAGTTCTGACCACATCACGGAGGATGGAATATGGCTTTTAATGATAAATACAGCAGCTTCTACAGACTCCTGAAGATCTTAGATTTCAGTTAAAAGTTTCTGGTTGTCATGGTTGCGGCGGGGTGAGGGGAGGGATCCCAAAAACATGTTCACAGCTTTTGTCAAAAAAGTAAGAAACAGAGAAAGGGTGTCAAATAGGCAAGCTGGCCTAAGGCTAGAGACCCATAAAGCAATCACATCATTAGCAGGCACAGCAGCACAATTGCCTTTGAAAGCTTTATTTTGCACTTTAAACCAATAAAACCATCAATGAAAGCCACAAACATCTCTTTCCCCCTCCTAGGCCTGTGTAGCTAAAGAGCACTCCGCCTCTATAAGGCTCAAGCCCCAGCAAGGTTTAACTCATTTCTGTGAACAGTAACTTGCCCTGTCCACACAAATGTATAAAAGTTTGCCTGAGCCACTGTCTTTCTCAACAGGTGGAACAAAAATGCCCCAAGGAGAATCTAATGGCCATTGAGTTGGATAGCTCTTAACCTGTGTCCTCTGGATGTTTGTGATTATCTTTTTTGTGTAAGATCAGGAAATAAGATCAATGTTTGCAAAATTATACTGACTATGAACAGGTTGCTAATGAAGATGAATAACGAGTGTGCAAAACTTTACAATTAGAATTTTATTCTAAATCAAATTTAGGTTAACTAAAGTAAAAAGGCCAAATTAGAAATCTAGAAGGCTAAAAAGCCTGCTGCCTATATCACTACTTACTTTAAACAGTAATTGAGAATGAAATTACTTTTATGAAGAAATGAAGTAAAGATACCTCATAGAAACTTAGGTAACACAATACCGCCATGGAAACTGAAAACTTAAGCAGAACTTGATGGGATCAGTTGCATTTTATAATGGAGATGTTCTCCATCTATGGAGATAGCGGATGATGTCCATCTAACTTCTACTCAAAGTATACTCATTGAAATGAATGGACTTGATGGGTCTATTTGAGTATGACTTAATTCACTATCACCCAGTGGGATTTTGGGAAAAGATTCTAGAGAACCAGTGTGGTACAGTAGTCAAAGGGTTTGGTTAACCCAAGGAAGACCCACGAAGACAATGAAGTTCACCAGGTGACCTTGTCAGTCATCACTTCTTACCCTAATATCCAAATAGCCTCGTTTTTTGAAGATAATCATGCATATTGCCTTGAATTAATTGGAAGGTCTGCAGTCAAAAAGCATGGATTACATTGTGAATTTATAAAAATCATTAATGGGAAACTGTTGTTCCACCTAATTTAGGTGTTGATTCACTAAATGTATATATTCTTTGTTTAGGGTCATATCATTCTTACTGGTTTGTATCTAAAAATAAAAGTCCTTCTGTTAATGGAAGAATCTTTGATCTAGCAGAGACCTCTTCCAATAGGAGAAGAGATGAGGCTATTTTCCCTGATGTGCCCTTCCACCTCCCATGTCACTTTCCATGCTGTTCTGAGTGCGTACAGAAATCACATTCCCTTCTTTTCATTAGTAAAACCATTCTGCAAACAGAAAGGCACAATTGGGTTCTACCCATTATTTTTGGCTGTAATCCTATACTAACTTACCAGAGAGTAAGCCCCACTGTACACAGCTGGGCTTCAAAATAAACATTCATAGGGTTGTGCTGTTCACCTCATAAACTAGTGATAAGTTTCTGAGATATATATTTTACATTAAACAAAAATAAAATAAAATAAAAATAATAGAATGTAATAACACACCTCAATGTGAGCATTCTGGCAAGTTATTTTGCCCATTTCTGTAAAGTCTAAAGACCTGTTTTATTTTAGAAAGAAATGAAATGAAAACTGAGAATCCAGACCCACTAATGATCAAAAGCAGGCGCTGGGTGGCATGTCCAGAACCTAGACAAAACCTAGAAAATCATGCCATATGGCAACTCTACACTCTAGTAAAAACCTTGGTCACCATGGGTAACAAGCCAATTTGAATATTTACAGTGTGAAAGGAGCCTTCCTGAAAGCAGAACCTCTGTGTGTAAAGCAGGCAGGGCAATGCATATCCATTTTGAAAAAGCTGGAATCCCATTGATCAGCAGGTTGGCAGGGAAAAGGGAGCATGGGGAACTGAACTGGATCCCTTACCCCCTCACCAACAACTGATCAGTGGTCTATTGTTGTTTTTAAAAGGACTTTGCAAATACTGTGCTGGCTGTGGATCAGAGAAGGGAGCTAGTTTTATGTGCAACTCCCCATTCAAGAATCAGGACTGCAGAAACTGATAGTGTGTATTTATGGTCTCTAGCTAGATTAGGGTGACTATATGGGCTTACATTATTACTGAAACAGTTAATCCCATGAGCAACAAATGAAACCCTATTTTGAAATAAATTGTATCCTAACACATTTTCCTTTTCCTAAGCAAACCAAATTTCTTTTTTAAAAAATGAATTGGAAAAGCTGCATGAGCTTGATTGCATTTCACAATTATTACTCTTAATATTTAATTTCTGTTTTAGCATATATGGATTGAGACACTGAAAAGCGTGTACACAAAGCTTCTAAGGGATGATCTAAATTTTATTTTGCAGGTATTCCACTATATTGCGGCCTAAATTCAAAATTATCTTATGAATTTTACCAAGCAGGCCTTTTTGATATTTGAGGAATAGGGTGACAGCAGAGAAAAAGAGAAAATTCAAAAGAATAGTTGCAGTTTTTTTACATCAGTTTTGCATCATAAAATAATTATGTAACCATTGATTTGTAAATAAATTCCATCTTTCAATGACTTTATTGAGTGTATGACCTGCGCAAGCTTAGTCAAAACCTTCTCATATCATTGTATTTTAACTAGAGATTTAGAAGATCCAGTTAAGAACAAAAAGCTATTTTTAGCCATCTCACCCTTGCTTTTTCCTGTAAGACTAATTGCTGTCGTTAACAGTGGTCAACAGGTTTACCACACCTATCAGCCAATCATCCATTCCCATCACCCGTCTGAGTAATACCCCTCCCCACGCTCTCACTATATATAAGGGTCTGGTGATTTCTGTTTCAGTGTATCTGAAGAAGTGTGCATGCACACGAAAGCTCATACCAATAACAAACTTAGTTGGTCTCTAAGGTGCTACTGGAAGGAATTTTTTTATTTTGTTTAATCTAATGGCTGACTGCAAGGAAGTTGCAATTTTCCAGTGTTACTCACTAATAATTCCTTTCAAACTATCAAGAGCCCTTTTTGGAGACAAGAGTATTCAATAACTCATTATGTGAAGCATATCTTGCCAAAAAGTTTGGACTTGAGGACAGTGCTAACATACATGCATAGTATCAGCACCTCCAGAATCCATCTTCTTAGAGATTATAGATCTTAGGTGAGTAGGAGTTAGATCCTATCTGAACTAAGTTTTGTGAATTTTTCTGTGATTACTGTTTTTGCAATATTATCTTATTTATTTACTTTACAGAAGCAGGAAAGAAAAGAGCATACAGGTAAGAAGGAAACAGCAGCTTGTGTCCAAAAGACCCATTCATCAATTACAACTCTGACTTCACTCATTGGCTAAGAACACTAAAAGGTGGGAGCAGCCAGGCTGGCGCATCTCACAAAAAATCACTTAGAAGGGTACCTGCCCATTTTGCTTCGTAACTTTATTTCTAGGAGAACTAGAGACTTGCTTTTTAAAAAGAACCCAAAGTTCATAGCCTGGGACTCCTAGTGGCTATAGTACATCAGTACTCCCCAAACCTGTCTCTCCAACTTTGATCAGCCCCAGCTTGTACAGCCAATGGTCAGGGGTGGTGGGAATGTATTCCATGTTAGCCATGTTAACCTGACTTCCATGCGCACAGAAGACTGGATTTTGCCTCATTTTAGGATATTTATCGATGCTGAATTGCTTACCTGCCCTTCGCTATAAGGCTGCAGGGCGGGTTTTAACAATGTAAAAATACAATCTTAAAACAAGTTAAAACAATTGACCGGTCTTGCCCATCTTCAAAAACTTAGGGCCATATCCAAGCAGATTGCTTCTACGTGTGCAATAGGAGCTTCCCCTCGTTCTCTCCTGCATACTCTGCTAATCTTCTCTGCTGGGTTGGAGGAAAACCTAGAAAATACTGAGGGAGGGGCACGTAGGAAGAGGAGAGATAGCAGAAGTTCTAGCGCACAGCAAAAAGTCACTGAGCTAAAGGATGCAGTTCATTGGCTACATTCCTTAATCATTATAGGTTGCATCCAATGTTGCGTATGCATATTCACTTTTGCCTGTTTCAACAGTGCTTCCTGTTTCCCCCCTCCGCCCCGCAAGCTGCTCTGAGGGTGCACAGGAGTAGAGAGGAATGAGCAATTTCATTACACAGGTGGAAGTGCATTCTGCTCATGCAAAGACAACCCTATGTACTTTCTGACTACCTCCATGTTTAAATTAAAAAGTTTTTTCTTCTTCCCCCAAATAATCATGAAACAATGTAAACAGCAGTCGCTGCTTAGCTTAATCTTTGAAGTTCTGTAGCAAATGATATCTTATTTTGATCACATAGATGTTTTGATATGTGAAAAAACAAAACAAAAATCAATCAAAAAAAGTGTTCAAAGGTGCGATGTTTTGAAAATATTGCCATGTAGCATTTACCGTAACAGCTGTACGTTTAAACTTTAGGCACAAACTGAACTGCAGAGGATCTGCTGCATAAATAAGATCCCCATGGCAACTAAATGTGCTACTAGATAACAGAGAAAAAAGGATTTATGTGTTTGCTGAGCTGTCTTGCCCTAGAGGAATTCTCCAGGCAAATGCAGGCCACCTGCCACATGTTACATTAAGCTCAGCCTTCTGGACTTATTTTCAACAAAAAGGTCCAGCAACTTTTGTTTGAAAGTTTTATTGAGTCTTATTTCCCAGTAACTCCAAATGAAAGCAGAAGCTTCTTATTTTCCTATGCTTTTTCATAACTGTGATTGCACATAAATTATGCATATAATTATGAATAGAAAAACAAGCGAGTGTGTGCAACCCCTACAAAAACAGGTAGCAAGTGAGCTAAATTACTGAGCTGTTATGCAGATTCCCCAATTTTATCTCTCTCCACGAAGATTGTCTCTTTAAAAGTAACCAAGGACCACAAAAGCCAACAGCAGAACTTCTATGCCAAAGGATAGTTGTTTGCTTTCATAACAATGGAATGCATTTTTCATCTGAAAAGTGGGTTTCAGAGCTAAATCCAAAGTATTTGGAAGTACAATAATGCAGAAGACCTGAAGGGCCACTGGAACATCTATGGGTACCGCAATAAAGCAGAGGGCAACAGGAAAAGCTGACAATTTAACAGCCTGATAAACAACACAGTTAAGTAAGTGACTGCTTGTACTACAGCTTTGTTTTATCAAAGAGTTTGCATTGCTTCCTATCTCCTATGTCGCTTTTTCAAAAGAAACCATACGGATGGCATTCTTCTGCACAAGTGTTGAGTTATTTGTGCCTAGGAAAGACCTGTAAAAAGTTAATGGTTAAAACCAGAACTTCACTTGTTAAAATTCTCAGGAGATGCTTTTGCTGCACTCTTTCCTATGGAGAGGAAATTGTGCTGTAAACTTGCAAGAGGAAATAATATGCATCACTCACCTAATCGGTATTGATTTCCATATGCTCCTTTCACTATTTTTTCTTTAAAACCACATAGTAAGAACCAAATTAGAGAGTTCATCTTTAGTAATAACTTTCAAGCATTCTTTATTTGGGAGGGAGGGGAAGCTTGAAAATTATGATTGGGATGTTTTTATATGAGGTTTGTAATGTTTTATCAGTTGTTGCGTGATATGCTGTATTTTGTTTGATTAGCTACTCTGGGAGCCTATGGGATGTGGCACAAGGAGTCAGTATGCCTGGCTGCTAACCAGAAGGTTGGTGGTTTGTGCCCACCCAGGGATGGCTATGGACAGGATTTCTGCATTACAAAGGGTTGTACTAGATGACACTTAGGGTCCCTTCCAACTCTACAATTCTATGATTCTATGATTCCATAATGAAGGGCTGTTTATTAACGACTACTACAACAATAATAGGCAGAAAATAGAAAAAGCAAGTAGAAAGAAATCCTGAAAGCTCATTTTCTACTTTATCAGATTGCTAAAGCCCATACAGATCCAGAAATGTATAAATTATAGCACTGAACTGCATGGGCAAATCATGCATCTTAATTTCCATAACACCATGAGTTTTCTGGGAAGCAGCAGAGCCGATGTGTAGACTGGCCAAGTGATCAGGCCAGTTGGCAGATACTGTGTTTGTGTGTGAGCATGCGCACATAAAAGCCATAAATGTTGCAAGCACTTTTTCACATGCTGCTTCAGGTAAGATTGAAGAATACACATGTGTAGTTTCTTCAAAGCCTTCCCTCCCCAAGTGGGAGGTGGCAAACCAATTTATTAAAGTGACGCAGAGGCATCTGCAGGAACTGTACTCAAACCCGCATCATGCTCTAGTTTCTCCTGTAATCTACTCTTGGCCCCATCCGGACATCAGAATTTTTGAAACCAAACATTGATATCTGAACTTCTCAAGTGAGCCACATGCTACTTACTATGCTATTATTCAATCACCGTTAGACAGATGGGGCATTTAGCCACAGAAAGCAGCAACATTGCCCCTTTGATAACATACAGTAGGAATTGGCCTTAAGTTTTACAGTACAGGCCACAACCAGTTTACATGTGTTCAATATGTGTGTGACTGTGCATGTGTTCAGCACCGCAAACCCAGAAGTGACTAGAAAAAAGGGAGAGAACAGCCCTTAAAGAGTGCAGGAAAAAAAAATAAAGAGTGCAGAAATGGCAAAAATGATGTGTAAATAGCATCTAGCAATCCCACAAGCCTTTGCAAGTGCAATCCCAAGACCCCTTGCGTCGACGTTTGAGGCCTTTGAGTTGGAGTTTGAGAAAGGCGATTTGGAGGCAGTGACTGTGGTGTTTGCAGGCTGCTTCAATGGTGTTCCCAATATACATTTTCACTTAAATGTGTGTTGCCTCAGAACGTAACCCCCGGGTAAATGGGGAGTTCCCTGTTCTAACAAATAAATGTCTACCATGAACCAAGTTCAGTATGAGATAATCCAGATGATTACTGATGTTGAAGTGCTATTACTTTGCAATTTTTTAAGGATTGGGGTACAATTCATGTATCTCTAGCAAATTCTAGATTGTGGCCTCCATTTTTAATCATTATTTTTATTAAAAGAAGAAGAATGAAGTCTTTCACGGTTGTCAACTATGTAAACACCTGTCAACCAGGCAAACACCTGTTAATATATATGTTAATATATTAAAGTATAATACCTTAAAACATAATAGATAAATATATATTATTAGATATATAATAGTATAGTATAGTATAAGAATAATAAACTAAGGGCTATGTACTATTTCTGGAAATCAAGCTACTGATAAATGAATGTCATTCAAATTTGTCCATATTAATGCTCCCAGGTAATAAGTCAGATTGATCAGTCACAAATTTTTTAAAGCGTATTTTGTGTTCATGCACAAATTACTCTTCCAGTGCCGATATCTTCTGACTTCTGCCACAATCAGTATGTTACCTGCTATTCTTGAACACAGAATAATCAGAAGCTGACTTGGTCCACTGGTCCATCTAGCTCAGTATTGTCAACACTATCCCAGCCAGCTTTGATCCCCTTCCCTGATCACTCAAAACCGCTCAGAAAGGGAAGTTACAAATAAGGCATCAAAAGCCTATCTAGGCAGAGTCAATTGTGTAATACTGCCATGCACCTGACCAGTTCCACCTGTGGCAGTGCTCAGAGGAGTCAGTAGCCAAAGGTTGCCCAGTGTTAAAGTCATAGCTGTCAACTTTCCCTTTTTTTGCAGGAAATTCCCTTATTCCAGTTCTGTTTCCCACTGCTTCCCACTGCTATCCCGGATTGTTAGATATCCCGTAGACCATCCCTGGGACAGGTGAGGCTGCTGATCCCTTATTTTCAAATCTGAAAGTTGACAGCTATGGTTAAAGTTGCCTGAGATGATATACCCTTTAAATATACTATTTAATATTTCTTAATACTCCGCTTTATTTGCCTGGTGTGTACATTCTCTGATTTTTTTTAAGCGACTTTCCTAAAGAATAGGACATCTGAAGGCAGCCGTGTATAGGGAAGTTTTAAATGTTTAATGTTTTGATTTGTTGGAACGTGCCCAGAGTGGCTGGGGGCAACCCACTCAGATGGGCAGCATATAAACTATTGTTGTTATTGTTAATAATAGTAATACTTAGTGCTATAATATAATACTTCCTAAATCAGTGGTTAAATATTCATTTAAATATCCATGAAAAAGAAATTGAATCACTTACTTGTAGCTATGCAAGAAAAATAACAACACAGGGAACATTGCATCATACAAACAAAACACAATGCCCAACTTTTCAGTGCATAATCATTTCTATACATGTCAAAAATATAGTATATATCTCAGAATTAATTGGACTGTGCATTATATTTCCAGAGAATAAGTTTCAGTATTATATTATTACTAAGAGATGTTTGTGACTTCATGCTTCAAAACAGAATTCAAAGTAACATGTATAGAAGGCCAGCATAAGTTTTACTTTGACTGGGTATTTGTTAGATGTGATCATATAAAATACTCCACCAATAGATATGACAAATGCACTTTATATTTCAATGTGTCAAACTATTTCAATGCCATGAAACTATGTTGAAGCTGGCAGGCAAGCAGACTATATTAAATTTTTCTCTGGAATCGACTTCAATTCTGTACTGAATTATTGGAATTTTAGTGACCTTAAAAAAGGCTGTCAGAAATAATATTCAACGCAGAGTTTTCAAATCTAATGCTCTATTACACATACTTCACATAAAATAATATAGTTTCAATATAGGCAAACCAGTCAAGAACAACAATCTGTTTGTACTTAGATTTTTTGCCCGTATCTTTATGTTGCTTTGTTACAACAGTTTTAAGCATGCTTTTGGGCTGAAAGCAAATTCAGAACAACATTCAGCTAAATGTCTTCCAGTGAGTTTGGGAGGCCCAACATATTTCCTCAAAGCTTCCCCAAAGCCTAGCTATTTGCATCTATTCACTGATATTTACACCTTTGGTGCCATTTTTTAAAATATAAAAACCCCTAAGTTTTAAGTAAAATAATCAGATTGGGCAATGCGATGATGTCAGTCAACACAAGGAAAGCTAATGCAAAGGAAAGCCAATGCTTAGTAGAAGTAATTGCTCTCATATGAACATGGGAAGCTAACTTTATACCAAGTTAGACCATCTAACTCACAGTACTGGCTGTTACTCTCAAGCATTTCAGGCAGGAGGAGTATTTCCTAGTCCTGCCTAGAGGTATCAGGAATTGAACATAGGTCCTACTGCATGCTACCACTGAGCTGTAGTCCTTCCCAAACTATGGAATTTGCTACCACATAATGGTCACCCAAAGGGTGGCGCTATGGGTTAAACCACAGAGCCTAGGACTTGCCAATCAGAAGGTCGGCAGTTCGAATCCCCGCAACGGGGTTAGCTCCAGTTGCTCGGTCCCTGCTCCTGCCAACCTAGCAGTTCGAAAGCATGTAGATAAATAGGTACCGCTCCGGCGGGAAGGTAAACGGCGTTTCCATGTGCTGCTCTGATTCACCAGAAGCGGCTTAGTCATGCTGGCCACATGACCGGCTCCCCTGGCCTATAGAGCGAGATGAGCGCCACAACCCCAGAGTCGGCCATGACTGGACCTAATGGTCAGGAGTCACTTTACCTTTTTAATGGTCACCAAGTTGGATAGCTTTAACACATTATTAGACAAATTCACGGAGCATAAAGCTGTCAGCAGATGCTAGCCTCTATTATTCCCAGTATCAGAGGCAGTATGCTGGACATCACCATACCCTCCAACATTTCTCCGATGAAAATAGGGACGTCCAGAACTGGCCAATGTGAGAACAAAATGTTGCCTTAGATGGGCCTTTGGTCTGATCAAGCACCTCTAATTTAGAGATACATTTCACATTTCCTAACACAGTGGTACCTTGGTTCTCGAACTTAATCCGTTCCGGGAGTCTGTTCAACTCCCAAAAACGTTTGAAAACCAAGACACGGCTTCCAATTGGCTGCAGGAGCTTCCTGCAGTCAAGCAGAAGCCGCACCAGACATTTGGCTTCCGAAATACATTCGCAAACGGGAACACTTACTTCTGGGTTTGTGGCATTCGGGAGCCGATTTGTTTGACAACTAAGCCGTTCGGGAACCAAGGTACCACTGCACTGCTATGGATATGATGTTTATTTGATCACAACAGAAAAATTCAACATCTAATTCAACACATTCTAAGAGCAGCATGTCACAAGTTTCTTCTATTTTATAGGATTAGAAAAGCAGCTTAATTTAGAAAGAATTGGCTCCAATACTCTTGATTGTGCTCCAAGTTCACAGTATAATAATAATAATAATAATAATAATAATAATAATAATAAAGTAAATGAGTTTGTCATTTCTCTGTCAGTTTTCTTTCATGATTTGCAAATCCTGTAACCTAGATTTAAAAGTGTTTCTTGATAAAGTAAAGCTTGAAAGATGTGCTTCAACTGTCCACTAATACTCATCTTTTTCACTATGCCAGTTCTTCAACACTGAAAATTCTGGAATGAACAAAAGACTGAATGTAGCAAGAGCTTACTCTCGCAGATCCAGGGATGTGATAGAAACACAAATCATAAAAAGATGGTCTGTTTCAGTTAAATAACAAATTCAATTGTACATCATATAACTCAGGAGGGGACATGATTAAATTCACAGTGGCTTGGTTCAAAATGCAGAGAACCCATCAGAAGCTTTACTCTATGACGTACCCAGAGGCAACTTGAGAGCTGTCAACACAACAGGCTGCTAAGCTTCCAAGGGAAGCAATAGCCAATTATGTCCCATGACCCACTACTGGAAAACACAGTGAGA
The DNA here is from genome assembly GCF_965113315.1 of Podarcis vaucheri. NCBI lineage: Eukaryota > Metazoa > Chordata > Lepidosauria > Squamata > Lacertidae > Podarcis > Podarcis vaucheri. The sequence goes on from NC_138759.1 coordinate 36,432,460, forward strand.
AAAACAACAAATCAGATAATGTTTTTGGATCTTTTTTTCACACACACAGTAATGGTCGTATTTTATTCCAGTAAAATATTCATCTCAAAAGTTTTTCTTGGAACTTTTAAGAACATCATATGTTCTGAGCAACCACCTTCTTGATGTTCCGAAGTCATACTAGTTCCTTCTAAATGCAGCATGAATTCAGCCTTTTCCTATCTGAATGAAATCATCTATGCAACCCAAAACTTGAAGTGAAGTCACCATTTAGGAAACAAATCATTAATGATTTGAGCAAATAAATTGCCCAACATCTACCTGTTCATGTGATTGAAGTGTGTATTTCTGAACATGAATTTATCTCAGCAGAAATTTACATCCTAATAACCATTTGAACTGCTAAGTGGTATAGAGATTATACTCTCATTCAGTTTTGCCAGAGGTAATACCTACTGCCTAGTTCACATACATTGGTGTGAGCAGCGGTTCCAGCAGTTTTCACCTCTAGATTGCAAACTGCCAGGGGTGGGAGGGAGGGCAAGTGGATTGGGAAGGTAAACATTATGGAAAGTATATGTAAACTCCTTCATTTGAATTGCATGCCTTATGAAGCAGCAGTCCTACACATTGCTCAAACCCAACAGTTTGCATGTATGAAATGGGTCATGTGAAGATTTAATGGATGGCAACCTTTCGCAGTAACTCTTTTCATATCTTAGTTAGAACACATGGAGGCCATGGAGTAGGACTGAACCCACCACTGATGTCCATGGATTCCGATAAAGGTCTAAAGGGAAATTCTATGTGCATAGATTCACGCAACTTGAAGCATTTGGGGATTAGCCTTCTTAATCTACACACAGTGGAACCTCCGTTGTCAAATATAATCCGTTCTGGAAGACTGTTCGACTTCCAAAACGTTTAACTACCGAGGCGCAATTGCCTGTTGGCAAATTCCTTTTTAAAAAATGGAAAAACGCACCTCAGAAGCCGTTGGACTTCCGAGGCATGTTTGAAAAGGGAAGCATTCACTTCTGGGTTTTCGGCCTTCGGCTTCCGAAGCGTTCGACAACCGAGGTTCCACTGTATATAAATAAATGCCCTTGTGGTGTGACTCTGGTAGCAGACTTTGTCTCAAGCAGCTGTCCTTCATGCCTCCTGTTTTAAAGAACAATCAGCAACTGGTTTAGGGGTGCCGCAAGTGTTCAAATAGGGACAGAATGCAAAAGGGAATACCCTGGCATGGATGCTCCTGAGCAGGATCAAGGAGGGCAGACCCCTACTTGCCTTGATGCTGTGATCTACTCTCTCCCTTTTCTGCCACGCACAGCCCTGAACCTTGCTCTGGGACACAGCAGGGGAACTAGCAGAGGTGGTGCATGCTCCCTAGGCCCTGGTGGAATGTCTTTTCCTGCCTGGGGATGGGACACCCAAAAAGTCAAGCTTTTGCAACAGTTTGATTAGGATGCTTTCAATGGCTTGATCCCTTTCAGGGCAAGCAGCGGGGTGCTTATGCATCCTAATGTGGTTGGCAGTGTGCCATGGCAGATTCCCAACTAGGCTGGCTGCTGAAGCTAGCCCTGAACTGAATATTCTCTTAACTATACCCTGAACTTTTTTGAGACAATAATGACTGGCCTTTAGGGACACTCCTCACACAGATCTTATTACCGTATCTTCGTTTGCAAGATTCTGTCATCTTTATTAAAAGGAAGTAGCGTGTTACATTGGCTGTACACTGTTTCTTCTGCAAGCAAAAATGATTGTGGAACCCAATCGGCTAAGTTAGCTCATTTGGAAACATGACGTTATTGACTATTAATGCAAGCAAAGTTGTTGGAGTTTTTTTAAAGCAATTCCCAAATATATGTTGCTTAAATATATACTACTGCAAGGAAAGCAACTTCAGTGAAAACAGAAAATAACTTAAATCACTGAAGAGTTTGATGAAATAAATATTTATGTCTCTTAGCAAAAACCTGTATTTTGGAGAGAGAGTTTGTAGTCAGATGACATGCTTGTTAATTTTTTCAGACTTCAAAACACAAGTAAATTGAAGCTAGAATATATTTGGTAAATACATATTCAGAGTCAATCTCATGGTCCTATAATGACAATGTAAATACATGGAAAAGAATGAGATTCCAAGGAAGACGGGGGAAATCATTTGAGAGAAGCTTTCCTCCAAACCATTATTTTTGAACAGTAACATTATTAGTTGAATAGGAAAGCTTGCTATGAATACTTCAATTCTTCTGCAAATGAAACGGGTTTTAGATATTATTAAGCTTTTAGGCTGGAATAAACATGTAAAAATGCTATAACAGAAGTTAGATTTCTACTTTTATTCTTTGTATGGAAAGAATACCATCTTTATGTGCCTGCATCTCCAAGAGAGTCCTTTGTAGTGCTAAAGATATGAGCATAGAGAAAAAGCAGTTGGCATAGTGGCATAGAGTACTGTTCCGTATAAATCCCCTATTTCCTAAAATTCCAATATGCAATCAAGAGTGCTTCTGGTATGACAGCATACATTTACATACGATTTCCTTTTGTGCTACAGAACCCACATGGCAGAATGTAGCACCCTAGGGTAAGATCTTAGCAGTATTTAATCCAAATTTTTTTGTCCCATGTGAGAAATTCTATGTGGTCTCATTTGCTCAGCTCCAGCTTCCCATTCCCTATTTCCTCTTCCCTATTTACTTCCATGACCTTATCTCTTCCAGTCTCCTCCTCCTGTTATTCCTGTTAACTATGTTATGGCATTGCCAGCAACATCCAAGCGCTATCTGAGCCTCCCTCACCCCAATTTGCATCTTCCCTCGTAAAAATTGTGTTCCTGTAACCAGGCATCGGACTCCAGCTTATGACTAAGCTTTCAGATAAGTACTAGCAGTAGCATCTAGTTTGCAAACTTCAATCCATAAAAACAACATTGGAAAATACCATAAGCACTGATTTAAGAGGGAGCTGTGGTTTTTGGTTTTTTTTAAACTTCTAAAAACTTATTTTTGACTGAAAGCCTCTCTGCACAATGCTGTACCCAATGGAAAGGTAAGATATACATGTGTGTTTTTTTAAATAAATAATAAAGGATATGGAATACAGGGAAACAATCTAGACCTTAATAGGAAAAACTTGAAAAATTTCCAATGGTTTAAAAATTGGATGGGGCAGTCAATATGAGTTACTGAGCTACATCTTTATCAGATTATATCTAAAAAGTGTTCTTTAGAAATGAGAGGATAGGAGTGAAGATTCTAATCAATTTTCTCTCTCTCTAAGTGACACTGGATGTTCGATATGCACATATAAATTATTGACATGACATCAATAGCAATACTTTATAACCTGTCTAATAACTCAAGGCTAGAGAAAATTAGCTACTGCAAAACTTGGCAACATATCTGGATATTATCTAGCATTATCTCAGTCATTATAAAAACAAAAAGCGCAAGGGGTTTTCCCACTCTGTTGCTGAAGCCTTCTGTGTAATTTAATTTCGGGGGGGACGGGACCCAGAGAGATTCTATTTTTAACCTTATCAGTCGAATTAAATAGTGAATTACGTCGTCCTCTACCATTATGATACAAGTTGCTAAGTAGAATGAAGTAGCATATTTTGGAGGCATTAAGACTATCTGTTTTCAAGGGCCTGGCCCTGGAGAATCTTTTTTAATTTACAACACTCGTTCAGACACTCACGTAAGGCCATTTTTCAACAACAAAAATATGTCCTGGTCTTCTGCACCCTGGAGGCTCACACAAAGCTTCAGAAGCCTTTGCAAATCACTTGGAGGAGGCTTTACTGCTTTGCCTGGGTTTCCAGGACAGAGAATTCAAACAGATCCAGTGTATTTATTATTTGATAATTTAGAGTGCATGAAAGATGGCTGTCCCTCTTTGAGTGAAATTCTCTCCTTTTTAACATAACAGGTGAAGTTTAGGAAACAGGGGCAGAAATTTAGGAAATACAAGTTTTTCCTTCTCTCTTCATTATTCTCAACTGATAAATGATCAGCAGCTTGCAAATAACAGCAATAATCAAATACTGTGTTCATGATAGTAATTTCTTGTGTGGGATTCCATTTCCCTTCCTCTCAATATATTCAGCTTACCATATGTAATATACAATATACCCAGCTCACATATGTAAATGCATACTGAATAGCCAAAATGTGTAAGCCATTGCAAACCTGGGCTATACTTCAAATTCCATTATGAAAGTAAAGTTGAACAGTGCCTTACTTATAAAAATGGGGTTCAGAGACATTGAATAATAATTACACATTTTGGAACACAGTAAATGTCATACTAAAATGCTGGTTAGCATTTTCACAGCCAGGGCAATAAATGTAAAAACACCTAAGAAATAATCATGCCATAATCAGAAAATAAATGTTAATATTGGCTGAAAGAATCTTTATGAATATATGACACATTATGCAAAAGAAAAATACCAGTCTGTTTATTGACTTAGTATTTTTTTCCTTTTTAGAATTACAATCAATACTATCAAAAAATACTATCAATTAGCTGAAAATTAAAACTTTCCCATCCTGTGTAAACTTTCTGTCATTCACATACTGGCTGACTGCCATTATCTATAATAAAGTCACCATGTTGGTAGATATATTAAATGGTTCCCATCCACCAGCCACTACCAATGAGGGATAGATGTTACAGTGCATGATTTCTGCAGGCAACTGAATAAAACAGATGGCAATAACCAATATTTGTTTATCAATCTCCTCTGAGATGAGATAAAATGAATTGGTATTAACATGTCCATTACTAGAGTGCTCTGCAACAATATTAGCTTTATTTTTTGCTAGCTAGGGGAAAACATTATCAATATTTCAATATTATCAATATATCAGCATAATATGCTGACATATTAGGAACACCAGATTAACCTGTGTTAGGAAAACCCACACCCATCAAGTATGGCATACTCTATGGAAAATCAGTGTGGGAAAAGGCAATATGACTCTGAGTGCTTCCAGATTGTCACTATCTTGTGGGTGGGATTCAATTACATACTAGTAAATTCAGGTTGTGCGATTCAAGTTTATTTGGAACTCTAATGCAGGAAACCTACTTCAACCAAAAGCCCCTCAACCTTTTGCAGAAAGGAAAGTGATGGGAAAACGCACTGCAAAACACGGGAAAACAGCAGCTTGATATGACATTATATATCTTTCCTCCAAACAAACCTTAATGAATCTCAATAACCACAGATGTATAACACCCCTATGCAAACATTGTGCAAACTAATCAAGATAAATGTTCAATGAACAGGTTGCCTGGAAGTAATCTCTCTGGCAAAATAAGTCAATCTCACAGGCTTCAGTTATAGCAATCTTGTACAACCTAATCCTGGACATATTTACTCAAAAGTAACCTAATGAATTCAATAGCTCTTCCTTCTGGTGCAGAATCGCAGTCTTAGGCAAAATATTTATATCTGTTTGTTATTGTAAAAACATTTATACACTACACTTCTTCAAGAGATATCAGAACGTACCTAAAACAAAGTAAAAATCACTTTAAATCAATAAAACTGTAACTTCACATAATAAAAACGACAGCATAAAGCAGCAAATACAATCATATTATAAAAAAAAAAAATAGCACAACAGCAGGTCAAATTTAGGCTCTGCAGAATCCAGAATAGTTCTTAGAGGTTCATCCCATATTATACTAAAATCAAAATCAAAAAGAAAAGGTATCTAGCTGATGGATTTTCAAGATATCCAGTCAGGAAAGGACAGCCAGGCTAACAGCACAATCTTATGCATGTATATTCAGTAGTAAGTTCAATTAAGTCCAACTGAGTTTACTCTCAGGTAAATATGTGCTGGAATGCAGCCTAGCTCTACATGGAGAGGAAAACTACACACAAGAAAGGATGAGTATGCAGTTTACATTTCTCCAAAACATAGTTTGCCATGTCATCTGAAATTAACCTGAGTGTAAAATTTCTAGGAGATGCATCTAAGTGAAATGAAATGGAAATACTGATGTCATAATCCAATATAACAAGGCAAATATAGAATATTATAAAACCAAGAAATTCTAAAGGTCAAAATAAGCAGCAATATGGGCAAGAACAAGTGACAAGATTGACTTCATCTGTTAACCTTTTAAGATGTTTATACACACTAAAATGGCTGGCTTGCTCTAGTGTGGTTCTGCTCAGTTTGTGGTTTTCTATGTGTCTTTGATACAGACAAAGTATATTAAACAAATTAATGTGGGGAAGGCGAAATGCAACACGGATTACGAATCCAGGTCTCCAAGACTCTCAAGAGTCATCACATGCAATGCAGATCTTAAAACAGGAAATATGGATCAGGTGAATAAAAATACACATCTAAAAATCATACAAACATTGAAGCAGATCACTTCTTTATTTCTACCCCTATATATGTATACCATTCCATGCATCTCATGACCACTGACATTCCATGCACTGGATGAAATGGACCGTAGTCAACAAAATCTCAAACCGTAATACACTGGTTAGTCTTTAAGATGCCACACAATCACATGCTACCCCTCCGGAAAGTCTTCTGTAATAACACTAAAGCACTAAACTAAATTATTTAGGCTGCAGCCTTATATACAGTTATATGGAATTAAGCTCCATGGGACTTTGTTGTTGTTGTTTAGTCGTTTAGTCGTGTCCGACTCTTCGTGACCCCATGGACCAGAGCACGCCAGGCACTTCTGTCCTCCACTGCCTCCCGCAGTTTGATCAAACTCATGCTAGTAGCTTCAAGAACACCATCCAACCATCTCATTCTCTGTCGTCCCCTTCTCCTTGTGCCCTCCATCTTTCCCAACATCAGGGTCTTTTCCAGGGAGTCCTCTCTTCTCATGAGGTGGCCAAAGTATTGGAGCCTCAGCTTCACGATCTGTCCTTCCAGTGAGCACTCAGGGCTGATTTCCTTCAGAATGGAGAGGTTTGATCTTCTTGTAGTCCATGGGACTCTCAAGAGTCTCCTCCAGCACCATAATTCAAAAGCATCAATTCTTCGGCGATCAGCCTTCTTTATGGTCCAGCTCTCACTTCCATACATCACTACTGGGAAAACCATGGCTTTTACTATACGGACCTTTGTTGGCAAGGTGATGTCTCTGCTTTTTAAGATGTTGTCTAGGTTTGCCATCGCCTTTCTCCCAAGGAGCAGGCGTCTTTTAATTTCGTGACTGCTGTCACCATCTGCAGTGATCATGGAGCCCAAGAAAGTAAAATCTCTCACTGCCTCCATTTCTTCCCCATCTATTTGCCAGGAGGTGATGGGCCCAGTGGCCATGATCTTCGTTTTTTTGATGTTGAGCTTCAGACCATATTTTGCGCTCTCCTCTTTCACCCTCATTAAAAGGTTCTTTAATTCCTCTTCACTTTCTGCCATCAAGGTTGTGTCATCTGCATATCTGAGGTTGTTGATATTTCTTCCGGCAATCTTAATTCCGGCTTGGGATTCATCCAGCCCAGCCTTTCGCATGATGAATTCTGCATATAAGTTAAATAAGCAGGGAGACAATATACAGCCTTGCCGTACTCCTTTCCCAATTTGGAACCAATCAGTTGTTCCATATCCAGTTCTAACTGTAGCTTCTTGTCCCACATAGAGATTTCGCAGGAGACAGATGAGGTGATCAGGCACTCCCATTTCTTTAAGAACTTGCCATAGTTTGCTGTGGTCAACACAGTCAAAGGCTTTTGCATAGTCAATGAAGCAGAAGTAGATGTCTTTCTGGAACTCTCTGGCTTTCTCCATAATCCAGCGCATGTTTGCAATTTGGTCTCTGGTTCCTCTGCCTCTTCTAAATCCAGCTTGCACTTCTGGGAGTTCTCGGTCCACATACTGCTTGAGCCTTCCTTGTAGAATTTTAAGCATAACCTTGCTAGCATGTGAAATGAGTGAAATTGTGCGGTAGTTGGAGCATTCTTTGGCACTGCCCTTCTTTGGGATTGGGATGTAGACTGATCTTCTCCAATCCTCTGGCCACTGCTGAGTTTTCCAAACTTGCTGGCATATTGAGTGTAGCACCTTAACAGCATCATCTTTTAAAATTTTAAACAGTTCAGCTGGAATACCATCACTTCCACTGGCCTTGTTATTTGCAGTGCTTTCTAAGGCCCATTTGACTTCACTCTCCAGGATGTCTGGCTCAAGGTCAGCAACCACACTACCTGGGGTGTACGAGACATCCATATCTTTCTGGTATAATTCCTCTGTGTATTCTTGCCACCTCTTCTTGATGTCTTCTGCTTCAGTTAGATCTTTACCACTTTTGTCCTTTATTATGGTAATCTTTGTACGAAATGTTCCTTTCATATTTCCGATTTTCTTGAACAGATCTCTGGTTCTTCCCATTCTGTTGCTTTCCTCTATTTCTTTGCATTGCTCGTTTAAGAAGGCCTTCTTGTCTCTCCTTGCTGTTCTTTGGAAATCTGCATTCAATTTCCTGTATCTTTCACTATCTCCCTTGCATTTTGCTTGCCTTCTCTCCTCCGCTATTTGTAAGGCCTCGTTGGACAGCCACTTTGCTTTCTTGCATTTCTTTTTCATTGGGATGGTTTTAGTTGCTGCCTCCTGTATAATGTTGCGAGCCTCCATCCATAGTTCTTCAGGCACTCTGTCCAGCAAATCTAAATCCTTAAACCTGTTCCTCACTTCCACTGTGTATTCATAAGGGATTTGGTTTAGATTGTATCTTACCTGTCCAGTGGTTTTTCCTACTTTCTTCAGTTTAAGCTTGAATTTTGCTATAAGGAGCTGATGATCTGAGCCACAGTCAGCTCCAGGTCTTGTTTTTGCTGACTGTATAGAGCTTCTCCATCTTTGGCTGCAGAGAATATAATCAATCTGATTTCGATGTTGCCCATCTGGGGATGTCCATGTGTAGAGTCGTCTCTTGTGTTGTTGGAAAAGCGTGTTTGTGATGACCAGCTTGTTCTCTTGACAGAACTCTATTAGCCTTTGCCCTGCTTCGTTTTGATCTCCAAGGCCAAACTTGCCAGTTGTTCCTTTTATCTCTTGATTCCCTACTTTAGCATTCCAATCCCCTATAATGAGCAGAACATCCTTCTTTGGTGTCACTTCGATAAGGTTTTGTAAGTCTTCATAGAACTGGTCAATTTCAGTTTCTTCAGCACCAGTAGTTGGTGCATAAACTTGGATTACTGTGATGTTAAAAGGTCTGCCTTGGATTCGTATCGAGATCATTCTATCATTTTTGAGACTGCATCCCAGTACAGCTTTTGCCACTCTTTTGTTGACTATGAGGGCCACTCCATTTCTCTTACGGGTTTCTTGCCCACAGTAGTAGATATGGTAGTCATCCGAACTGAATTCGCCCATTCCCGTCCATTTTAGCTCACTGATGCCCAGGATGTCAATATTTATTCTTGCCATCTCATTTTTGACCACATCCAACTTACCCAGGTTCATGGTTCTTACATTCCAGGTTCCTATGCAATATTTTTCTTTACAGCATTGGACTTTCCTTTCGCTTCCATGCATATCCACAACTGAGCGTCCTTTCGGCTTTGGCCCAGCCGCTTCATCAGCTCTGGATCTACTTGTACTTGTCCTCCGCTCTTCCCCAGTAGCATGTTGGACACCTTCCGACCTGAGGGGCTCATCTTCCAGTGTCATAACTTTTATATGCCTGTTGTCTTTGTCCATGGAGTTTTCTTGGCAGGGATACTGGAGTGGCTTGCCGATTCCTACTCCAGGTGGATCACGTTTGGTCAAAACTCTCCACTATGACCTGTTCATCTTGTGTGCCCTGCTCGGCGTAGTTCATAGCTTCTTTGAGTTCTTCAAGCCCCTTCGCCACGGCAAGGCAGTGATCCATGAAGGGGTATTACTTCTCAATAACTCTACACATGACTGTATGACACAGCATAAGAAGGGTTACATAAAAGTTAGGCCTGATTCACTATCAAAACCATCTTATTAATTAATTTTAATACAAATGAAAGGCAGAGTGTTCTATCTGGTAAATGAGTCCTGAAGTACCCAGTTTCAATTTGATTAGGACAAGCCTACAGGCCAATTAATTTGGCCCAGAAGATTACCTGTTTTGAATAACAACCTACTCCTTAAAATATACATTATTGCTATTTTTGTAATATCTTCTTATATTTTATCTTATAAAGCGCTAACAAGTCTTAATGTGTAAATAAGGAAAAATGGATGAAAGTATATGAGTATTTCTACCTTTAAAGTATAAGCTCAACCACATAGCTGAGCTCCCCCCCCTCCATTATGAAAAAGAGCAACATCGGCTATTATGTATCAAGTGCCTTATGAAATTACTCTGTAGACACCAATTACTTACCCAGTACATAATGCATTTTTCTGCTAGGTAAAATTAAGTCTTAGCAATGAAACCACCATGCCTAACAATTTGGGGAAGAAAGCGGGGGAGAAAAGTGGAAACACATATTAGTAGAACACGCTGAAGGCTTTCCTCTCTACACTCCAATTTCTATAACCTCTTAAATCCTGGTACAAAAGAGTTTGGCAGTCTCGGCATAACAATCTGAGGAGCCCAAAGAAACCTGAAAGGGGGGGGTGAGATATTAGATTTATAAATCAGCAGAATAGATACAAGCATATCCCTTGAACGTTCTCATTTCTTTTTACTAGTAAGCACACTATCCAGGTATACCCACTGAATGGAGTCTCATCACGTGTTCAGGATATTTAGTTTGCAATTTATTTCAGGGTGTGTGTGTGTGTGTGAGTGTTATTTTGGATTCCAGAAAGAGTGTGCATTCTTTCTACTAATGAGTCCCATCAACGGAAGCCCTCACAAGGTCCTCCACTTGTGCAACTGGGCTTTCCCTCTTTTCCACCCATGTGCCTCAAAGCTGATCCACGCTATTGGGAAAACCCCTGAGAACAGCATGCACATGGAGAAGAGGGGGGTTGTTCCGTACGGCAAGCTGAAATACTTTTTGTGACGGAACGATTGACATAGCATGGCACTGAATTGCTCCATCAGTCATACAACATTTCCCCTTCCATTTTCTTATTCTTATATTTATCTGTGAAGGTTTGCAAATTATGCACAGTTCCCACATGAAGCTTGCTGTTGCTTAGGGTGCCCTGTGATAGCTAAACCTTGCTTCACCTTTAAAGCATTTATTGTAAACCACTTTGTGGTTTCATTATTATCAAGTGAAATATAAATTTTATGAAATAAAATCAGTAAATCAATCATTGTTTACCATATGAAGTGCTTACTGGCTTGCTATCGTACAGGGTGCTTTGAAAATGCGAATAGGAGAGCGACATTGATTGCATAGGGAGCTTCTGGATTTAGGGATGAGAAAGTGTGGGGCAAACAGTAGTTGTAAGAGAGTGCTGCATGGATGAGGGGAAATTAAAGGAGGCAAAGGGGTTTATAAGTCAAGCTGAGATACAGATGACCCCTTAGTGTTAATCACCATGCTGCTGTTGCATTTGGGCAGGGAGAAGAGAAAGGAGAAACGTAACTCAATTATAAAAAAGAAAAAGAAGCATGGAAGCGTAGAGCATCTCATTTGGCTCTGAACATACATATCCTGTAGATGTGGGCAACTTTGGGCCAGATCATGTGTCCCTCTACGTGACAAGCAAAATCAACTTGCATATATAACTTGAGAAACAACAGAAACTTATCTATCTATCTATACACACAAAGCACTGGTGTGGCTTACAAATTGCAAATCCTCAAAGGACTATCAATAGGTTTACATCTTCTGTAGACAAATGCAAAAGAATATTAAGAGCATTACAGTACAAAATAATAGGCCCGCCAATAAAATTAAGCTTTCCTGCTCCCTTCACAGAGAAGATATTTGCAATGTATTCTTCTATTCATTTCGGTGCTCAGTGCTATAATGGAATACTGACTTTTTTCTTCCTTTTTTGTTATTCATCTGGACAAGATCGCTTTTCACCAAGAATAACAGAAAGTATGGGATTTATTGCTATAATGAAGTTCTTTCAAATCTCTGTTTTCTCTCTATAAAGGACAGGAGGATAGGCGTTCATCTCATCAGGCAGCTTATTAGGATTAGCACTGAATAAGACACCACAGAATGTCAAGCCTATCAGTTACTAAACATGCATCATACAAACTTTGTCTTTGCGAGAACCTCTGCTCTGCATTTGTCATCCACCTGAATAATTAACAAGTACATGCTGCCTGCCAGCAGCTTAGGGAATTAATTTTGCACAGATTAAATGCAGATCACGTCTGCAAAAAAAAAGGGGGGGGGAGAATACTCAGACCACACACATGCTGTACTACTACCTTTCAGAATTATAAGGCAAAGAAACAAAATGTTCATGTGCTCAGACTTATGTGGTGACCCAATTGTAACAATTGTGAAGTCACACATAACGAGAACTGAATGCTTGTTCACCTGAATAAAAGTAAACATTTACTTTAATTCTAACCAAAATACTTCGCTAAAGTATTCATAAAGTTGATGACGGCTAGTTTTTTGGCTTCCACTCAATATGGAAACCAATGAATAGCACTTATGAACATTCATATTTTTTTAAAAAAGGATACATAATGTTTAGACCTACAGTATGAAAGAGCTGACAATTTATAATACAAAATAGACGGGAGACAACATGGAGATCAACATGGGCAATGGTCAGGGAGGATGGGAGTCGAAGTCCAACAAACATCTGGCGGGGGCACAGCTTTCCTACCCATGCAACAGAAAGACAGGAGGAAGATGGACATGCTTAACTTCAGGAGAAGATGATAACTTGGAGGTTGTGCCGAAGGCTTTGTGGAAAATAAGAGTTTGAAAGAGGGATGGTAAGAAAGAAACAGAGGTGGAAAGAGAGAAATGGTGAATGGTTCTGATGGCATAATTCCAGAGAGACAACGAGACCAAAGAGGAACAAGCTGCAGTAATTAAGGTAGGAGATGACATTTTATTTCATTAACTAATTGATAAAAAGTTTTATATCCTTCATCACTCTATACTCAAGGCAGCTTACAACTATAATTAAACTCACAAAAGACTAGAGCACAAACCAGGTATTTCACAGATGGATTCAGAGAGGAAGGTCCATATTTTATTTTATTTTTAGCAATGCTGTACAGGAAGAAGCAACGTGATTTGGAGATGGAATCGTCATAGAAAGCAAGCGATAGGGAATAATTAAAGATAAAAAGTCAAGGCTTCATATCTGGATAACATAGAAGGCAAGGATACTGTCAATGGATACAGAGAGCATACAAGGAGATAAACCCTTGAAAGGAAAGCTGAGAAGCTTGGTCTTGGCATACCAAATTCAAAATAGCAATGATATGTTTACTTGGAAGTATCAGCTAGGCAGCTGAATTAGGTAACAGAGAACTTTGTAATAGGGAGGTACAGTTAAATATCTTGAGTGTATAAGTGTGCACTGTCCAGAAATTTCTGCATTAATACTCCGTAGCCCAAAACATTTGGTGATCACCACATTAGCTATTGTGGAATCATGCAAATGAAGACAGGAAAAGAAGGAAATAGTTTCCTCTGCTGTTGTGTTGAACGAATGATTGGACAAGTAGAAGAGAACCAGCTAAAGACAGAATTGCAGAAATTTAGTCAACCAGGAGGCGTGCCCTACAGTATCTAAGACAGCAGAGAAAATGTGGGTAGCGTAGAGACCTTTGGATTTAGCAGTGATTTTGGTAGCACCCATTTCATTGGATTGCAAACGGCAGGTAAGTTTGTAGAGGAGACAAGGGAAGAGTCAAAGGAGGGAAAGTCAGCAGGAGTAAGCAGCATGCTCTGAAGTGCAAGCAGATGTGCCTTATGCTCAGACAGTGGGATGTGTGGATATAGGCACTTAAAAAAACAAACAAGCATTGATTCTGCATTTAATTTCTGTCTTTGAATATGTTTAGCATCAGTACTGAGCAACTGTAAGAAGCCTCAACCATCTAGGGGAAAGACGTCCAGGACAGAAGACTTAATTTTCAGAAACATGTGCAATTCAGCAATTCTCAGTTCTGAAATTATTTGCAATTTCATATGCAGTAGGGTCAGATGCTATATATTTTTTTCCTTTCAGCTTGCTGGTAGGGGAACACATATATAAAATTGGTATGCCAGGGGGAATAGTTCTTGGGTAGCCTTCTCCATGACAAACTGTGTTTGGCAAATGAACTGAAGTGATAGATTATGAGCCATTTGGGGGAGGGGGCATGTCTGTGCACAAGGAAGAAACAATTTCAATTCGTTCATGTCCTTCTGTTGATTTGTGATATATGGATCCATTTGAAATATTTCAGGTAATTGCTTAGGTGTCTTCTGTTCTAGTAAGTGGTATAAACATCTTGCTAGATAAAGAAAATAAATAAATAAAATAAGCTGATTATTTCTGAAACCTGCAAATATCATTCTAAAGTGGAAAAAAAGAGATGGAAATGAACTGAAACTGTACTGAACCGCATATATTAATAATTAATTAATATTTCACACAAAATTAGTTCTGTTGTCTTTCCATTATCAATCATACAATTAGAAAACAAACATTGTACATTAGATTCTACTATTTGTAAGTTACTTTACTGACAGGCTATGATTTATAATACTGGAATATATATTTTATACTGGGAAATAAATGCATGCAAAAGGCATTTTTAAAAATCCATGTTCTTCCTTGTTTAATAATGTGCTATTACTATTGAAATTTAAATTGAAAAGGTTTGGTATTGTCCAGAGTTAAAACCTGTCTCTAACCACAAAATGACTATCACTGGCAAACTAAAATTGAGGCCCTGCCCTTTGTGCCTGGGCTTAATCTCAGAGTAATGCTGAAAATGTTCCATGCATGAATTAGCAAACTAAAAGATGCTAAAATGCTCCAGCATGACTTCTCCACCTTCTACAGCTCCTAGATCACAAACCATAGTCATAACAGTAGTAGATTTGTGTATTTTTTCCATAGGCTTACAGAAGAAATAAAAGGGAATGGAGAGTGAGAGAAAAATAAGCTTATCCTGAAAAACCTAAGCTAAACTAATTCTACAACCATATATGCCAGTGGTTCTCGAAGGGTGTGGCATGCCAAATTGGTGTGGCAGGACAGGATGGTAAGTGTGGTGGGAACATTCAAACACAAAATTGTATCAACGTAATATTTTTTTGTTTGCAGAATATGGATAGATATCCCATGATCATATTATAAAGTAGTTGTGTTCTATGTTATAAATCAAGCACTGCTAGTTGTAGCTCCTTTTTTGTTTTCCAGTGTATCTCTTATCAATAAAAAAATTGGTGAGCAATTTTTCATTCTGAAAGTGTGGCCCAGACAAAAAAGTCTGAGAACCACTGATATATGTAGTCAAACGTAGACAAATCTTTGATTTAGTTTTTTTAAAATTTTGTTATTACCATTTGAGTGCATGAACACACCATTTTCTGACCAGGTTTCAAACAATTTTGTGCACAAAAAGATCCCATAAGCACAGCAACCTCCCTAACCAGAGAACTCAACACATTTGAAATGGTGTCGGGCCTACAGGTAAATTTTGCGAAGTCAGAAGCTATGTGCTTCAACACCCCTACTCACACCCAAAAAGAACTCACTAATGTCACCAAGATAAAACTTTGCCACACCAAGTTCGGATACCTAGGGGTACAAATAACGAGAAACCTCAATAAATTGTACCTCCACAACTACAAGCCCCTGTGGCGACAAATTAACAAAGACCTAAAGAGATGGAACAACATGAATTTCACTCTCTCAGACAAAATAGCCATGATCAAAATGATCACCCTCCCAAAACTAACCCACCTATTCTAAACCCTCCCAATCTGGATTCCCCCAACCCAACTCCGCAGATGGCAGAGGAAACTACACTCTTTTATCTTCTCACATAAAAAACCAAGAAACAGCCCCAAATACCTGCACCTCCCCACCTCAGAAGGAGGATGGGGAATCCCCAACATAGAAGCATATTACATTGCCAACCAAAAACGCCATATAATCCCATATATACTAGAAGATGAGACAAAACAATGGATACACCTAGAGAGGGACACAATTGAAAATACCTGCACCACAGCATACCCACTCCTCCCAAACAAACTAAGGAAAACTCCCACAACACTTAACAGGCCACACAGACATGGAAAACAGAAATAAGCAAACTATCCCCAACCCCACTAATCCCCCTGGCGTAGCACCCATTATTCCACCATGCAGCACAAAACCTCCAGATAAAAACCTGGCAAACCAAAGGCTTCTATCGCCTAATAGACTTCTATAGAAATAACAAATCTTTGTCAACACAAGAAATACAGGACAAACTAGAAGATACCCAAATGCCCTGGTTAGCACAACACCAATTACATGCCCTCTTAAACAATCCAGCAGTAAAATAAGCAGCAACTAGGCCCCTGACAACCTTCAAAAATCTCCTCCTAACAACAAAGGGACACGGTAAAGGGATGGTATCCGCAATATACAAAATACTACTCCAAAATCCCACAAAACCCCTAGACGCAATCTGGTATCCGCAATATACAAAATACTATCCAAAATCCCACGAAACCCCTAGACGCGATCTAAAAACAATGGGAGGATGACATAGGCTATGAGATTAACCCCACTCAATGGACCAGAATGTGTCTAAACCCCCCTTTAAATCCATATCAACGAAAAGAAAATAACTCACTCTGAAACTTACCTACAGCTGGTACCTAACACCAAGAAAACTAGCGCTAATACACCCAGGAACCTCACCAAAATGCTGGAGAGGGTGCACCTCCACAGGCACATACCTCCACATGTGGTGGGAGTGTCCCAAAATCCAACTATTCTGGACAACAGCCAGTAATATCTCCTAATTTCATTTTAACTTGGTTATCCATATTTTTAACTAACATTTTGCTTTCATCTTACTTTATTTTACAACCTGCCAGTTTTCCAAATTCAATTTTCTCCTCCAGGATTAAGAAAATAGCATCTGCAAAAGGCTTTTGTTTTATAATTTTGTTTGCCCACTCTTATTCCCCTAATTTTATCATAATTTCTAATATTATGCAATAAGATTTCTAAGGTAAGGATAAATAATAACAGAAACAGTGGGCACCCTTGTCTTCTTGAACCTTGTTTTCTTGATGTTGCATTTATCTGAAACGATGTTGTTTATTATAATCTTTGCCCATTGTTCCTTAGACAAAGTGGCAATGCTTTTTAAGAAGGCGTCACCTGCTTCCCCTTTTTTAAACACTTCTTTCACGAATGCCCAGGAGATGTTGTCAAACGCTTTTTCTGCATTGAGGAAAATGAAGGCGGCCTGTTTTTCATTATGTACCTCCAAATATTTTATTATATTTATAACATTCCTTACGGTATTTTTCAGGATAAATCCTGCTTGAACCATATGGATCCACCTGTTCAACACTTTTTAAAGCCTATTTGCTAATATGGTTGTAAATAATTTGTAATCGCTATTCAAAAGCGAGATTGGCCAGTATTTTTCTGGCTTTAGTTTGTCCTTATCCTCCTTTTGGGATTAGGGTTAATTTCGGTTAATTTCATTGTACACAGGTTGTACATTGACAATAAAGGTATTTCAAATTTCAAGGGTGGTATAAACCTCTTTCCATTATTCTGGAATCTGTCCTAAGGTTAACACTCTATTCATAATATATTTTAGTGGTATTACTAGCTTATCTTGGAATTTCTTAAAATAGATGGCAGGAAGTCTTACCAAGTTTTGTTTGATTGAGTGCCTACTGGATTTCCGGCACAGTGATCGGGGCATTTAATATTTTTGTCTGTTCCCCTGGGATTCACAAAGTTCATAACTACCAAGCTGTTTCTGAATCAACTTGGCACTACCTCTATGTTGCAGCAGAATGAATACCAACGAGGAACAAGAGATCAAACAATACGCATGTATATCCAGCAGCTGTCAAAAGGGGAGCAGTAGCAACCTTCCATTAGGAGTTGCAAGAATAAATAAGGTAATGTTGTTGCCCATGCCTTAAAAACAGAGTCTGATATAAATGTAAAAAATCTCCTCCCCTTATAAGACTTCTACACAAACCTAGAGGGACCACTTCAAAGATCAGAGGGTAACTCTATCAATGTCCATTTAGGCATTGCTTTTTCTGTTTCATATGGTTGACAATTTGTGAGAACTGTGATTATGGCTTTGTGATATTAACACCTTTCTCCTTAGAAGCTGAGTGAGACCACCAACTCATTTCACATAGGCCAGCTAAAAGCCATCAGATACTAATGACTTCTGGTTTCTACCCACCTGGGCTACATTCAAAAGGGTGACCTAGAGGTGAAGGTCTCTATATCCCATTACCAAGCTCTCAAACCATCTAGTCCTCCTCTGCAGTAAAAGTTACATGGCAGTATAAAGTCTAGAGTGATAGTAAAATCTCTATAGATGTGAAATCAGTCTTCAAGTTCATGGCCAGGTAGGAGTGCAGTTCAGATGCTTTTCGCAACCTAAAAATTTTCAGGAAACATAAAAAATCATTCAAAAGCAGCAGCTACATAATGAATATCAATAAAGTCAAAACAAGTATTTCCCTCCCTAGAAACTGACTTATTTCTGCTCATACAATAACCAGGCACTCACTCTTCTAGACCATACCATGCTGTAGCCTATTGTTTATCTTTTAGCATCCTCTATTGCTGATAAATCCTCTCTTGGCGTTTGTAAGTTTAACAACCACATGTCAAGAAAAAATATCTATTCAAATGATACCACATTATGAAAACAACAGATAGCAAAGCACAGCCAATGGGAATTTAGAGTTCCACTGGTGGGATTGTAGCCATTTTGAAAGGTTGTACATGCAATCCCAGCTGCACTCCCTTGGACAGGATCCAAAGAGGATTAAAAATTGTTAACTTTGACTAAATTGAGACATATTTTAATTACTAAAGCATTTTAAAATGAAGCTTGGGTTGTAAAATACTAGAGTGGTGGGGGAAACCCAGCCAGATGGGTGGGATATAAATAGTAACACAACCACCAGCACCACAAAAAATTACAGGTTTAACATTTTTCAGATTTAGGAAAAATGAGGATAATGTGTTATTTTCAACCTGTGAAACACTGTTCTAATACTTTATTGAGTTTAAATTGTAATTAACTCTTCCATTTTAAATCAGGGGAACTCAAATGGATTTCGCCATGGATGGATTGTGGCCTCGTTTTTTACGTAACTATAGGATATTAGTTTAATAGGGCCTGATTCTTCCCAGCACATACTTAGCATCTTCATACAGAAGGGTATAAGACAGCCCTGTTGTCCACCCTCAGTATATGTGTCTAAGTGCACACAGAGACACCTTACTCAACTATTACATGGAAAATGAGGTCTGTGTGTGCTTCTCATCTTTCTAGCCAATCTTTCCCCACTGCTCAATTTAACTGAAGTGAATATGGGAGGCACAAACACAAAACCCTTGCATTCCCTGTAATGACCTGTGAGTGTGTGAGTCTGTGCCTACACACCAAGGGAAGCAATGGGCAGAAACAGAGTATATCCTACTTTTTTACCCCCCTCCTCCCCCAAAACCCCCTACACAAACCCCCTGCAGGGTATCTCCACACTTACATTTCACAACATTTTCTGTTTTTTTAAAGAAATGCTGCATCTTTGCAATTCCAAAAATTTTAAAAAGATAAATAAGAATAATGTTCTGCAGATTAGGAAAGGTAGCTTGAAAAATGTAAAACAAACATGCTGCAAATAACACTGAGTTTTAAATATTTTGTTTCAGTGTAATACTGAGACATGATCCGATAAAGATGAAAGTGAAGAATTTTGCCAGCAGAGGTTCTTATGAACATTTCTCAGTTATGCCTTTCAGCTGGTATATATATATGAAGGATATCTTGTTAAAACAACCGTTGAAGGCAAGTCATGTCATATCAGCCCACACACCATCCCCTATGGGGCTCAAATGTTTCAAAGTCTATGTTAATATAATCCTGCTGCACATTTCAACAGGGGGACTGAAGTCCTGGTTGTTTTTCCCCTCCCTCTCAGTGACACATAAGGCTTCTATAAGTACCACATTATCTATATGTCTTCCAGAAATGAGGTTAAGGCTGCAGTAAGGATTAAACTGAATCAATTTAGGAAGGATAGTGTGTTAACAAGTACCATAAAATAGCCCAGCAAATTATTCTAATCTCCATTTATCAACTAACAAAAAGCATGTGCTTTTCTCAGTAAAGATTTCAGCAGTATATCTATAGGGCAGGAGCATTTTCCAAAACCCAGGCAACAGTTCAGCAAGATTTACTATACAATACCATTCACTTCTAGACATGAAGGGGGGGGGGTAGGGTTCCATATATATATGCATGAGGATCTTTGGCTACCTAAATCTTGTGAATGTGGTTTCTCCTGGCATAAAAACTTAAGCATAACATGTTGCAGGATGTCCAGAGGCTCTGCTGCATTTCTCCCTATAAAGAGATGCAGAACTGTTTGCAGAGCAAAAGAACTGCCTTACATCTGAACAACAAAAGTAATCTAATAGGCTTAGAGGGAGACTGTACTATATCTGGCATTTTATACAGCAATTTCCGTAACCCTTTAAACCTTTACTGGAGACATACAGAACAATGATGGAACTGCCAGTATTTACAGAGCATAATCGCAGAGTTTTCATCACACCTGACAGACCAATCCAGATTTATAAAGAACAGAGAGGTAAACATAGACACAGGAGTAGAAATATTTCTAGCCGGATGGATGTCCAGGACAATAAAAAAGTTTTGTGTTTTATTTGAGGTAAGCTAATCAGACCACTTTAAAGGGTTCAAATAAAACGGAAACAACAAACTTTCTGATTAACGGAGCTTCAAGGATGTATTTTCCCAACAATTTTGCCCCAAACCAGCAAGAAGAATCCATATGCCGAATCTGGCTATCCAAAGGTTAGTTACCCTTTGCATCAGGGCCTATCAATGCTAAGGGACTGTGCAGAGCAATTAACAATTGAACAACAAAATGTCCACATCAAGCACGAATAGTTTTGTGCAACGGATACTAGTTTGCACTGAAGGGTTTGTAGGTGCACTTGACTAATGGATGGGTGATATGGTCTGAGCCAGGACACTGATCAATTTTTGAGGTAAGGGGGTCAAATGCAAGCTCCTCTGTCATCCCATTCCCAGCGAGCACCTTACGCAGTCCAAGCAGGCCACATCCACTATCTCATTATCAGGTGAGCACACACACAAATGTCCACAGCAAGGTATACATAGACTGGCTCAGTGTAGAAGTATGGGGACCAGTGACAGGGGCAGCTTCCTGGCAGAAGCTACTTGCCCCCCAACATCTAGGCACAAATGTATTCCTTGCCAACCCTACCTCTGCGGTTCCCATAGCCTATGCAGCCCATTAGGTTCCCCGTCACTTTCTTTCCTGCTTTCCAAAAGTTACCAGCATGGGGAAGAGAAAAACAAATAGCATGGAATGCTAGGAACAGCAGAAGGCACATCTATCAGTTTCCAGTTTGTTAACATATTTATGCTACAAAGTTGTCGTATTTGCAGTGTTGTTGAACTGTGTCATAGAGTTTTGCAGCAGCTTAAAGATAAGCATACTACAGCAAAAGACTTTATGAGCCAGAACCTACTCTTTTAGGTACATAAAATGTTGTTGATTCTTTTGTTGATAATTTTGTTTTATTTTATTTTTTGTAAATGCTTTGAAATTTGTTTTTTACAATCAAACTGTGTATAAATTTAATGAAATAAATAAAAACAAGTAAGTGGTGAGTATACTCTGCATACAGAGAGGATAATGGTCCATATAGTAATTTGATGCTGCAATCTCTCACATTACTGAGGTTTTCCCCGCCCTGAAATCATGAATAAATATCCCTTCCCTCTGTATGAAGGGAATATATATCTAGCCAAAAGTGACCATTTAATGCAACTAGTGTAGTGGGCCTTGGACCACAAAAATGTATGGCACAATGTATTTGCTAATATTTAGGATGCTACAAAAAATGCTGTTGTTTCTGTTGGCTACAGAGTTCAGTAGCCGGAAGTCACATTTTAGCAAACTACAAAGCAAGACAAGTGTCTGAAATAACAAAATTAGTTGTCTGGTAGACAATCAATAAAAACCATACACAATGTTTCACTTCCCTACCAAATGTAAAATAAGTAAAAAAGGATATATAGAACTATGAAGTAGCTGAATTCACAAAAGCAACAGTGCACCAAGACCTTGACATATCAGCTCCAGAAATCTTTTTTTAAAAAAATGCTAGCAATTACAGACAAAGGAACACCAGTCAAATTAAGCAAGAAACAGTAAATATACTGACAGCAGAGCATGTAATATTCTGGATTACTAGAATCCATTGCATAACCTGTATATGTACACCAAATAACATATGCAGATAGAATCCAGCATTCTGTATTGCCCTGTAATCATGGAACACATACGTTTATCATTCACATCTGATTGTTATTGCCACAGCAGTGTCAGTAAGCTATCTTTTTAGGGATATTTCTGCCACTTTCATCCTTCAATGCTGCAAGAACCCATAGATGGAGTCCCCTTGTCGTTCTGTAACACATTTGATTTCTTCTTCTAATTCACCAATATAAAGGTTGCCCAATACTTTTGAATCAGTTTGATACCCTAAACAAGTAATTCTGTATCTTAACAGTACAAACTAAGCACAGTGAGTATAAAACAGTACTTTTCTGAAATGCTCTCACACCATCTGAAAAATGGCTACTCTTAAGTGCAATGTGAAGCAGTGTGTGTGTGTGTGTCCCAGTGTATTTGTGGTTGCTGATCACCATTAAATAACATACATCCTTTCTTGTACCCAGAATATTTCAAACAAGGCTTAGTTGGATTTTTCTAGGGATGCATCAAATTCTATCTTATATTCAGCAAGGGTGCTTATTCTAAAAAGGATGGTGAAAAGGCTGAAAAAGCTGCTCATGTGAATGCATTGGGTGAAAATCAATGTCACATGAGCAGACTTCCACCTGCATCATGGGGTTTCCTCTCCCTCACCTCCTCTCTGTTGCCCACCCCAACCCTGAATCTGCTCTGGGTGGCCTCCCAACCCTCAGGAAAGCTGCTAGCCATGATAGCTACTGCTCTGCCGCCATAGTTGGAGGCAGTAATACTTCTGAATACTAGTTTCTAGAAACCACAAGAGAGGAAAGTGCTCACAGATTTATTGACAGCTGCACAAGTTATTATAGCTAGAAGGTGGAAGGGGCAAGGTGAATATAAAATGGAATAATGGTATGAAAAGGTGTGGGATATAGCTATTAATGATAAATTAACATGTGCCATTAAGGTAAGACAGGGAATATGCAGGAGAAATTATTCTGAGGAGATATGGAAGGTATTTGTAAAATTTGTATGGTTAAAATGGAAAGGGGTGAAACCATAGCAAGAGGTGCTGAAATTTTGGGAGGTCTTGAGTTTTGATAACCTCATAGCAATAAATAAGTCCCCCCACAATGAAATCAACTTTTTTGAATAAATTTTACTATGCTTTTTTTCAAAGTCAGATAGTGTAGAAGCCAATTATATAGTATAGGCTTAAATATTTCTGGTCCTGTATCTCAAAGAACCCCACAAAACTATACACTAGGTAAATATCATCCTAGACGAAGAGCTTCAGTATGCTGATGACAACATAGTGCGTGCACACTCAAAGGATGACCTCCAAACCATCCTAAATATCTTTGAAGCATTCAAAAAGCTTGGCCTATCACTTAACATCCAGAAAACCAAAGTGATGCACCAACAAGCACAAAACATCCCCTCTGCAGTGCCACAATTTCAACTCAATGGTGTAACATTGGAAATTGTTGATCACTTCTCCTATCTGGGCAGTTATCTTTCCACAAGGGCCGACATTGATGCCGAAATCCAGCATCACCTGAGCTCTGAGAGTGCAGCTTTCTCCCGATTGAAGTACAGAGTGTTTGAGGATGGAGACATCTGCAGGGAAACCAAAATGCTTGTTTACAAAGCTATTGTACTCCCAACCTTACTGTATGCTTGTGGAACATGGACCACTTATAAACGCCATCTCCAACTCCTCGAAAGATTCCATTAACAGGGTCTCTGAAAAATGTTACACATCACTTGGGAAGACAGGTGAACTAATGCCAGTGTACTGGAAGAAGCAAAGATTACCAGTGTTGAAGCAATGATTCTTCAACATCAACTTTGTTGGACTGGACATGTTGTTTGGATGCCTGATTATCGTCTTCCAATCAACTACTTCATTCCCAACTTAAGAATGGAAAGCAAAATACCGGTGGTCAACAAAAGAGGTTTAAAAATCTTCTTAAGGCAAATCTTAAAAAATGTAGTATAAGCACTGATAACTGGGAAACACTGGCCTGCGAGTGCTCCAGTTGGAGAACAGCCTCTACCAAAGGTGTCAAGGACTTTGAAGATGCTTAAACTCAGGACCAAAGGGAGAAATTTGCTAAGAGGAAGGCACGTTTGGCAAACCCTTACCATGATAAACTCTGGTCCCAAAACCTATGTCCCCACTGTGGAAGGATGTATGGATCCAGAATTGGCTTCCACAGTCACTTACGGACTCACTGTTAAAACCGTGTTTGTGGAAGACAAGATTACTTGGCCACAAGTGATCACCAAAGAAGAAGAGACATGTTAACACAACCTGTTACTTTGCATACCTTGATTTTTTTACTATGAAAAACCAAGTTAGAAGTTTGCTTTCAGGGTGTTTTAATTATTATTTTTTAATAATAATACTTAAAAATACTGAAGAAGCAGAAGTAGAAGAATGCACTTTCAATGTATTCAGTACCTTACAAAGTAGCACAGGTCCCTGCTCTGAAAAGCTCACAGTTAAATCTGAACTTTCCTCTTATGTTTTGTTCTTGTTTAACATTTTCAAAGCCTTGTTGTAAGGCATGCCTTCGAACTGGGGAGCATAAGGCTCAACTCTGCTTCTGAATATAAATGACTCACAATATTTTATAATATTTGTAACAAAATTCCCTGTGGATTTTTGTTTTTATTCCAAACACATCCTCCCACCAAGGGCTTATGAGAGTGAGTCATAGTTATGTCATGAAAAACCACTTCAGATTTAAATAAGGGAAAATTAATAACTTTTGCCTATTTAAGGTCTAAATATATCACCAGTGCAATCAACTGTTTTGACTACTGATGTGCTGAAATGGTTTTGTTTCAAAATTATTCCATCTCAACTTTAAGTAAAGTATATTAATCCACAGTATGTATCGGGAACATCAGAGTTATATGGGGTACTGGTGGCCCTTGCAAGGAAAGGCTGCAGTGTAAGGTAAGGTAAAGGACCCCTGGACAGTTAAGTTCAGTCAAAGGTGACATGAGGTTGCAGCACTCTTCTCACTTCAGGCCGAGGGAGCCGACGTTTGTCCACAGACAGATTTCTGGGTCATGTGGCCAGCATGACTAAACCGTTTCTGGCACAACAGAGCACCGTGACAGAAACCAGAGCACACAGAAATGCAGTTTACCTTCCTGTCACAGTGGTACCTATTTATCTACTTGCACTGGCGTGCTTTCGAACAGAGCAACTGGAGCTCACCCTATCACAGGGATTCAAACCGCCGACCTTCCAATCAGCAAGCCCCAGAGGCTCAGTGGTTTAGACCACAGCGCCACCCACTCCCCATGCTGCAGTGTAACCCCACCCCCTAATGGAGGTGCTCTTGTTCAGCAAGCCAGGTGGCTCTCCTCCAGGACACTGTAAGCAGGAAAGGGTTCAAGCAGGACAATTTGCTCTTCCCCTCCTCTCCCCATTAGGCCTTTGAATTCCAGTTGCTGGGAACTGCAGGTGAGCAGAGTGCTACTCAACACATCAAGTATCTCATTGGCAACTAAGCACACACATCAACCACTGAGCATGTTAGATCCTCCATCAGGCTTTCTGTGGAAGAGTGCCCCCTTTTGGAGTTTTAAAACCTGTCTCTTTTGTTTTCACACATACACACACATTGCCCACTCTGGTAAAGCATAAGGTAGAATAAGAAGAAGGAAAAAATAATCATATAAATGATTGGCTCATCTTGGGTGGTGATGGCAACAAATAAGCAACTGAATAGGCCTGTCAGTATGAAAAAGGCTATGAGAAAGTTAGCAGCAAGGATGCCTGCCAAATCTCTGCTAGAAAAATATTCCACAGCCTTGAGATTGGTGGCACAAAATGCTCAAGTCCTAGTTGACGCCCGGCAGATTTTCGAGACTTGAAGGCAGCACGTGAATTTTCTGAATATATAAGTTAACAAAATAATGTATTTCCCCGGTTCTTCTGCAAGCTTTGGGGTTCCCCTAACCAAGCTGATACTCCTCCCTTGTTCTTGTTGGCTCTGTTTCTGTTGGCAAGGTGAGGCTGCTTCGTGGCAAGTTTCAAACCCAGTATTTGGGATTTAAAAAACCAATTTGGGTACCTTAAAATCCTTAACCCAAGATGCTAAGAATCTAACCTGAGGCCTCATGGCCATGGAATGTGCTCTCTCCCTGGAAAAGCTACACCAAACATGCTGCTGGTCTCACTCATTTACATATCAGGCATACCCTGCCATGGCTACATTATGCATGTAGACATACGCATGCTGTTGATGTTGATATACAATACCTTTCCTTAGCAGATATTTATACATTTTTAACAATCTCTTGGTATGCTAATCCATATTCAAATTGCATGTTGCAGCTCTCCGATTACCCTTCTGGTTCATTATATTTACCTGTAAGTCACTGACAGACATTGTTTGCACTGCCATCTGGAATGCATACTGTGGTCTCCAGAACACAAGCCTCAAGCTAGTGGAAACTAACTACATCATGAAAGTGACAGGCACATTAAAAGCGTATTGAATGCTGTCCTGCCTTACCCATACTGACATACAACTACAAAACAGCTTTTACGTGGGTCCTGTAAGATGCTGCAAGCACCGTCCTTCTTCCTATGGCTCAAGGTTAAGTATCGCTGCAAATAACGGATAATAAAACGGGGCAAGAGAATAACAATAAAGAATAGGGAAGGAGATATTTTGTATTACTCTAAATATAAACATGGACAGTGGGAGGAACAGTAATTTCCTGTTTACACTATTTGGGGAACAAAATAATATTCTGGTCTCGATGTGATCTCTCTGGTATTATGCAATAGGAGCATCTACAGCGACTCTCAAAATCTATTTTGTAGTTACAATGCAGATATAACGCTTGCCTTAAAAAACAACAACCCACCAATAATAAAGGCCTAGTATTTGCATGCTTGGGATCACCTTCCAAGTCGAGTTTACTAGCATGTTATCAATAAACAGTACCTACGCACAGCAGCGATCAACACATTCACGCTGATGCTGGCCAGACTGAAAAGCAACAGGCCCGGCAGGAGAAACGGAAGCTTTCCTGCAGTGTGAATAAGAAAATATCAACAACAGATCTCTCTCTGGTTTAATGCACCCTCTCACTCAGCTACAAGTGATCACCAAAGAAGAAGAAGCGGGGGAGATAACAGGAGAAGGGGGAGAACCATGTAGAGCACAATGTGTGTTGCTCTTAGGAGCTCCTTTTCCCACTTACTGCTCTGATCACTATTTCTCTCCAGTTCATCACCATTTATTATTTGTAAAACTGCACAAAATACACTACGGTTTGGGTAACAACATTTTGCTAACACCATCCTCTAAAGCATTCCAAGGTCACTCTGTTCCATCAGAATGTCACCCCTTGCTTCTATGTCGGGAGGTCTTCAATGTTCTTGATATTGGTGCAATCTAAGCATGTCAAGTTCTACATCAGATTCCACATAAATCACTTCAATGCCCACCTCAGTGAAAAACTCCCAAAAGAAGGCTGGAAACTTTTGTCAGTTTTGTGACTTTCAGTACCCCTGATAAGAGCTCCTCCTTATCACCAAAATAGGTTGGCTGAATCCCAGAGACTTATATCCTGTTAGCATGTGTGAAGTATACTTATGGGAGACATGGTGAGTGTTAGAGCAGATGTGCTTGCTGTGAATATCACCAAAGCACTAGACTGATAAACTGTGTTAAGATCCAGAAGCACACATGAGCCTGTTTTCAAGGCATGCACAGAACTCTGGAATGTGTGGAGATCACCATTCATTTAAAATAAAGTGTATAATGTGCATGCTCATTCCTTTTACATGCATGGAGCTGTAACATTTAATAAAACAAGTGGGAAGATCCTTGTAAATGGAATTCAGCTAATGTGTCCCTGGCAAATGCTATAGAATTGTTATATGAATTTAATAAAAAAATATTTTAAATGTTTGAAAATAGGTATCACTCAATATCCAATGATAATCATGAAGGTATTATAATAATTAAACCCTTTGGAATGTGGAGAAAGGGGGGGCGCATTAAACTAATATTTTCCCCCCTAACAAATTTAAATTGTGTTCAAAACCAGCCTGATAAAGAGCCTAGACTTTACAAAAGAGCAAATGCACAGCACAAATGTTGCTTAGGTGTATTGCATGGAATACTGGTGTCTTATCCTGTTCTTCAAACTAACTCTGAACTATTTCACACACCAAGCACAATCCAATTGATGTTCTTGCTGTTCAACATCCATTCCTTTAAAAGAGGCTTGCACAGGCTTCGTATGCGCGGTGCTGGAATGAAGAGCGAAGCAGTGGACTGCACTCTTTTGTCTTTATATACGACAAAGGCATGACTGTGAATCTGAGAACAGCTCAGCTGCCATTCTTTTGTGGATGTTTATCTGATGCTATTCCTGTTCTTGCAGATTTCCACACAGCCATTTGTTACAGATGCAGATGCTTGGTCTACATGCATTATTATCCCCAGGGTGATATGCATCAAAACGGCTTCTGTTGGTTTTCACTGGGTCCACCATGTGACATAATTATCAGCAGTAATCAGTCAGCAGTGCAACATCTTTTAAAGCATGCTGCTGTCCCTGAAAGCAAGGATCCTCCCACAGTTAACCATTAAGATGTTATCTGTACGGTGCAAACCTAAAATCACTGCAGATTCGAGGAGGAGCAGGCTTTGGTTGTAAAACAGAGGTGTTTCCCTCATGAGAAAGGAACGTCTTCAACCAGTCTGAGCTATGATGACTGGATTGTTCACCCTTATCATATGTACAGTGGGTGACATTTGTCGTAAGCTGCCATGATTAATCATTTCACTGTATCCAATGCAGCACAAGTGCAAGGAGGCTTGTGAAAAGACATTTGTGTCAGGGCAATTCCCCCCTGCAGCCCCTGACCCTCCTGAAATCTACTAAATCTAAAAGCCATGATTCAAAGCAGGTTCCAGATTCTGGGTTAAGGTGAAGTTCCGTTCATTTAACTATGGGTTAATGTTGATCCAAAGTACTATGCGGTAAAGGAAATTCACTCCAATCAAGGGAGAGGGTGCTGGCGAACAGCACACATCCTCAAAACTGGCTTCCGATTTGTTGAACCAAAGGCTATCATCACATTAGCAATGGCTGCAGAGGTATTTATTGTCAGTCCATTGTTTTCAATGGGGAAAAAGCTAAGAAGCAAACACCTAAGGATGCAATATTTTGACAACTTGTATATTCATTCAAGTGATTCAATTCTCTCCTGGGGTCACACAATATCAGAAGGCATGGAAGAATCACGTGTTTGAAAGTGTCTGTACTTCACATTCTCCCTGAACAAGGAAAGCTTGTCTGTCATGGAAAACACTATTCACATATAGTGGTACCTCGGGTTAAGTACTTAATTCGTTCCGGAGGTCTGTTCTTAACCTGAAACTGTTCTTAACCTGAAGCACCACTTTAGCTAATGGGGCCTCCTGCTGCTGCCGCGCCGCCAGAGCCTGATTTCTGTTCTTATCCTGAAGCAAAGTTCTTAACCTGAAGCACTATTTCTGGCATAGCGGAGTGTGTAACCTGAAGCATATGTAACCTGAAGCATATATAACCCGAGGTACCACTGTATAGAGAACTATAAGTTAGGACAGAGAAGTAACAGGTAGGCAAATATTAAACCAGCAAAAATTAAAAAAATGTTTTGCTCCAAATCCCTATGGAAAATTTGGATGGATGCCCTAGGAACAATGTCATAAATGTTGTCATAACATCGCTAATGTTATTTATTCATTGAAAAGATTTATTCACCGCCTTTATGCCCTTGCAAGGGTTCCCTTGGTTGTCTATACTCATGCCTAAAAATTAAACAGCAAATAAACAAAATCTAGGATCATAAAAATAAAACACCAACCGAACTATTAAAATTGGAGCCTCCTAATTAAACAATGGTGGTGGGAAACTCAGCACAGACAAAATTTTGCCTGGCAAAATAAAACAGGATTAACAGTGTCTCTAACAGTACAGTGCAATCCTCTACATGTCTACTCATAAGTAAGTTTCAATGAGTTCAATATGGTTACTCCCAGGTAAGTGGGCATAGGACTGCAGCTGAAACATTGTGAGAAAGGCAGCCAAGCAAGTCTCACTGGGATGTAGGATCCATAGGTTGGTGATGCAACCCAAAATGCCACGGCTGAGTCTTCACCAGCCATGCCTCCAAATATTGTGGAATACCAAACCGAGTTGTACATGTAAATGCACAAATAATAACTTCCTTCCTTTTTTTATTTGAGAATATGTAATAATTTTAGCTACCAGATAATGAGAGGGAGTCACACATTGCCCACTGTTGTTCCCTTGCAGAAAACAGTCTATAGAACAGGTTCTAAAAACAAAGAAATATTTACCGTATTTTTCAGTGTATAAGACACCCCCATGTATTAGAAGACCCATATTTTTAAAACCCTAAATTAATAAATCAGTATTTTAAACACCAGAGATCGCCCAAACTTTTTGAACTACTTTTGGGGGAAATTCGTTCAAACTTGTTGAGCTGAGGGAGGCAGGCAAGCAAGGCAGGGCGAGGAGGCGAGTGATAGCTAGCAATAGAGAGCAGGAGTAGGAACCAGAGCCAAGCAGAGCATGAAGATGGCGGACGCCACAGAAGCGGAACAAGCAGTTGAAGCGCTGAACAATATTTTTCCATGTATAAGACTACCCCCTATTTTGGACTACAAAGAGAGAGCAAAAAAACATCGTCTTATACATGGAAAAACATAGTAATTGTTTTACTATCTTTCTAAACTATGACCTTTGTCAAAATTAACACCAGATATGGAAAGATTCTCATTTGTGAATAATAATATTCAATTTCTTTTTATTCAATCATCAATACTTCCCCCAAAAAACTAAAAATGTCATCAGCAACGTGAGAAAGAGTCAACTAGTTTGCAGTTTAATTACATCGCTCTACAAAGATCCAGAATCTCTTTTTAATAAAAATAAACCTTTATAATGTTGAATTCACGTGAAAGCTTTTAAAAAGGATCATATAAGGAAAAGTCAGTATCTGAGCAGTTTTAGGAGAAATGTTCTTGAAATGAATAGAATGATCTACTTTCTTGAGCTCATCCTGTTCTTAAGGAGGCAAGTATGACCGAAGTCATATTATACCAGTGAGGTGATATACTGGATAAATAAATTTTCTCTCAGGAAATTAGTGAAATAGAAAATAATGGGCCCGTGGGCTTCTCTTTTTATTCCTGCCTCTCTGAGCAGGACACTGGCTTAATGAGAAACTGGAATAATGTCATATGAAATATTGCCACCTCTAACTCCATTTACACTGTAGCCCTTTGTAGTAAGCCCCACTGAACAAAGCGGGACTTACTTATGAGTAAACATTCACAGGACTACATTGTTGGTATTTTAAATTTAACACTGGAATCACTGACCAAGAAAATAAAAACAAGGAGTATAGTACCTCTTCCTTTAAGCTCCACTCCTAATCAAAGGAACGGTTTCCCAGTCCCCTCTTAAATTCTGGGGAAAGGGAGGCAGTTTCTATCAGAGTGAGTATTCAAGACCTACTGACAGTACAGCGTTTTTTAAAAAGCATTTTCACAGCTGGGAGCCATGTCACAGGCATCTTACGATATGATGGCGACTTCGTAATACTCAAGGGCAAAAGCAAGAAGACTTCCCCAAAATAGAATAAAACACACACAAGATAAACTAGATTACTCGCAAAGCATTGCTTTTTCATAGAAACTGTGTATTTCCAGTTAACTACCTATCATTTGTAAATTTTGCAAAGTTTGCACCAAAAGAAATGCCCCTTCAATTGTCACAGGATACATCCTGTTTGCAGCTGCTTATGACATGGTATCCAGCTGCGAACGTGCTTCATTCAACAACATGCTGCCTGTAGGGTTTGATTTCTTTCTCTCCCTGTTTGGCAAAGCTGCCTCCTTTCATTGCAAAGGGGAGCAAAAAGGAAAAAGGAACACAGTGTGGGATTGTTCCCTTTTATTAGAGAAGCATTCTCTCTTTGGGATTGGAAAGAATGTTAAACAGCAAAATTAGAATCTTGCATGCAGATTTACACATGTAAAAGGAGGAATGTTGGCAATGAATTAAAAAACCTAGGTGAACCCTCTGTCCTTGGGTAACTGGAGAACTGCTTGCCCTTTCCATAATATTTAAGGATGTTAGGCATCATTTTGGGGGCCCAATTTTCTAACATAACATCCAGCCTGAATATATACAAAGCTTGCTGTAGCTTCCTTTGGTCCTAATAAAAGTATTATCCTTATACTGTCTTCTTATTGTTCACTAATAGGACAGCTGGGTGCAATTCAAAGTGCAGTGCTAGTAAGACCCTGGACACCCACCGTCTTAACTTCACAGAGCCATCTATACATATAAATTAGCATTTGCAAATTATATGCAAATTTGTGTCATGGGTGTGTGCCCATAGTCCTCTCCATGCCTGAAACCACCCTTGCTTTGATTTTATTTATTTTCTGGCATTTCACATTGCAAAATCATGAATTATTTCCCCAAAATCAATTTCTCTTACAAGGTCACACTCGGGGGGACGGGGACGACTAGCTAGGTGGCTTAACCCCACAGGATAACGCCTGCAGTTTTTTGATGAGTGATAGCTTGCTAAAACTTCTTTTAGCTTCTGCCACTGGCAGTGTGCAAAAATTCCATAGGTCTATTTCACACTTCACTGAAACTAAGATGAAGTTGTTTTTTTGTAAATCACATTTAATACTGTAAGGGGGTTGGTAGTTAACTCTTATGCAAAACTAGACTTGGAATTATTTTTATATCTTGAAGCAAGATATAAGGTAACACCAAGCAATCGTTCCAACATTTCTTTCCATCTGGTAGCATCTGTTAATATTTGTTTCTTTTTCTTTTATTTCACTGTCCACACCATGTCTACCTGACAGTGATTGCTGTAATTCTTTCTACTGGTACTAGAAAGTTTTCACTTTCAAGAAGCTTAGTACAGTATAGGGTTCACAAAATTTTGTTTCATAGCTGGTGAATGCCCTTCATTTTTCACAGATGTGTTTCCCTTGCAGAAAAAGTCAACATGGGAAACAGTACAAATCATATCTGCTACGAAATTCAGGAAAACTATCCCTACCACCATCTTTTGGGAGTGACTTTGGGGATTAATTCTGCGTCTACATGTCCGGTCTACATGCCCGTCCATATTTTGTCTGTCAGACTTTTTTTAATGTATGTGGCCACTGGTTTATTTTTGCAAAATAAGATGCTTGACATGCAAAATAAGATGCTAATTTTCATATGACACTCAACATACATATCTTAAGCAAATCTGTGTCTTTTTAGCTAGTGGGTTGGAAGGCCCAATCCACATAGTGAAATAGGCCCAGGAAATCCTCTTGGCACACCTGGATCCTGTCTCTATATTGAAATAATTTTCACATTCTTTTTGTTCAAAATCTGCTTTGCTAATTAATGTACAGGCCGAACCTGGCTGCAGAAACCCCTTGTCTGATTTGCAAAACTAGATGACTGATTGGTGCCCTTTAACTTCTTTTGGTTCCCTATCTTTAACCTCCTTACATTTCTTTCCACCTTATTTGTGTTTATAGCCTGACATGGCAGTATGCTGGGAGCAGACAGAGAACTAGACATTCATTCACTTTGGGGTCTGTAAAGCCAATCAGCAACATTACTATCTCTGACTATCTCTGAAATCAGTGTCCCTGTCTGATTATTATGGTGCTTTGTCCCTCCTATTATCCGTCCCTTCTGCCTGTACACAAGGAACTCTTGAACTGGTAGCTCTTAGAATCAACCATAGAAACACAGAATCATCTAGTCCACGGGTGTCAAACACAAGGCCCGCGGGCCAAATCCGGCCCGCCACACCTTGTCATGTGGCCCGTGTAGCTGCCAGCCCACTTCCCCCTGCGAGGCGGCACGCTGTGGGCGGGGATGGGGGGCTGGAAGGCGGACGGTGGAGAAAGCGAAGGCGCTCCCTTCCCGCGCCGTTACACGGCTGGCCTGAGAGAAAATTTATGAGGCGGCGGCGGCCTTCGTCCAGGGTCGGGGGGCCATAGCGGGACTTTGCCCTCCCGGTGGCCTGGAGCATCTGGAGTAGGGGCGGCGGAGTCGTCGCCGTCACTTCTTCTCCTTCTCCTCCGAGGAGGAGGCGGGCGAAGCGGCCAGGGCGGCTGGTGGGAGCGTGGCGGCGGGGGCCGTGCTGCAGATGGGCATGGTGGAGTGGGGCCGAGGAGGAGTGCCTTCGCCCTCGGAGCCCGACGCCCGGGAGGGCCCGCCGAGAGCGGGAGGCAGCGGAGGTGCAGGCGGCGCGGCGAAAAGGAGGACGGCGAAGGGGAAGGCAGGCCAGCAGCCTTGCTCCGCCGGAGGCGCCCCGACGCTGACGCCGCGTTTCCCTCACGAGGAGACGGGCAAGGAGGTTGCTGAGCAGTCGCCGCCGCCTCGCCTGGGCCAAAGGGATGGCGCACCGCCTGCGAGGTGAGTCGCCGCCCGGCCGGGCCCTTCTGTCGCCCTTCCCGGCTCGCATCTCTCCTATTTCACCTTATTACTTTTATGTTATTCGCAAGTCTTCTGCTCTGAAGACAGATGCAAATAATCCGTTCAGCTCCTCTGCAATCTCCTTTCCCACCTTTAGCACACCTTGTTGGCTAAAGGCCCTACCACAGACATGTCCAAAGTCCATTTCGGGGGTCTAATCCGGCCCCTTTGGCAGTTTATGGGGTAAAATCCTCACAAAACCCCTCAACAACTTCAACCCTAAAAAAAAAAAAGCTCAACAATTTCAATCCTAAAAAAAGGGCAACAACTTTGGTTGGCCCTCACGGCCCTTCACTTCATCAAATCTGGCCCTCCTTGAAAAAAGTTTGGGCACCCCTGATCTAGTCCAACCCCCTGCAATGCAGCAATCCCAGCTTAAAGCATCCATCAGAGATGGCCATCCAACCTTTGCTGGAGTGAACATGTTCTATAGTAGAAAAGTCTCTGTCTTTCAAAGCACAAGCTCTCTTTGTTTTAAGAGAACAGTATGGGTCAGAAATTTGCTGTTCTGCTCTGATTGGTCAGCAAATCTCACAGAATTTGAACAAGGAGAAAATACTTACAGGAAATAAGTTTCCATAAATAACCTCAAGCATGACCTACAAATGAACTTAATTGTCCACCTTATGAAAATAGGGTTTCAGTCTGCCAATCCTGTTAAATGTGTACAGGATTGCAGCATAAGGCAACCTCCGCTGAAAACAATTAGACTACTTCCGAGTAGATAGTTAGCTGTTAGCCATTATTAGCTAACTCGGTCCTGCTACATTGCACCCTTTCTTACCCAAATTGCAACCACTATGATTAAGCCCTGTTAAGGGAATCTGGGTCTCAACTAGGAGAGTCACTCCCCAGTATCTCAAGATGCAGAGAATGCAGGGAGGAAAGGAAGCACAAATTCTGTTGTGCAAAAGGCACTCTGTTCGTGCATGTAGAATTTAATCAGTGGTCTAGAGCAAGGTTTCCTAAACTTGGGTCTCCAGCTGTTTTGGGACTACAATGCTCATATCCCTGACCTCTGGACCTTCTAGCTAGGAATGATGGGAGTTGGAGTCCAACAACAGCTAGAGACCCAAGTTTATTGAATCCTGCTCTACAGTATAGCCAAGAAGTGCAGCTTGGGATTATTTTTGCTGTTATTTTGCATGGTCTAAAGGCGCAGGAAGATAGGCAGTTTAGGGTCTGGTGACGATGGGAGTCTGTCTGCAAATTGTATGTAGCTTGCCTTCAGTATTGTTACAGAACAAAGTGGGATAGAAATGTACTAAATAATAAATTAATTGACAATTTGTTAACAGCTGCAAAATCTGCAAGACCAGAAAAATTTTAAATCCATCCAAACACCTATAGAATGTGCAAGAGTTCAGAAAAATGGTGATATGCTAATAATAGTCAAATGAATACAGCAAATTAGGACTCAACCGGAAGACAGAAATCTCATTGTTTTATAGGAAAATCATGGCCAGTAATAAAAATATTTGGAAATGAAACCTGTGAAATGGGACAAGCCCCAAAAATACAAAACTCAAAAGACATTGCTTTCTGGGTTTTTTATGCTACTAGGTAGGGGGAGGGCAATTCTAACTGTAATTCTAACTTTCCTTTTTTCTTTGGAAGGAATTGTTTTCTGAAAGCTTGATAAAACAATGTTACAAAAAGAGAGGCTGACAGACAGGGGCAGCAAGGTTTCTCTGCAGACATCTGCCCAATGCCATCTCTGTACCTCCCTGTGGTCTGGATCACTGAAATGGATAAAGCAATGTCCTCTGGATGAAGACCTCCCTGTGACATTTTGCAGTTGCCCTACTCCTACAGTCAAGTAAGTTTTAGGAGAGGGGGTAGTGGTAGAGGAAAGGAAGGAAGCCTGGAGGTAGTAGCAGGGTTAAACCCCAAAGGAAAGAAAGCCAAAACCGCCTGTTCTGAATTTGGATCTGGCTCCTTCTGGATCAGCGATTTAATCAAATTGGATGGTCAATTAAGATTTGTTTAACTGGATGTTAGCCTTATTTATTGACAGATGTTATATGCTTCTTAATATAAAAATAAATCCCTATGTAGTTTTCATGCTTAGTTTATGCCACAACCCACCTTAGGTTAGTTATAACAAAGTCTAATTGAAAGCAATGCAACCAGAGTCCATTTCACCGAAATTGTTCCATTAGGTGTAATGTAGCCTAATCCCATTTGTTTTCATGGGAAAGACAAATTTGCTGACCAGCATTGTTTAATTGTGGGTGTTTATATTTTAATATTTGTGTAGCTGATTTTTATTCTTTGTAAACTGCTTAAAAGCCTATTTTGGCACTAAGCTGTATAGCACTGAATGAACAACAACAATTTACAGTGAAATCTACAGGTAACTTTACTTTACTTTATCAATAAGTTCAATGGGACAT
Organism: Podarcis vaucheri; assembly: GCF_965113315.1. NCBI lineage: Eukaryota > Metazoa > Chordata > Lepidosauria > Squamata > Lacertidae > Podarcis > Podarcis vaucheri. The sequence goes on from NC_138759.1 coordinate 36,469,813, forward strand.
TCTCCTTGTTAAATGTGTACAGGATCGCAGCATAAGGCAACCTCCACTGAAAACAATTAGACTACTGCTGAGTAGATAGTTAGCTGTTAGCCTTTATTAGCTTTAGCTGAATTGTGGTTACTGCATGGGCATTTTACATAATTTAAATTTACTACTTTAATCTAATTTCACACTTGAAAATTCAAATGTCATCACAGAAGATCTCTTCATATCCGATCTAAAGCAATTAAAGTAAAACTCATTTATATAAATATTTTATATACTGATTTTTAATAAATGTTCTGTCAATCAGTGCATTTATCAATTAAAAACACTTCAACAAAAGAGTGCCGACCATCGAATGAGACATTTGCACAAATGAATGACAATTCCAGTTGCAGGGGACAAACAATTCAGAGCTGTATTCCAGGTACATTCCCCAATGCAACATCACGTTACCCATGATGGTTACTAGACCCTTGGATGTGACAATTCAGTGTCTGGAGGACACTCTTGTCCACCACTGTACAAGAGTCCACAGTTCTTTGAATCCAAACTAGATTTTTATGGACAGTTCACAGTTTGCCATTTTGGATTTGATATCCCGCCTTTCACTCCCCTTCTCACTTGTTGGCATCCATCTGTCTCAAGTGACAATGGACTGCCTCCAGAGGTGAATCGCTGCATTAGTAGCTCCAAACGCCTCTGGAACACGAGCCTGGGAAGAGCGTATGGAGGCCTGGATGAAGAGACCCCCCTCTCAGCCTTGCTGACATGGTCCAAAGGAAAGCAGAGGCTGAAGGACTTGCCAGAAGGAGGTGTACAAGGAACTATCCAACCGTCTTAAGGACTCCACTCCAGATTTGTGTAGTTTACTCCTTAGCCTTTTCTTCTCCCAAATATATCCTGCAAAGCAGGGGAGGTTTAGGATCAGAGTCTTCCTTCTCTTAGATGGGTTGCCTTCCCAGGTTGCTAAGCCCCATCTGCCCCTCGCTTCCCTCTACAGCACGTGCAAAAACCACCTTCTTAACCATTCAACCCACTATTGGTTTTATCTGCACAATCCGCTAGAGCCTGTTTAACATGCAGGGGAAGTCCCTAACTCACCAAGGCTTTGGGACCCATCGGCTACTCGTACCTGGTTTAGCCTGTCAGTTGAAGCCATTCCCAGGATGTGGTTGTTGTCACATGATGACAGCTTCTAGGAGCCACAGTTGAGAGCTGAGTACAGAGTAGGGACCAACTACCTCAGAAGGAGCATAATGTGTTCCCCACTACCAAGTGATTAATTAATGCTTAGTAATTAGGGACGTGGGTGGCACTATGGTGTAAACCACTGAGCCTTGTGCTTACTGATCGGAAGGTCAGCAGTTCGAATCCCCGCGACCGGGTGAGCTCCCGTTGTTCAGTTCCAGCTCCTGCCAACCTAGCAGTTCAAAAGCACGTCAAAGTGCAAGTAGATAAATAGGTAAACGGCGTTTCCGTGCACTGCTCTGGTTTCGCCAGAAGCGGCTTAGTCATGCTGGCCACATGACCCGGAAATCTGTATGCGGACAAACTTCGGCTCCCTCAGCCAGTAAAGCGAGATGAGCGCCGCAACCCCAGAGTCGTTTGCTGCTGGACTTAACTGTCAGGGGTCCTTTACCTTTTTTTTAAATTCTAAAGTTCTACACTTAATAGTTCTTTATACAACCCCATATTTAATATAACACTGATACCTAAAGGACATCTTCCTCCTCCCCCCACCACTGGTGATCACCCCAGCCCGCTCCACAGCATCTCCCAATCCTTTGGAGTAGATGTGGCGACTGCAAAGGAGAGGAGGAGAAGGGAAAGTGCTGTTCCATGAGTGGAAGCCTGTTCCACTAGCAAACACAATTGGATGCAAGCCTACAGAATAAATACTATTTGTATTAGGACACAACCTCACATTGACCACTTTTCTTACGGATCACAACACAGTAGAGATATGTTTATCATGTTGATATGCAATAGTTAAAACCGATGCTTAATGTGAAATTTATGTTGCAATTTAATTAAGTGATAGTGTTTTATTTCATTGTATTAGATGTCAAATGTTGCTGTACACAGCTCTGGAATGAGACTTGCTGAAATGTTTATATAGAAATGTTCCAAATGCATGAGGTGGGGAATTGTTTAGGGTTTTTTGTTGGGGTGGGGTTGTTGCTGTTAATGTTATTAATTTTTTGTATCTTCATTTTAGAGCTTATTATGACTTATGTGGAAATTAATTCAGTTTGGTTGTGTACTTTCTGATATTTATTGTTTATGACTACTTTTGTTATGTTTGTAATTATTTCTTTTTTCATGTTGTAAACCACCTTGAGCATGGTTTTAACTATGGAAAGGCGGCTTACGAATAAATTGTGTTCCTTTCTCTGTTCCAAGATTTGATCTTGCTCAGAGGACCTTATTTGACATAACTTTTAAATCTGTTGTCATTTTATATACCCTGTATTACTGTAAGTGATGTATCCTGAAATGTTGGTAAAGCTTTGGAAATTTCAGGTTGTCCATATTTATAATGAAGGGTTTTAGGATAGGTTTGTATATTAGGGAAATAAACTCCACAATGCAAGTCTGTATGGAGAAAACAATTATCAAACAACTAGCCTACATCTGAAATACTGCAAGGAGTAGGAGGCAACCAATAAATGACTAAAGCACAAAACAGAAACCTATTAATACAACAGTCCTATAGCAAAATCTGCCAGGCTGAGCAGGTTAGGATCCAACAGATCTCTGGCTGAGCTGGGAGATTTGTGGCACAGCTTCCTTATCCTCAGCTCAGCCAAAGATATGACAGTGTATCTCTGCCATCCCAGTTCAGTCAGGACCCAGCTGGATGAGCCAAGTCTTGTGGATCTTAAGATGACACCGAAAGAAGGGTGCTGTTGGAGCATGGTGTGGGTGGGACTAGAGAGAGGGGTATTAGGATGGATCCTATGCCTCTTGTGACATAAGTAAAACTAGCAAAAGGGTGGCGTAACTCAAACACTATTTTAAAGGCTTATTTCCCCTTCTCTAGGCTTAGGCTGACTCAGCCAACCATAACCCTTCTGCTGAGCCGAGTCTGAATCAGATGCAACTTTATACCAGCTTCATCTACTCCAGCTTGCTTTACGCCAGCTTCCTGTTTGTAGGATTGCTCCTAAATTATGCAAATCTTGTGTTAATTTGTCTGCCGCTAGTAACAGTGGTGCAGTGCTGATTTAGCAGCGTTAATTCATCAGGCTTATCCCGTTACACTGTACATCTTATCTTTGGCACTTATTTCTTAGTACATCAAGTTTCATAATTGCACTGTATAAGTTATAATATAAAGGCAGAAGGTTGTTTTGCAATCGAACAATGATCATCAAAATCAGATATGGATACATAAATCTGTATTTATCCAAATAGATAAGGACACGCGGACACGCACACACACATGCAAACTAACTTAACTATTAGTTGTTTACCAGCTGTATACATGCTTGTAGTCATATCCAGGAAATGTAGTACTCATAGCTACCAATGAGACGCTATTGCAATGGGAACTGAACAAGACATGGGATGGAGTTTTGCATGCATTTCCCCACCACTTGGTACATTTTCTGCATGCATTAGCCTGCTCTTGCATCTGATACAGATGACACATGTATAGACCTATTTCTGAGCATAAACTGCAGCAACTGGACTATTGTTAAATTTATTCATGAAATAAAGGAATATTCATCCACGTTGAAAAAGTTAAAAGAAAAAGAAAAACTTGTCTTACTATAAGATATATTTAAACCCAAACTATATTACATTTTCTTGCTTAGGCCAATATCTGCCTATAATGACTTTCTGCAATACACTTGTAACATTGTCTAGTCACTAACAAATTCAGATACTGTTAGGCAAGGGACAAAGCCAAATGACTGAAAAAGGAAAAGGACTCAACTTCAATTTAACTGTCCTGTAAGGTACATACTAATTAGCTTCAAAGCTATGAAATCCTAGCTAGCATGTTAAGTCTGCTACATGACAGTATAATTTGCCTTCTTAAAGGATTATGCAAATTACAACTCATCATTCCATTACACGACTGAAAAAAGTGACAGCTAATTTATACATAACACACCTTTCAAATCCCTAAGATGTGAAGCACCTGTGCAATATACTTTGCCTAGGTTTTTCTGGGTTTAAGTACTTGTTTACTGCAATATACAGAAGCATACCTAAGAGATTTAATAAAGTCCTAGAGGTTTATTTATTTCCCTTTTAACTTCAAGAGCACAATTCCCAAGTATGAAAACAACATATATCTGCCCCCAATTTCAAAGGTATTTCATTCAAACAGAAGTGTTCAATACATGTTTAACTTCTGAACAGAGGGACAGCACTGACGCCACGAGCCAGGAGAAAGACTCACACAGATTTCAACATACTTCTGGTAGGTAGATTCACAGTAGATTCCGTCATATCTGTAGATTTTCCTACATTCTGATTGGTTGGGCAGAGGATGCTGGACAGTTATTCTGTAGAGGTATCAAAAACAGATATACATGACTAGAGATTCTCTACAGTCAACTGTAATGCAGGACAATTAGTATTTTGAAAGGTACTATTATTATATGTTACATCTATCTCATCTTGTTACATCAACTACATTATAGCTATATATATATCTACATATATATATCTACATTATAGGGCAAGTTCCACTTCTGGAATGTAGCTCTGAAAGTAAACTAAAATATAATTCTGTATAAGAGAAAATTTCTCTTCTCCTCAAAATAGAGACAAAATGGGACACACATAAAAAACCCCCTATTTGGAGTAATTAAACTTTAATGCTCCCCCCCCAAATAAAGAACATCACACTTAACTAGCAAAAACTGTCTTTACATCTATTAAGGATTCCAATCTGTACCCATGGATGTTCAGAATGATTGAAAACTTTTAAAACTTTTAAAACTGGGGCTTACCACCTAATTTTATAATCTAGAATTAAGCATTACATTCAATGCTGTTTTTATGTTAAGGAATACAACAAATTGCATGTAATATTCATTTTAGATTTTAACCTTTTTTGGAATAAAATTCCTTTTTGTGATATTGCATAAAACCTATGTAATTAACCTGCAATCTGAGTAATTCCCTTTCATTCCTAATGGGCTACTCTTAATATGCCCATCAGGGGAGAAATCAGCTCAGAAGATTGTCTGTTACCAAAATATTTATTCATATAAAATTACCTGTTAGCTAATGTTTCCAGCCTTAACCTTTATAAAGCACTGTACCTAGATAGCTCAACAAAACTGCTTTTTATATGTATTTATTTTAATAGTAAAATGTGTGACCTGGGTTTCCTAACAACTGTCACATGATTTACTGTAGATGATGGAACTATTATGGAAATGGGAACTATTCTGAATTCAATTTCTATGTATTTTCCTAAAGTTATAACAATGGTCTTATTTCTTTCCCTCTTTTATCCATCTTTCTTTATAAAACTACAATAATAAAATAAACTGCCACCTACAAAAGCAATAGTCTACAGTGATTCATCCACATGAAATTCTTGTGAAACTGCTTGGGAATGATAAGGCATAGCACTAAAATTAACAAAGAAACTGCACTACTCTAATTTGTCAAAAAGTGCTTATTCTCAACATGCTATGGATCATGCAAGCATACTGCAGAATTTAATCAATGAAGAAATCACACCTGGAACCCTCTAAACTTAGTTTTTAAATAGTACCTGCTTTGTATGCCTCTACAATGTCTTATTTGAAGACATTATTTAAGTACACCAAGCGAATCCATTAGCATGGACTCCATAGCACTAAACACTTTTGCTATAATCCCATACCTACCTACCTTGGCGTGAGCTCAACCGAAAGCAATGAGATTTACATCAGAGTAAACATGTACAGGACCTCTGTGTTTGATATTTAATATACACATAAACTATAGCCCTGTATTATAAATTATGAACCAACGCCTGATAATTAGGGGAAGGATCATAGCTTGATAGTAAAGAACACACTTTGCATATAGAAGGTCTCAGATTTAATCCCCAGCATCTCTAGAAAGGGTTGGGGAAGATCCCTGCCTGAAACCCTGGATCACTGCTACCTGTCAGTGTAGACAATGCTGAGCTAGTTGGACCAGCGTCTGACTTGGTATAAGGCAGATTCCTATGATTCAATCATAATATACAGATTTTTAGCTGGTTGACTGACCCAACCTAAAGAATGCTCACTAACGGTTCGTCATCCTGGGGGGAAAAAGATAGCTGGGGTGCTGCAGGATTCTGTCCCACGTCTGTTGTTGTTCAACATCTTTATAAACAGCTTGGACGAAGGAATTGAGGGGATGTTCGTCAAATTTGCAGATGACACCAAGCTGGGATTCAAGATGAC